>NC_051212.1:13045637-13180637 GCF_015220715.1 Pygocentrus nattereri
ACGACAGCATAAAGAGACGCTTTATTTTGGTCATATTTCATAAAACCGATTTGCTGGTGAAGCTGTCAGCAGCTGACAGCTAGCTTAGGTTAGCTAACCGCTACAGAACGAAAGGATAAGGTGAGGTTAGCTGCTAATTGTTGTCTGGGGAAGAGAGAAACATGGGCAACTGTCTCAAATCGCCCACATCGGATGACATCTCCCTGCTTCATGAGTCCCAGTCGGACAGGGCGAGTTATGGGGACGGGACAGACCCAGATCTGGAGCCTCCTCCGCCGTATGAGGTCAGTAAACATTAGCTTACGAAGCTTTAGCCAGCTTCTTGTTCCAATTTTCCCGTTCCACCTTAAACGGTGCAGCAGTTAGCGCCAGGATGTAACTGCTGCACCGTTTAAGGTGGAACGGAACTAAGGACCTGACTAGAGGCCCAGTTACGTTCACCTGGATGTTTAGCTGGAGTTGTTTGCACATTTACAGCAGCGTTTCGTGTTGACAGCCTTATTTTCCCACTGCAGTCTAGCTGAGTGGAGCTTAGAGTCAATAGAAAGGTTTTTTATGTTTGGGTAATGCCTTGAAGTTATTCAGCCTTTGTCTGTGGTCAGCTAAACGTCTTCTGTTTGCCAGTGTCACACTCCTTACAAAGAAGATCTATAGTAGCTAATACTACAAAAAACTGTAGTGTTGCCTTATAACAGGGGTGGTCTCGGTCCTGGGGACCTACCACTCTGCAGAGCTGGGCACCCCTGCTTTAACTATTATGTGCTATAGTGGTCACTAACAGTTGTGTCGGATCTGTCGTGATTGCTTGAGTTGCCTATAATATTCATCTATGAATTCCCTGAGAAACCCATGTAGCTTTACTCTACAGTTTTATCATAATGGCTCTAAACAGGACAACTTAGTCTTTACTGAATTCGTTTTGTATCAGTGTCCAGGCAGATGAGGAGAGTCCTCGCGAAAGGGGTAATCAGAACCATTACAGCCGAGTCTGCTGCCATGTCTTTCAGACACATGGATGAATTAGTACTTTGCTTAAATGTGTAATCTAATTGCTTGGTTTCAAAGACAGGGATTAAGCCTATTATGGGACTGCATAGCAGTCTGAATGAAGATTCCCCAATGAAATTAAAATGTAGGACTGGACTAGGCTTGATCCCCGGAAAACTGATCCAGTATGTTGTGGCAGTTAATGTTAGGGGTTACGGTGATCTTGATCTTTAGTTAGTGAGACACTAACGGTTAGCAACCTCTACATACATTCATTGGAGAGCAAAAAGGAGTTTATTGCTAGTTTCTGGTTCATGGATAGCAGTTTAGAGACCTCTGTCCAAGATGAAGAAGGAAAATTATGAGAAAACATCTGAAGTCACTCTACCCAGTTAAAATTCACAAGAGGTTCATTGTCCGTGGCATCCATTAGAAAGAGAACCTGACACTCTAATGTCTCATTTATTGTGTGATCAAGAGTGTAGTAGTAAGATCAGGGTTTGTTACATGGATTGGCAAAAAATTGAAGTACCAAAGTCCTGTAGCGTTATGCCCAATAGAAGCTCTCTACTTTCAGTCTCGAAGATTAGAGCAACAACTGGTTCGTTTCAATTGCAACAGAACTGGAAATGTGAAAGAAAAAAAAATGTTACAGTGAAGAACTGTGGCAGTGTCATTTTCATCATCAGGTGGTGTAATATGAAAGCTACGTGTGTTAAGACCATAGGCCAGTGTAGATCGTGCGGTTTAAAAGGGCATAAACATACAGACTGTTCAGTAAAAGGTGAAAAAAGGCATATTTGCTGGCAGTCTTGGCCTCAGCATCAGCAAATGATAATTAATAATACTTTTGCTTGAAGGTTATTTATTACCTGGATTTCTGCCAGAAGTAAGTCATCTCATCAGAGGAAATTTTATGCGTGGTTTGTTCCTGTTAAGCCGCATTCCTCTTACTTTAATAAAAAGAAGCGTTGTTGCATCCATTTGTAAAGCCAAGCTTACTGAAGATCTGTTCTTGTATTTTAACTCATTAATTTACACATGGGAAATTTTAAAGAGTTGCTTTCTTCTTTATGTTCTCTGAGCTTGCCTGAGCACAAATATGAAGGTAATTTTCAGATTGCTTAATGTAGGTGGCTAACAAGCGACTTTATCTCACTTAATTTGTCAGATTAACTTCAGTATTTTGGTGTATGGCATTAGACAGTTATAAATTATAGACAATCCAAATCTTATTCTGAATAAAAGTATGAAAATGACATGCAATTAAAAATAATCAGATCATCCAAGGCTTGATTATTCAACGTTATCATTTTAGACCAAGAAGAAAAAGGTCTGTAGTATTTTTCCTTATCATATTGAACGTCTTGTATCTTGTAAAAACACCAGTGGCATGCAAAAGCAATGCCCACTCCAACTGCCTGAGCACTAGACATTGGGGTTCCAAGCTGCTTTTAAAGTGTGCCTGCTGGTTATGTGTGTTGTGCAGGAGCAGGCCCGCATGCCTGTGTACCATCCCACGCCCAGTCAAAGGTGTCTGGCCAGTCAGCTGACCGAGGAGGAGCAGATTCGCATCGCTCAGCGCATTGGCCTCATTCAGCATCTGCCCAGAGGAGTGTTTGATGGGGCCAAGAACGGCTCAGAGAAGAAGATCAGAGAGTAAGTACACTGTAATGCGGTGGTCACCAACCCTGGTCCTGGAGATCTGCCTTCCTGCTGAGTCGATTTCACAACGTGACACACCTGCTCCAGCCAGTTATCTTCTCCGCAAGTCCCTGATTGGCTGAATCAGAAGCATTAGTGTTAGGTAAGGGTGAGCGTTAGACTGGAATTAAACTCTGCAGGAAAGCAGATCACCAGGAAGAGGTTTGATGACCACTGCTGTTATGTGTTCTTGTGAGCTATCAGTTGGTTTTTCTGTTTGTGGTTTAAAGTTGGGTTCTAAGCACTGAGATTGAAACATAAGCCACCTACGGCTCACAGTTACTCACTAGAACCCACTAATAGTATTTAAAAAAAAAAAATTAAAAAAAAAACCCCACAACTAAAATACTTGGTTGGTAGTTCAGTGGTCCTCACACTGGTCTCCAGGGATCCCCAGATGGTCCACATTTTTGCTCTATCCCTGTGTGTTGGAGCAAAGATCTGGAATGTCTGGGCAGCCTTGAGAACCAGTGTGAGAATCACTGGGCTTGTTGATAGCAAAGATGTTTAGAAGTCACCTCAGTGGAGTCCAAATCCAGTCCGTAAGCAGGTGAAGTGCAAGTGAAGTTTTTAGTAGAGCACTTTCATTTAGGCTAATTATTAGCTGCAGGTATTTTATTGTACAAAAGTAAATTACTACTAAAAATCTGTCCGGTTGAACATCGCTTCAAATAATGAGCCTTTCATGATGAACCTTCAGTCTAAAGACAGAACTGAAGAGCTACATGCAGTAAGTGCAGTATTAAAAGGAAAGAGGCAACTTAAAATGAATGGGCAGTCTGTAGTTTGTATAGCAACTATGCTAGCTAGCAAAGAAGCTAGTCCAGCTGAAGTTTTAGTAAGTTTTAAAGGAATGTGATCTGTAAAACTACAGCTACTCCTATTGCCCTAAAAGGCATTAGCTGTTGTGCTTACTAGAGTACTTGCTGTTTTTCTAAGGTTTTTCTATAATGAAAGACTTGTTATTTAAAGCCACGTTGGACCAGATGCCGCTGGTGACCTCTTGGGGAATGGCGTTGCAGAATTAGCTGCGCACGATTGTAACTTGGCAAAAAATGTAGAGTCTCGAATTATTTAAAGGCAAGAGTCAAGTCAGAGTGTGACTCAAACCCCCAACTGTTATAGACTCTGGCTCATCGTGTTTCCTCTCCTTCCTCAGGTGTGTGATTTGTATGATGGACTTTGTATATGGGGACCCCATCCGGTTCCTGCCCTGCATGCACATCTACCACATGGACTGTATAGATGACTGGCTCATGCGCTCTTTCACCTGCCCTTCCTGCATGGAACCAGTGGATGCTGCACTTCTCTCCACTTATGAGACCAACTGACCAGACAACATGAAACTGTGCGTTATAGAAACCCCCTCCCCCTTTCCATCCCTCCACAAGATCCACCCATCAAGGAACAAGTAAAGGTCTTCTTGCAGAGCAAAAAGACACCCAGGGTCTTTTACTTATTGGGGCTGTTCTGAGCAGTTAAGGGTTTAGATTGGAGGTGTTCATGTCAGTCTTTGAAGATCCCCAGTCAGTACACCTTTTATTTCTTCTGTTCCAGCAAAGCTTTCAGTGCTAAAGCTTTCACCCTACTTGGATGTGTTTGGGAGCTAAAGTGAAGAAGAAGTGTTGGTTGACTGGGGGTCTTTGAGGACCAGACAGAAGACTCCTGGGCTAATGTTTCTTCAGGAGGTTATGGTTTTAAGCACCTATGATATCTTGTGTTTCCTAATATCAACCACAATCTTAAATAACATGATCCCTGGACAGGTTTTGGCAGGTTTTTCCTTCATAAACAATTGTTACACTCACAAAGCCCAAATGACTCCACTCAAGGTTTGACCTGATGGTGCTGTATAGGTCACCATCGCTGTTACCCCCTGTCCCTGTTTTTCTCATCTTAGCTAAATGTGAGGAGCTTTGTGATGGACAACTGTTTGCAAAAAGAGCTGGTGCAGCTCGAAAGGTTGACCAGAGACACATTTTTTGCTCTGAGGTGTGCAATGATCTCCCGATTAATGTGCAGATGGTCTTACAAGTCAGTTAGACCAAATCGTCTTGCTAACATGAAGAAGGGAATTATTGGTCTATGATAGGGTTGTGTTCAGTGCACTGTTCTATTACATTATTTTCTTGTCTGACCAGTTTAAATTGAACTAATTTAAAGATGAATTGGCAGGCAGACCATTGAGGTTGAGGAATGCTTTGAATTGTGTGCCTGAGCGTGCAATAGGCAAGTGGTTCCATTATATAGGCCTATTAAAAATAAGGTGTATCGCTAAATGATTTTGGGGACCACTTTTTAAGAACTGCTACAACGTGCCACACCAAAAATAAGCATCTGCAAGCGATAAGATTTACAAATATTTTGTCCATTTTCACCAAGGGAAAGTGTGATGCACGGTGGTGTAAGGACATTATACATTGGTGTGCAAAATTATAGAGATGGACGTGGTGGACGGCTACAGCCGTCAGAGGCTGCTGAGGTACATTTGAGCCAAAGCTAGCTCATGGTCTTTGTCTTCGTTTTTAATTTGGACGAGAAATGAAGGCTAAGTAAAACTTTAGAATGTACTACGTTCAGTAGCCCATCATTGTGTATACCAGTCTTTTGGTCAACGTTCTAGTTTTAGTGTTTTGTCTATGTAATCATAAACACATTTTATATATAGCCTCTCAGTTTAAACAAAACTGGATTTGTTTATTACAGTTTTGGGCTGTTTACTTCATCTCCATGCTTATACCTGGCCACACCGATCCATACTACAGTCCACAGCCCATACAAGGACCACTTGTTAATATCTCTGTGCATTAAGAATACAGAATTCAGTAAGTTTGTATATTAAATATTTTATCTATTTTACTTGATACATAGCTCAGAACTATTAGTTTTCTGACTGATTTTATAATTGGTTGCGTCCTTGATTTTAGGCTTGCCGGTTAACGATTACACGCTGATTAATAATCAATAATCAGGCAAATGAATTTGCCTCCCAAAACAGTCATACTCATTTTGAGTTGCTTGCAGTGCTCATATGGACAATTCATGCGTTTTTATTGCTTAGTTTTATAGTTCACCATGATTACATACACATTTCAATTCATTTTTGTGTGAAATCATACTTTCAGCTGCTGTAGTATTAATTTTGTGTGTGATTCAGTGTTTAGTCTGGGCCTGTTACAGTTATTACATAATCATCTGATCCCAAATATTTAAGGTGATTACCTTTAGTTTTAGAAGTTGTTAGCTTTTACAATCAAAGAAAAATGAGGGAAACATGGGCCTCACAAAAACAACAGAAGTTACAGCTTCTGTCATCAGTTGGGAGCTGCCAAGACAGCTAAGAAGCAAGATGGCTCGTCACCCAAATAGGCTTCTTCTTTAATTGTTCACAGTGATTTATGTAGCAGTTAGTGATCAGCTAGAATGTCATGATTGTGGCAGGCTGGTTTTAGCATTATCACTAGTCTGGTTTTGATGTTTCATGACCCTGGTTTTCTAAAACCTTGCACAGAATATATAAAGGCTGTATATTGCCTCCTTGGGAGATCATTGTGCACCCTTGAACTCCAGTTACACTGTTAGACAAAATGATATTTCTTTTTTCTCTTAGAATTCAGCACCTACAACAAAATAAGGATGGTATCTGTAAAAAAAAAAAACATATTAACTGCAATGTAAGTATGTACTTGAAACACTGTACAATGGACCCTACAGGGTCAATGCATCCTTGCACTTTCCTTGGCTCTTGATGTTTGTTCCTGCCGGTGGTGTCTTCTCAATCAGTGTTTCCAAAGGCACAGAACTCTTACAGGTGTTGGCCGATTATAAAAGGGCTCAATTGTTCGTGGGGAGGGGGGGTTTGAACCAAATAACCACCTGTCTCAAATTTCATTAGAAACGCTTGCACACGAAAAATAGTATATACTAAACTTTAGAGATTTGCACTTTACACACAATAATTATTAAAAAAAAACGTATTTATGTGTATCCTTGCACCAGTTCTTTTTTTTTTTTTCCTCTTCCTGTACAAATTCTTCTTTCAATAGTTCTGTTGACTATGATGGATTTTATGTTTTCTCAGATGCAAATAGAGCAGACCGTATAGCTCTTTTGCATTTGTAATGATCGGAATACCCTGAGTACCTCGGAGTTAGAGCAGTACTTTTAAATCCATGATTGTTCCACAAACTGACAGTATCGAAACTCCTGTTGTTCAGTTCTTCATTAGTCGAAATGAAGCCTTTATTCCAAACTGATGCTGTTTCCATGGTAGCCTGAGCTATTATGGTCAATAAAAATGCAGACTATTGAACTCGTTTTTGCTCCTTTCATTTTTGCAGTTGTTTTTAACATTTTAACACGTATTGACTATGAAGGTTTTCAGTGGGTTGAGTGCAGTGGTGCTTTAATTTACTGAAGGAGTTTTAAAAGCACATCAGTATAAATTAAATTAAATGTTTAGTTTTTATTAAATTAAATGTTTAGTTTTTATTTAAGTGAGACCAGATGCAGTTACATATAGGTGGGCAGTCACAGCACTGTCCCCTCTGCGGTTTTGATGCATTTTGTTCATGCGTGACATTTTACGTTGCTTTTGTTTGCTTCCCTTACAAAATGTTGATATTATGTGGTTCTTTCACTGTTTGTCTTTTCCAGGATGGCTGGAAGTTATGTTGTAGAACTTTCATATTCCTTTTATTCCTTGTTTCTGTCCAGTATCCAAAACATGTCTTTAAAGAGGTAGGAGTAGGGATGCAGGAAGAGTCTTTAAAGACCAGTTTTTAAAAATAAATCTGTTTAAAAATCGAATTAAATTACACAGTTGAGTCACATTATTATGACCTCCAGCTAAGATCCAGTGTAACCACCGTGTGCAGCACGGACAGCAGCTAGATGGGCTGGGAGTAACTCAATAAGGTCCAGGTAGGTTGTCACAGGTATCTGGAGCCATGCTGACTGCAGTGCATCCCACAGCTGCTGGAGGGTGAGTGGAGGAGGATCCATAGAGCGAATATGACAAGTGAGGTGGTCCCATAGATGCTCAACTGGGTTCAAGTCTGGGGAATTAAGGGGCTGGGGTAGTACTTGGAAGTCCTGGTCATGCTCTTCCAGCTAATGTTGGACATTTCTAGCCACGGGACATGTCGCATTGTCTTGCTTGAAGATCCCAGCCGCCCCAGGGGAGACAATCAGCGTGTGTGTGTGTACATGATCTGCAAGGATGCATTCATACCTGAAAGCCTTCCACAGGGATGAATGGGCCCAGAGAATGCCATGAAAACATTCCCCAGACCAGAACGCTGCCACCACCAGCTTTTTGAAAAAGGTTCTATACAGCACCCAAAATGGTTCTTCTATTGTTACAAGCTTGACACCATAGCAATAGCAGAACACTTTTGGGTGCTACATAGAACCTAAAAAAAGGTTTTGTGTAGAACCATCTACAGCACGTTCTCCAGCAATCTGAAAAACCATTTCTTGATTAAAAGAACCCTTTAATCACGTAAAGGGTTCTTTGAGAGTTCATGATTCTATATATTTTCGTACCTAAAGAACCCTTGAAGCACCATCTTTACACCAAGAGTGTATGATACAAGGTTTGGGCCTAAAATTAGATTTTTATCTACTAACGGTGCACACGTAGAGCAGTGCAGGGCCCCTAAAAGTACTTTTTTCAGCTTTACTACTATTTTTCGCTGTCAACATATAAAGATAGGTTCACTGGTGGATTTGGATAGTAAATAAAATGGTTACATTTGCTTTGTCAAAGTAAAAGAACCTTCAAGAAACAGTAAAAATACAGAAGTATCAGGTAAGAAAATTACTTAAGGACAGAGTACTTTACTTGAGTACTTGAGGGTAACTTCATAGTAAACCCAACATCTGTCAGAACAGGAACTACAGTTTGGCTCATTTTTTTTATTTTATTATTTTTTTGTGATCTAACAGCAGAACAGAATGTATTTAAATAATAATTTAAAAAATGTTAACTAATAGTAACTTGATGATTAGTCAATAGATTAATATAATAATAATAATAATAATAAAATAGAATAATAATAGATTGACTATTAGATGAATAGTAAGTTGATGAGCCACACCATGAAGGTATGGGAAAGAGTTGTTGAAGCAAGGCTAAGGCGAGAGGTTCAGATCAGTGAGCAGCAGTTTGGTTTCATGCCCAGAAAGAGTACCACAGATGCAGTTTTTGCGTTGAGAGTGTTGGTAGAGAAGTACAGAGAAGGTCAGAAGGAGCTCCATTGTGTCTTTGTGGATCTAGAGAAGGCATATGATAGGGTGCCAAGACAGGAACTGTGGTACTGTATGAGGAAGTCAGGTGTAGCTGAAAAGTATGTTAGGGTGGTGCAGGACATGTATGAGGATAGTGAGACAGTGGTGAGGTGTGCAGTTGGAGTGACAAATGGTTTCAAGGTGAAGGTAGGGTTACATCAGGGATTGAGATGGTTTGGACATGTGTTGAGGAGGAATAGTGGTTACATCAGGGATCAGAATGTTGGAGATGGAGCTGCCGGGTAGAAGGAGAAGAGGTAGACCTCAGAGAAGGTTTATGGATGTAGTGAAGGTGGACATGGAGATGGTTGGTGTGAAAATAGAGGAGGCAATGGATAAGGTAAGATGGAGGCAGATGATCCGTTGTGGCGACCCCTAAAGGGAACAGCCGAAAGAAGAAGAAGAAGTAACTAATAGTAACTAATTGACTAAAATGTAACAGTTTTGAGTAGATCACTTTTCTCACAAACACACTGTACAGTAGTTTTATCATTTTATCACATTATTCAGTACAAGTTTTGTTCAAAAATACACAGAAAAGTACCACTCCACTAAAATTTGACTTACATGTCTTGAAGGCATGATGTACTTAGTAAATGTAACTAGTTACTGTGCACTCTGCTGCAAAGCACTGGAAGCGTGAGCTAGTTTGATCTGCGTCTGTTGGAGAATGTGCTCTAATACCGCAAAGTATGCAGTGCTTACGTCATTCTTTATCCAGCCAACACAAATCAGTCAGGTGCTTCTCTGTGCTGTAACTGGGACCTCTGTATGTTTTGCTGTAAGCTGTAATGTTTTGTTACAGATCAGCCGAAGCAAATCGAGCCTTGCTTAGCCACATTACACCTGTTCATTGAGGAGCTTGTGAGAAAAGCAGAATTTCCTCTGCTATTCTGCTAAAGTGTAGTGGACTGCAAGGAAACTAATGAGTTTGTTAAAGAAGTAACTTTAGCCTTTTGGGTATGATGATGATATGAACTCATGTGGAGTAAAGATCTGTATATTAAACCTGTTATTTAAGATGAAGTCAGTTATTAGTGCATGCAGATTTAAAAGTGTTCTTATTAATGACACAAGCTGTAAATTAAAGGGTTAATATTATGAAAAAATTAGTTTTTCATTAATTTTGTTAATTAATTTAATGTTTTATGTAGAATTTAGAAACTGTAAAACACACCATTCACTCTCCAGTCCATACAGCAGCTGTGGCGTTTTAGCTCCACCCAATCAGGCTAAAGTTATAAGGAGTGTTTCAGTCTTGACACCTTTTTGAAAGAGGGCAACACAGGGCATCCAATCAGAGCTCATTTACATATTTCAGGGAGAGTAACACGAATTATGACTGATTTTGGTGTTTAGACCCACACAAACATCATAACTGGAACTCAAGGACAAAAATAAAATACAAGAAAAATACAGGATATTGGCCCTTCAAGGAAATACATACTGAACAGATCAATTTCTTTATGCAAAAAAATAAATAAATAAAAAATCGAGGCTGGACAGGACGGAGAAATGTTTTAAAATAACTTTAATGAGTCTCCGTGATACTTTACTTTAAATATGGTGTTACAGACAAATACGTTTTTCAGTTGTTCTCTTCTAAGTCCTGAGTTAAATAACACAATCACAGAAATAAGAATGACAGCTTAACTTATGAGAGAGAATGGGAAGGGGGGGGGGGGTCACTGGTATACAATAGCAGACTTTCACACCTCACTTAATGACACTGATAGACACAAAATCCAACATTCAGAAAAAAAATTAAAGGCAATGTGATTTCTCTTGACACGTTTTGATCCTGGAGATGTCCCAGTGTAGATGGTAGATGATAATGCTCTTGAAGGCTCTGAAATGTGACCGCTATGATCGCTCTATGGCTTGTACATCCCATGGAAGGTGACGGGCGACAGGACATCCACCTCGGCCCTGGCGATCTCTGACAGGTCCTTGGCATTCAAGATCAGGCAGTACGTTGGTCTCTGGGCTCCAGGGCAAACCACGATAGTCAGCAGGACACCTGCAGGTTCAGCAAGTAATCACGTTTACACAGTTTTGTAATCAATCAACCAAACGTCTGAGATTTAGCCTCTTTAATCTTGCACTGGAGCTACGAGGCCAATGTACTGAATGGAGGATTCTACCCCGTCAGTTAGCATGACACTAACTGCCTACACTGCAAAGTGGTATCTCGTCAAGCACAGTTATCTTAAATATAGTCAATAAATCAAATATTTTTCATGTTAAGATTGTTGTACGTCTAAACTGAGATTATTTACTTTATTTCTAGACATTTTTACATCTTTTAAGCATTTTTAAGTAAAATTATATCGCTATATTGGGAGTTCGTTATCTGTGAGAGAATTTTACTTGATACAATTACCTAAAACAAGCAAAAATGCATAAAAATATTCTTATAATAAGTGCACAGTCATCTCAAAATGGGAAATATTAGATATATTGACTAGATTTAAGATCATTTCACTTGCCAAATATCATTTTTTGCAGTGTACATCAATACATACTTGCCTCAGACCATCTCAAACAGACTTGCCCTTGTGGCTTGTGTCATGTACATAATGTTATCTATAGCAATCTACGTTAGTGGAGAAACAACATTAGTATAACGACAGGAGGTTTGATTGGATTCCCATAAGAACTGTGCAGGCAATTATCAAAGTTCATACATGATGCTAAAAAGTCTGTAAGACAACGCTACAATACTATTATACAGAGGTCTATGATAGATCATTATAAGAGCATGTATATGCAGCATTAGTAGAACTTCTGTGCTGCGATGTGTGAAAGTATGCTAATGTATACCAACCAATGGACGAATCTAGTTTCTTTATTTTACTTATTCATCTTTGTATATTTTCTGTATTATGTTTGTAAGGGAGTATTTGCCACATAGCCATTATAGCTGGGTATTTGTTTATTTGTCGAATGTAACATATTGGAAGATTTTGCAGAAAAAGCTGTGTTTACGTTTCCTCCCAGTAGAGGACACGTTAACTTATTTTCACTTAGAAAGTTAACAAAATGCTTAATTTGACCTGGTCTGTTCAAACTTTAGCATATGGATTTATAGTGTGACCTCAATATAATACCCAGAACCTGAAAAATGTTAAAATAGCTCTTAGTCTCTCATTACTACATACAGTTATATACAAAAGTGTGTGTGCCTCTTTTCAAATGACATTTTATTGAAGTGAAAGCACCACATCCTCTACACAGCACTGTTCTATTACATAAACAATACTTGTGCATCAAAATGTGCAGAAGTGTGTTCTCTGTATCTCTATGTGCTTAGTTTAAAACTTTGTTTTACTTAGAAAATCAATAAAAACATACAGAGACCTAAACTTTTACATATGACTGTGTGTCCGTGCATCAGCAATGTTCATGCCTCATTTTCTTTGTAAGCCTCCTTGTCTGAGCAAATGAAGCAGTGTTGAATCCCTATCAGTGGCGTGATTTAGTCCAATCTGGGTTTATAAGCCCAGCTCATTTTGAACATTAGCCCAACTCACCGTCATCCTCATCAACTCCATCAGGGTTCTGTACGAACAGAGGCTCTGAGGGGTACGAGTCCGGCTCCTGCCACACCCACGTCTCCTTAGTCCTCACGTTCAGCTTGCAAATCTGTAACCAAACACAAAGACACTTACAGCGGCAGGCAAAGACAAGACTAGCTGACTGTCTTGATAAGAGTTTAACTCCTTAAAATCCCAGGCTTGTTACATACTAAGACTTATTATTGAGTTACTACAGTGTAATACAATTCAGTTACAGCTATTCAAACTGGCTGAGCTACTTTTTAGGCTATAAAAGTCTGTAGTAGAAGTTTGGGCCCACACTCATTCAAACTGGGAGTAATCCTCACCCTGTCTGGGATGAAGTGGTTAAGGCCGAGTGCATAAGCGTAGGTGTAGTTCCTCCCGTTGTTCATTTTGTAGTTGATCTGCGGGAACTCGAAAGCTGTTGAGGTTGGCACAGGAAGGAAATAAGAAACTTAAAGCAATGTGCTACATTATTAACTACTTGACCATCTAACAGGTGCTTTAATGAAATTGGCACAGCAAAAAATGATAGCATGCTGCTTGAGCACTGCTACATAGCACTGACATAGCCAAGCCATAAACATGTCATGGCAGATGTCATATGCTGTTCTGGCAGATTAAGCCAGTTAACATAGAAGGGAACCCTCAGGGGCTTCTAGGCCTTCAGAAAAGGCCTTGTGGTTTCTGGGAACTAAAAAATACATGTGTAATTTTTAGTTGAGTTCAGTTCAGAAGAATTGTGTTTGTATTTAAACTCTCCAAACATGACAGTGCCACTCTTGATTCATTGTTAAGTGTTGGAAGGAAACAAAAGGGTTCAATTCTTGAGTGGAGATTTGGACAATCAGGAATCCAGCCAGATACATCTAAGCAAGCACTGCTATTGGTTAGGAATTCAAGTTTCAAAGAGATTCAAAAGATAACTTTAGGCCTTTTGGAAGCCCAAGATACATCACTGACTGTGAATATGAGCATCAGTCTGATCGGTGGGTTGCTACAAATGGAGAACAGCAGCAGCAGCTCTCAACTGAGTCACTCTGAAATTACTACAAGATAAAATGTTTGCTAATGTATGTGTCACAAATTTCAATCAAAACACGGATTGTCTTTTAGAAGCCTAAAATGTCTGAGTTTAATTTAAAACTACCATAGAAATGTTCCCTGAGTCGCTTTCGGCTTAGTGGTAACAAACTACTAGAATCCTATAAGGACGCTATCAGAAATGAGCTTTTATAAAGACGAGTTTTGCCCAAGTTTTGACATTTATGGCCTAAATTGAAGGCCTTGCTCTAATAGTCATGGCTCACCACTTCATTAATATAACACTGTCATGTCACTGTCGCTGCTAGTTGTCATGACAAATGTCAAAATGTTTCATATCATGCCAGCCTACTAGAGCACACCCAGCAAAAAATAGCATGACCGTTATCTGTAATGGTAACAAGACACTGTTATACTACTAAACAAAAGCTGTCATGACAGAGTATAACATCTGCCATAACGTGTATGACATGGTTATGTCAAAGTTATGTAGCAGGGCTCGTAGAAAAAATCTTTATTTTTAAGAAAGGCTTGTCCAACTCAAACAATGCATTTTCATACAATTTATTAAATCAAATCAAATCAAATCAAATCAGATTTATTGTCACATCACGAGAGTACAGGAGTACAGGTGAGTGAAAAACTTGGGTGCAAGTTCCCATATAAGTAATAAGAAATATAAGTATTGTAAATATATATAAGCTTTAAATGTATGTGCATGTCAGATTAGGTTGCATTAATATACAGTTGTATGCAAAACTTTGGGCACCCCCGGTTGAATTATATGTATAGTTGATTAAAAAGTGAACATGTGCTCTACAGAGAGCACACTTCTGCACATTCTACTGCACAATTGCCGTTTATTTGTGAACATACTGGAAGAAAAATAAAACCTTAAATGGTAAAAAGTTATGGCAAATTTTAAATTCTTTAGTTTTATTTTTTCCAATGTGTTAAACTCAGAGGATGAATAAAAATGGCCATATATGTGCAGAAGAATGTCACATTTAAGTGCGTTCTCTGTAGAGGATGTTCGTATTTTACTCAGAAAATCAACAAAACATGTCATGTGACCGGATGTTCAAACTTTTGCAAATGACTATGATGACTTTACTGGACTCTGACCTTGTCGAGGGCCAGAGAAAAGCACCTCGGGCTCCAGCCAGATGGTTCCGTCCTCGCGCATGGTAGCTGTGGCTGTGGTGTAGGGCAAAGAGATCAGGTTCTTTCCCTGCTCCTCCTGCGACAGAGTGGGTGAGAGAAGCAAGGGAATCATTGGAGAGGAAGAGATACAAGCAGAATGAAATGAAATCTGATAAACCTTTATCTGTAGCACAAAGCAATCTCTCCTTCATAGGAAGAGAAGATAAAAACATGATTAAAAATGAGACTAGAAAACAAATCTCTCCCTAGCTCTGAGACAATGACCTCACTGTGAAGTGAATGAAACTGTGCTGTACCCTGTAGGGGTCCAGTGGAATCACAAATCTCCGCACTTCTGGCTGAGGGGCAATCATGGCGTTTTTCTTCACCTCATCCCAGTTTTCACGAAGGTTCGCCAGCCACAGGTAGTTGTACACGAACTCAAATCTATAACAGAAGCATGAATTCTCATTAAAACCTTTTCAGAGGTTTAATATACAAGTTTCATATGTACTCAAAAACATTATAACATCGTTCTATTATGATATTTCCTATTGTCGTTTCCACGAGGCCTTTTAACTCTACAGGATAAGACTGGCCTAATTAAAATAGACTCATATGCTTAAAGGGGAATTCAAGTGATTTTGAACATTTCTGCATAATTGAAGGGTTAAGACATAAGCAAAGTCATTCAGAGTGGTTTAATTTGGACACTCCATTCAACTTGCAGAGTCAGAATTGTTTAGAGTGGTGCTGATAGGAACCAGACGTCTGAAGAGTTTAATGCCAAGTTACCAACCCCATAGAAACTGAATACATTAAATGGTTACGAATAGGTTGTGGCACACCTGGGATAATGTTTCCTGATAGTTTTGAGTTGAAGTTTCAGTCTAAAATGTTTTTTTTTTAAATAGAGGTGTCCAGGCAGAGCATTGTAAAGAAAAACATAAAAGCACATAGATTAAGTGGTTGAATTGGACAGTAAATAAAATGACTATATTTCCTTTGTAGACATCACAACACTGCAAATTAATCAGACTGGATACATTTATATAGTGTTTTTAATGATACAGTGCACTCTTAATGACTTTCTTTACACCTTAATGATTAACTTATGCTGAGTTTTTTACAAATCTGTGCAATTCCCCTTTAAATCTTCTAATTACCCAAGCAGGCTGCTTTCAACTCATTTATTCTTATGTGTAAAAGCAGCATTAGTCTATTCTTTCACCAGTACTGTCACTGAAAAATCTGAAGAACCCACCGACTCCTGGTTACTACACTGCCTGCTGAATGAAAACTACCTTCAGGTGTTTTAAAAGCAGATTGGTAAATGTCCCAAGTGTAATTACAATGCAGAAGTTATTTTTAGGTTATGCTGGTTTGATTCATTTACCCTTTCCAGGTACACAGATCAAAGACAACGAAGCCCGAGTCTTCATATGCATTGATGTGGTGGAAAAGGCCCATTGCAGCAGCCCTGAATTTGTAGTCAATGTACTCTCCTGGGTCCTTCTTAGCAATGTGGATCCATGTCTGTTGACGTTAATACAACAATACAAGCTTAAATGTAATTGAGATAACTTTGAAAAAGGTATGAGAATGTGAGCTTCTGTGATTTCTGTGAAGTTTAATGGATAAAGGCTGGTTTTACAACTTATCGGGGATGATATAGCACACAATCAATTCACTCTTTTTTTTGAAGACCCTTCGTTATTTCAATGATTAAGTTGCAAATGCATTTTTCTTACTCCTTTTTCTTCATCAGATTCAAAGCAGTCCATGTAGTTGGAGCCGCGAATAGCCCAGGCACCCAAAAACTTCAGCAGGTTGATTTTGACGGGCGTCTCCACGAAGACAAAGTAGTTTTCTGTCATTCCAAAGCTGGACAGGGTAACAGAGACGGGAATACTTCATTAGGGCACGATTTTTTCGCATGCACCTTGGACCTTGGACTGCTGAATATAAGGAAGATGCATTATGATGTTATTCCACCCATTGGAGCTAGACATACGTGTTGGATGCTAACCTGTGTACATAGGATGGTTTGAACCTCTCAGCACTGGGAAACTGGACCACAACCTTGGATTTCTCAATGGGGTCTGACTTATCTGAGAGAAAGAAAACACATTTTTATTCGAAGTGAAGGGGAGACAAGTCTGTATGCTTGGCCGTTGCCAAGACCATGTTTAATGGAACACTTTGGCCAAAAGGATAGATATAACCACTGCTACATCCGTTGTAAACATGCCTAATCACATTGTTCAGCAGTGCCACAGTTCTCTCTCTTTTCCAGTTTAAAGACTATCCTGGTGATATATCTTCAAAGTGGGAGAAATTATTGAAAAAATGTTTTGGGGTGGATATTTGGGGACAGACTGCTATGAAATGATTCTGAATAGGATGACCACCATCCCTGAAGAATGAAGTTAGCAGGTCTGTCTAGACACCTTTTTATTGCTTCGGCTGCTTTTCTCTGGATGGCTGGCTATCGCAGTGAGAGAACATTGATGAAGGAAAACTAATGAGGCTGAATTATACAATGCTGCGCTGCATAGCAACACAATCACATGACAAACAACATAGTAAACACTGGTTTTAGGCTAAAGTGCCCCTTTAAATGTGGGCCTGAGACTGATGTTACAAATTAAGCTTATTACTGAGATGTGAAGCTTTTAATTTCATTAAACCGAAAGAAAAACAGGCCCACAGAGCTTAGTGTATCAGTGTCATTGAGAATTTAGTGGACTTCACAGGGTTTCAGTAAGGCCATACTTGCTATTTGGAATAGTGGTGCTCAGCGCAATATGAACGTCACCTACCTTTCTGAGTGGGTGGGATCTTGACGATGTTGTAAGCCAGCGTGGCTCCCTTCCCCATGCAGTTTCCAATGTTGTAAACAGTGCCATCTCTTTCGATTTGGGGGTGGGCTGTGACTCCATTAATGTTCACATAGTCGCACATATCAACCTGTCAGGAAGATAACATTGGAAGAAAAGAATTGGCTGAGACCAAACACCACCTTTGTGTTTCTTCAGTATATTGAGGTGGAGCTACGGCTGGCCAATTTGGTGAAAATATCCATTTGTGATTTTTCTGATCAATTTTTAGTTTCAATAAATTAAGCTGCAGGCCTTATTTTACCAAGAAGACCAGCACATCCATTTCTGGGGGCTTAAACACTGAATAAACTGTGACATGCTGCCATTTCACGAGCTATTAGGTCCAATTTCTCCACTTAAACATACTGAATAATATAGGATATAATGAAAAATTGCACTCTTTCCTGCTGCGACTTTTAGATAAAAATGACTAATTGTTCGGCCCTAGGTGGAGTTGTTAATGTAGATTAAGGACCTAAAGGGATCAAATGTGTGCTCGATGCACTTCTCATTTTTACCTTTTTCAGCGTCTCTAGAGTATCTACATTCACTTTAGTAATGAAGTTGGTCTCTGTAACAGCGTAGAAGTCTTCTCCAATGGGATAAACGTTCACCAGGCAGTTGTCTGTTACCTCAACACCTTTGAAGTAAGAGAAGAACCTGCCCAAAACAGACAGTAAATTTATAAGCCAGACTTGATCTGCAGTTACTAATGAAATATATGGGAGAAAAACTCAATCACGGGTGCCGTGGATTGGGCTGCCCACGGCTCCGGGCAAGTGTGCTCACTGCCCTCTAGTGTACTTTTTTGATCCCAAAACCAGGGAAATTCCACTCCGCATTTAACCCATCCGTGAAGTGAAACACCACATACACACTAGTGAACACACAAACACTAGGGGGCAGTGAGCACACTTGCCTGGAGCGGTGGGCAGCCCTATCCACAGCACCCGGGGAGCAGTTGGGGGTTAGGTGTCTTGCTCAAGGACACCTCAGTCATGGACTGTCGGCCCTGGGGATCAAACCGGCGACCTTCCGGTTACAGGGCCAGCTCCCTAACCTCCAGCCCACGACTGCCCCCTGTACTCCAGCCCACGACTGTATGTGGGTGTTTCACTGCACGGATGGGTTAAATGCAGAGGTCTAATTCCACAGTGTGCAGACACAGAGACAAATTGTTCTGCTCTATAAGCGCAGTAGAACAAGCAGACAAAAACCTGGAGAAGATGTTCTTGCAGGGATCTGGATAGGCACAAGTTCCAAATTCAGTGATCACAACACGTTTTTCAGTTATGGCACGCACGTAGGCATCTGTCTTGATGAACCTGGGATGAGGCAAAGAAATTCTTTGTTGAGTTTCAAACCATGTGTAAAACCGCTTTCACACATAACAAGACGGACGTTTGCCCCTCTTTGCTGCAGCAACAGCCTTGACTCTTCTGATAAGGCTTTACAGTAGACGTGGGATCATTGCTGTGACGGTTTGATTGCATTCAGCTACTAGAGCATTAGTGAGATGAGGTACTGATGTTGTTCTGAATCACTCCAACTCATCCCATTCAATCCAGAGAACACTGCTCCATAACCCAAAGATAGGGCTAATACTCCTCTTGCCAATGCTTGTCATGGAGCTGCTCCAGGGAATCCCATTCTATTGGCCTGTGTTAACACTGGAGCACCTTAAAGTAGCTGAATTCATTAATTAGGAAGGCCGTCTGAATACTTTTTTGAGAAATATGCTACTTTGCTGAACGTGTGACAAAAATGCTGGTTGTTTTGACCAAGAAAGTTACAGCTACTCATACAGCCAAAGCCAAGATGCGTGACAGCTCAGCTGCAGGATAAGGCTATTAATCCAGCTCCTGTTATGTGCAGCATGCCTAATACAGATTTACTAAGACCTGTTATTTCTCACTTTTCTACATGTGTTTTGTGTAAACACAATATTTCTCACACTACCATTCAAGGTTTGGAATCACTTGCCATAATAACCCCATAACATTCCAGGCTTATTACTTACTAAGGCTTATTATTCATTAACTACAGGGACTTCGATGCAAACTAATGGAGCTTTTCTTAGGTTATAGAAGTGTGTAATAAAACTGTAATGAGGTTAACGGTTTTTGATCATTTGTGTAAATACAGTTGTAGCATGTTCAGAATTTGTTTTGATATGTCAGTTGAGGTTATTAGTTCTTCAACATTTATTCACAGGTTTATTCTGATAAATACTCTTATTGTGAAGGCAGGGTTCATTTTCGGGATATGTGTGCAGAGCAGGAATAACCGAGAGTCAGTTGAGAGTTGACGGCTGAGAGAGTGAGACGTGGGCTGAGTAGTGGGCTTGCTTATGCATGTCTTTATGTACTTATATTTATGTATGTACTTAAATATTACAATATTACAATTTGTAGATGTTTTATTCAATATTTCAAGAACTCTGTGAACAAAAAGTCACACATAATATATGTATTTATGTATTTATATTGTTTTTTTTTTGTCTAGGCATCCACCTTAAGATTTGATCTCAACTTTAAAAATATGCTGAATTTTATTATAACCAACATATGAATGATATAGAGGTTCAGAATTTTAGAATAAATTAATTATCTTGTGGTTGGTATAGTGTAGCAGGTAACACTGCTGCCCTTCTTTAGCCTGACTGGGGTTTGAGTCCCTACTCCAGTAGGAACACCACGCTTTACCATTCAGCAAGACTCCTCACTCTACATTTGCCCACCTCCTTAACATGACTGAAGTGTAATTTGCTCTGGATAAAAGCGTCTACCAAGCGTGTAAATGAAAAATGTACAACTCATATCAACAACAAATCTAAATTTCTTAGTTTTTATTCTGTACCTACTAATTATTCGAAATCTTGCGCAAGACTTGTGGGTTAGAATCATTTATCCACTTGTCTGCATCCAAATTGTTTTGTATAATTTGAGAACATTGATTCCAAACTTTGGTTTTGAATGGTAATGTATGTGTGTCTGTTAGCTTGTGGTCCATTTCAAAGTCTCCCTTGATATCAAGTGTTAATGCTTTGAGACTAAAAACATTTGCCCAGTGTTGGTACCAAACGCCAGCCATTGTTTAGAACTAAAGACCTTGACTTTATCCAAATCTGGTTTACTACAGCGCTCACTGTAAACCTACCTGCGGAAATAGGTGACCTGGCCATTGCTGAAATCAAACTTGTGCATCAGGGCTTGGCCATCGAAGAGATGGTAGAAAGGTTCGGATCCCACCTCAAAGAGGCCAGGACCGAGGCGAAGAAGACTTCCTCTGATGAAGGAGGGGATTCGCCCTAAACAGAAGATTCGAGTTATACTAATGATACAATATAACCAGGAATAAAAGAGATAGAGGCTGTGGAGAGCACTACAGGATAGAATGGATGGATGGATGGATGGATGGATGGATGGATGGATGGATGGATGGATGGATGGACGCCACTACAAAATTCTGGATGAATAATCCAAAATGTTGTGCCATTTCTAATGTAATCCGAATATAGGATATAAAAACTGAGTGGCATACCGGTGACTGTGGCTGGTAGAGGTTCATTCAGCTCCTCCACGGTCTCAAAGATCTTCTTGTAGTCTCCAGCGGGGTGTTCAAAACTAGAAGCAAACATTTTATACTTGACGTCTGTCATTTATCATAGTCTTTTATTGATCAACCATAAGGACTAAGCAACTCTCACCTAATTCATCTTAATATTAGTGTGTAACCTCTTAACTGGCTGGGAGTGACTGGTTGGTCCAAACCTCCATTTCACACTTTTATAGCTCAGTTTAAGCACAAGACAGTTTACATTCTTTTACATGTAGTCATAGAACACTACCTCTTGGGATGTAATAAGCACAAACATCTCTCCAACTCATCCCAAAGCTACTGGATGGATCTCCATTACTCTTCACTTACTATAACAGTCACTCATCTGTACCATACATCTCATTGCAAATCATACATATACATTTTTTCTTGCCATTTATGTTCATTTCTATACAAAAGACTGCAAAAAACGACAACTTGGCATGTAAAAACATCTTAAATCTAGTCAGTATTCTTAATATTCCTCATTATGAGACTATCGTAAGAAAATGAAAAGATTTCTTTAACCCATTTCTAAATGTTTGACTTGTTTTTAAGTCATTTTATGTAGTGAAATTGTTTTATACCATTGGCAGATCATTTTACATATTTCAAGAAATAAAACAGACATTTCCAATAGATATGAAATCTTTAAACTAAAAATGTCGAGAAGCAGGTGAGTAACTTTATAATATTCTTACAACAGTCTCTTAATGAGAAATGTATGTTAACGAAATTTAATTAAATGTTCATTTTATTTTATTTTTTATAATTTTGCAGTGAAGATGCTGATTTTCTTATGGAATTAAAAGCTCACACTGCTGTTTGTGGTATCTCTGAAACCTGTGGGTGTTATAGTCAAAGTAACGTAGCACTTACCGGCTAACCATTTTTCCTCCTCGTGTGGTTGAGCCCTGTGATACAACCAGCAGGTGTGCGAAGGTCCGAGTGTGTTGTGTTCGTTAGTGGAGTTTGGGGTCCTGCTGAGATTTGAGGCTTTTTATACTGAGGTCCTCCATTCACATGTTATAACCCAGCTAACTTTGCCTAATCATACAGCCAATTAGTGTTGGCTGAACAACACGCTCTTTGTGCGAGGGTCCCTCGTAATAGGCGTGATGTCAAATCGGATTAGCTTTTCCCAGCTTGGGCCAAAAGCTGCAGAATATAGAGTGGTAATAAGACAATAAACACAAGACTGTATTATACAGCAACACAAAGCGAAGAGTTTGTGGGGGAAAAAAACAGTCTGAAAAGTTTTTTTGTAATACTCCTCTATAATAGAATTTTTTATGATTTACTTTTTAATTATGGAAATTTTCTAGTAGTAAACATGAATTAGTCCCATTTTTTGCTTATGTTTTCTACCTTTTTGAGATTATTTACATTTATGGCATTTGGCAGACGCTCTTATCCAGAGCAACTTACAGTTTGATCATTTTACAC
This sequence comes from Pygocentrus nattereri, assembly GCF_015220715.1. NCBI lineage: Eukaryota > Metazoa > Chordata > Actinopteri > Characiformes > Serrasalmidae > Pygocentrus > Pygocentrus nattereri. The sequence goes on from NC_051212.1 coordinate 13,068,295, forward strand.
AGGTAGGAAAAGGTGGTGTTAGGAGTCTTGCCCAAGGACTCTTATTGGTTTAGTGTAGGGCGCTGACCCAGGTGGGGATTGAACCCCAGTCTACAGCATAGAAAGCAGAGGTGTTAACCACTACACTACACCAACCATGAATGCATTCATAGTACACAATGCAAATACCCCATTAAAGTTTCCCACCCATGCTCACACAACAATAATGAATAATTCTTAAATCTTTAGTACTTTCTGAACACTTATAATTCCTAATAAGGTGTTCAGAATGAAGAAAATGGTGGTACATATCTGTGAAAAAGTCAGAGACCACCCGTCAGGAGAATGCAAACTGCCAATTCTTTTACAGCCGGGCAACAGACACCAGCACTGGCTTGCATGTCTCTGAGTGACGGGGAGCGAGAGGGAGATCTAGACTCGTGTCCACAGAAGGCTGTGGAATCACCAGGGATCAAGCCACAGTCTGATTTAGAAGGTTCTGTCTGTGTTCTGAGCAGCTTTGAGATATTGAGCTAGAACGTGGTTGGTCCTATTGTGTGCATTTGAAGTGCTGAGTGGCTCGAAGACAGAACCTTATATTTAAAACTTTTCCGGACAAAGAGTCAAAAAAGGCATACAACTAAAAAAAAAAGCACTCAGATTATGTTAAAAAGTTGTCACAGAATAAGAATATGTGAATAATAATGCTACAGTGTATTTGTTGATTGGTCACTGTATAATTCCGTGTGTCTAGTCATCATTTTCAAGTCAATCTATATGTTTCATAATAGTAGGAACGTGGAAAAGGCTTTTCTGAGTAGGTTGATTTAATCATTTGTCTCTTACTTCTACACCACTTCTCTCCAATTTTCCCTGTGATTTTCTATTATTTGAACGATTCATTAATCATTAATCTAGGGCTATTAGTATTATCTGTCTCAAGCGCAAACCCAAGACTGCCTCATATTTCCAAATTGCCCAAATGTGCCTGGAGCATGGTGCCGTTTCAGATCCTCTGCTCTAAAGGTGGTCATTGTTATGTGGCTCCTCTCTGAAGGCTTGTCTCTGCAGTAATCCCACTCTCCTCAGAGGTTATGTCAGATATGCGTTTGGAACAACCAACACGTTGTCTCCTCAGAGCCCATGGGAAAGAGATCAGTTATAATTCAGCTTATCATAAAATCAGAACAGCCTGAATATGAGGTGTCTCTAGCGGCCACTCCACCAAAATAGATTTCATGGGAAATTTCCTATTTTATGCAAAATGTCTGCATTAATTCTGCATTTTCACATTGCTAAGATGTAAACAAAGTCATTAAGAGTGGTTTGGTGTGAAATGCTCTGTTCTAGACAAACTTGAGTCAGACTTGTTCACAGCGGTGGTCATAGGAACCTGATGCAAATGTATGTAAAAGCTACATCACGAAAAGCTATTACATGAAATGTTTAAGGCCCTATAATGGTTATAATTCTATGAATTCAACCTGTATTTTTGTGACCTGTAAAGGTTTTTATGCCATCCATTAGAAGCAATTTCTATTTTGTGTTTAGGCACAAAAAATACCCTAGAATTACAAGCAGAGCGTCATAAGTCGAAACAGTATGCAAAGACAAATTTTGCTTTTTTATATTTGCTTTTTTATATTTTACCATCATCAAAATTACATGTAGAAATCTCAGACGTGTGTATGTTCACTGGTCATTTTGGACAGTAAATAAAACCACTATATTTGGGCTGTATACATCACCTGGGTCCTATCACCACCACTGTAAATTCAATCTTAGTAGGTATGTTTGTCTACAGTGAACCACATCGCATCAAACCACTCTGAACGACAAAGATTGAATTCTGCAGAGATTTTTCATGATGGGTGGATTTCCCTTGTGAAGATCCACACTTTAAGGCTGTCTGTGTTCTGGTATGACAAATGCCAAATGATAAACAACAGCAAAAATGAATAAAAGCCAGTACTGTGGTCAGTTTTTGTATGACCCTGTGCACCACATTATTGAATGTTTAAAGCCAGCTGGAGACGCCAGTAAGCATCCAGCATGAACTGCTGATATTGCGAAATATGTGAACCCGGGATCGCAATGAAAAACTCTTTCTCTGTGAGGAATGCCAGCTTCAGCACACGTCCAGCAAAAACGTGTACAAGAACTTCCAATCCGACATTAGTGGTATTTTTGGGCTTAGTTTTGCAACCTCACTTGGTTCAGGGCAGCTGAGGCCTTCTGAACATAAGGGCAGCCGTTGTTCCAGCTCACAAAAAGAAGGCTTTGCTTTTGTGTGACATTCCTCAACAGATTTGTGTGATCTGTTTGTTTTCCAGCAGTGACACAGCCAAACATGGCCATTAATGCACTACTAGCAGGGACGGCTGCGCTGCACACACAACTTTACTGAACTGTAATCAAGTATAATGCAATCACATTAATCCAAATATACAAAAATAGCATCTGGTGATGCAGCATATGAATTCAAGTTGAAGCATGTTGAACATATTTGCTCTATAACTCACTGCATCTAACTGTGTGTGTTGTATATGTGATCATTGACTTTTTTATGAATAAATTAGGCATTTTAGTACTGATTTACAACAAGGCAGATAACGAGCTGTGACACATTCATTAATGTGCCTTTGTTGTATCTTTTTCTTTTTTGGACATGATAATTGTTCTATGTTTCATTATAATTTGATCAGTTTTTCTTTATAAATGACATTTAAAACTCCTAATGGCCTAGATTCAGCATATTTTCTACAGGCTTACAGCAAACTCTTAGTTTCCCAGCTAGTGGAATGTCTTTTTCTAGTTCCTAAACTCAGGAATAGCATTCTAGAGAATATAAGGAATGCAAGTTCATTATATGTTTGAAATCCAGACTTTAAAAAAGGACTTAAGCTCATTTTTACCTGCTGTTATTCTGCTGTTCTTTCCTTTACGCTGTAGTGCTTCAAGTGTTTTATTTATAGTCCTGTGTAAAATAGTTTCAGATTGTGTAACTTACATAAAATGGGCCAAATAAAAAAATAAAGATTTACTATTATTCTTATGATTAACGTAGCTATGTAATCATAATTGATTCGTTTTAGGTTGATACCTTTAGGTTGAAAGAACATATTACTCTGGTTTTGGCTTCACTGCATTGGCTCCCAGTTGTTTTTAGAATACAGTATAAATTTTTGCTTTTAGTGTATAAGTCTCTGCATGGGTTAGCTCCCAGCTACTTGGCTGAATTGCTTGTGCCCTATGTTCCGGCACGGGCCCTAAGATCTGCCCATCAGCTTCGGCTGGTGGACCCCAAGTCGAGGCTGAAACAGAGGGGGGACCGAGCTGCGCGAAACTGTGGAATGAGCTGCTGCTGCAGATTCGATTGGCATCCACTCTGTCACGTTTTAAATCTAGTCTTAAAGCTCATTACTATTCCATGGCTTTCATGTCATTTGTTTTATCTCTTTTAAATTGTTTTTACTAGTACTGCATTTAAGGTTTGCATTTGTGAAGCACTTTGTGTAAAATGTGCTCTATAAATAAACTGACATTGACATACATCACTAATTTCAACTGTCAGAAATAAAGGTTGTTGTTTTTTTATTCATCAAGGTACAAACAATGTAAATGTGCTTTTAAAGGTGCAGCTGTGGTTTTAAGGCCCAGCTGGGTACCTTAAATAGGTTATTATCAGGAGAAAGTTGTGTTTTTTTTTAATGACATAATTTTTCAAAACAGAAAAAAAGATAAATAAATGCCTGTAGTCAAGAGAGTGCATGTGGAATCAACACAACTTAGAAAATATTTCAGTGGAATAAACACAGTTACGGGAAAATCATGTTCCCTAACTAAATAACTATATATATATATATATATATATATATACATAAATAATTCTATACAAAAGACATATTATTATTATTATTAGTCAGTTGTGATTATTGTGTAATTGCGCCCTAAGTTTCTTTTAAAAGCCCTCTGTAGCCGAGGTCTTTTATTTTATAAAGCCCGCAGCTCCGCTCGGCTCTTAGCGCCTTCTGTACGGAGTTTCCGCCCTGAACGGTGAATGGCCGAGCTGCGGCCCGTCGCTCGGAGGCTGTGCTTTTGAGTAAAGAAAGGAGAAAATACTCTCCCCAGATCTCCGGAGGCTGTTTTACTAGAGCTCAGAGGCCCATTTCAGTCGCCGGGTTTGTGAAATCTGTCCGAAAATGAACTGCAGCACGAACGTCGTCCAGGTGACCAACGTGTCCCCGAGCACGACGTCCGAGCAGATGCGCACCCTGTTCGGCTTCCTCGGCACCATCGAGGAGCTGCGGCTCTTCCCTCCGGAGTGAGTGGCGGCCCTTCTCCCTCCCTCCTTCCCTCCCTCTCCGAGCACCAGCACTCTGCCTGCGCTGCGCTTATTTAAATGCCGCTCTCTCTTCTGTCGGCTTGCGGGTTTTCCGAGCAGAGAGAAGTAGGCCGCGCTTTTTAGCCTAGCCTAGCCTAGCCTAGCCGGAATAGCTAGCGAGGTATCCGGGGCTTTGTCGCCGTCCGTGGTCTATCAGCTTTAATCCGTGGCTGTTTTAAAGAATAACATTTATCCCGACTCCGCAGACGAGGCTGAAGGTGGCTTCCAAACGTTAGGTTTTTTTTGTTCGCCTGTCGCCGTTCCACCTTAAACGGCGCAGCTGTTACTTTCTGGTGTTAGGCGTTATAACAACTGCTGCACCGTTTTAAGGTGGAACGGGCATGTTCGAGTAAGAAGCTGCCTTCAGCCTCGCGCCCTGAAGACGCACCGTTAGTTTCGGGTGGTTTGCAGGTGGATGTCGGAGTAACTGGGTGGTGATTCACGTGACTGGGCATGTGACGCTAACGGCCGCGAAACTCGAGGCGTTTTCGGTTTTAATTATTAGTGAATTTACACGACAGACGGCTCCGACTTCAGGGGCGCTCGGCTGCTGTGCTGCGTGTTCGTTGGCTTCACCACCATTTTTGAGCTCTGAAACAACGACTCGTCCGGATTTTGAGTTAAAACCGGATTCCGACGTGCTATGTCGACCTAACCGACAGCACGAGTTGTGCATGATGTTATAAAAGTGTCGTTATATAAGAAATTCGAGGCATTGAGTGGACTTTCTGAGAAAATTACGTTGTTTCCGAGTCTGTTATTAAGCCAGAATGAACAGTTACTTTGAGAAAATATTCCAACGGAAGTAATTGTGATAGTTTTTTTTCTTTTTTTGGGGAGAAAACATAGTTTTGTTGTAAGTCAGCTCTTTTGAGAAGTCTTTATGTGGGCCTAATGAATCAAAAATATGAGAAAGTAAGTGATTAAAGATGATATTGAGGTTATAGATGATCGTTAGAGAAGTCAACATTTTTGGCAGAATTAGAGAAGGAATCGCAGCCGTATACAGGAATGAGCTCCTGTATGTGCAGGGAGACAAAACCAAAAGTGGTCTTATGAAATAGTTACAGCACTTGTGGATTCAGTATCACAGGATCATGAATATAATTATGGATATGCCTTGAAATTGTTTACCACACGGCAGAAAATTTGAATTATACATCACAAATGGTGACCAAAGCTGTGAAACCTGAGTTGGTGTGGCCATGCCAGTGATGAGGGCTTTTACAGATGTTGTTAGTAACCAGTGTGAATGTGCTTTCTTCCTTTCGTCGTGCGTTCTAAGTCCACAGATCCCACAATGTATTTTTCCCCCAAGGCACCAAAATCTAAGTGACTGTATTGGCCAAAACTGAAACCGAGCGAAAATGTAACGTAACTGTAATCCTCTTTTGTGTGTCCAGTGACTCGACCATGCCGGTGACGTCTCGTGTGTGCTTCGTTCGGTTCCAGGAGCAGGAGTCTGTGGGTGTGGCCCAGCACCTCACCAACACAGTGTTTGTGGACAGAGCTCTTATAGTTGTGCCCTATGCAGAAGGTTGGTAACTCAACAGTATCTGCCTTTCACTTACCTACTGATGCAGAAACCTTTTTTTTTTTTTTAATTATTATTATAATTATTTTTTATTTTATTAAAGTGTCTGTGACGCAGGTCTTATACATTGAATTGAATTGGTGGCTCTTACTGCTGAAAGCCAAACCTCTGTGTAGATAGCAGAGCACAGCTGTACCGCTTATGTTCTGTGGTGCAGTCGGTGCTTGAAACAAAGCATTAACTTTAGTCCTGTGCACATTCCACTGGGCGGCTGTCTGACTTGTGCTCCAAAAGATACTTTAATGTCCGAAACGTATGTTTTGATCCAAGTCGATCAAAGCTAGTTCTTGCCTGAGATTATCAGGCATGTAATACAGTGTTCAGAGTATCCTGCAACGTCAGTCATTGAATTATGGTAGAATAAATGATTATTGAGTTTAAGAAGGGCACAGCCCCACTGTCTTCTATCTGATTTATTCATTAGGCAAATCTAAGACCTTTAGATCAGAGGAAACAGTAAAATGAGTTTGTCTTACCATATCTGCTCTTGAAGATCTTGGTTTTTAAATAGAAAGCAGCAACCAAAGGAAAATCTGATTATAATGTTCCAAATATAGCATTTATTTGTTCTTTAATAACTGGAGATTATATAATTTAGTGATGGGATCAAGGAGGTAAAATGAAGAGGAAAAAAAAGTAAAGTAGGTTTTTCTGGGTCCTTTTGTTAATAGCATTACAAAAGATTTGCATTGAGAGTTAATTGGGTCAAAATTTCTGTATTCATAGGACTTGGAGCACCTTTCAGTCTGCAGACCTTGTTGTTTTGAGACCAGGTTAATGTTGTGCAGTTTTTTTTTTTTTTTTTTTTTTTTTCCCTTCCCCTCAATTTTTTTTTCTTTATGAAGAAGACCTCAAAACAGGACTACGCTGCACTGGGTCTTTTTGGGGTTTCTATAATGTGTTTCTGTGGCATTTTTCCCATCGTTTCCCAGTAGAATTTCAAACTGAAGACCAAGCCCACATGCAGAGGAGAGACTAGACTGTGAGTAAGGTTTCTAAGAGCAACCTCTCAGGCTAAATTAGAATATTAGTGGTCTTCATTAGGGGCCTTAGAATGAGGCAGATTAACATCAGGAGGCAAATAAACAGTTTATTTTCACAAACTGATCATTTTTTTTTTTTTTCCTTTCCGACCAGTTCTTCCCCATGATAGACTGTCTCCTATTAAAATGTTCTCTTGTTGTTTGTTTGTGTGTGGTTTTTGTAGTGGAGAAGGCAAACGCAGAGCCCCCTCCCTGAAGGCTGAAAGTGGTCCTCTCCATGCCAACAGGCGTCTGTAGGCAATTACAAAACGCCAGCCGCCACACCTTGCGCCCCCCCTCCCCCTCCCCTTCTTTCTTCCTCTCTCTTTCTTTACTGTCTCTCTTATTTCTTTATAGGTGTAATATGTTAATGTGCATAGTTTGCCAACATGCTACTATGCATAGTTACTCACTTAAGCATTGTAGACCTGCCAGCATTTATTATTATTTATTTATTTAATCGCTCAACATCTCAACACTTTACTGTAACTTGTCGCAAATGCTTGGAAGAGGTGTCACCATGTGGACTGATCCAGAAATACACGTATGAAACATTATCTTTTTTTCCCATGTTTTATATGATAAATCTGCTCTTAAATGTACTCAGTTGAGTGGGATTGCATTAATGCCTGGCATTAATTTTGTTTACTGACAAAAGGAAGCGCCTCAGAAAGAATAATCACATGGGTTAATATTTGACATTTGCACTTATGTGGTTTGTGATTTGCTGGGTGGAATCCACATGATGTAAGAGACAGGTGTGATGTCCTCTCTTTAACGGTGGTCTCTTGTTTTGTTGTTGTGTTTTACAGTTCTTTTTCCCTGGCTCTGCCAGTCCTGTTTACCAGGCCCAGCCGAAAATACAGCCCTACAGTTTTGTCTCCTGCAGCCTTCTTTCTCGTGTTCTTGTCTTAAATGCGTTGTGATTGTGTTCTCTTTGTCCACATTTGTTTTCAAACATGTTTATTAAGCATAATACTGGATGTTGGTGGAATTGTCAAGTTCCCCCACAGACAAAAAAAAACTCATGTTTTTAGGTCTTTTGTTGGGACTTAAGTATGACGGCTTCAGTGTCGTTTTAATTTCTAGGGGTGTTTTCATATGTATAAAAATCACTTGTTCAGCACTGATTATATGTGCTGAGTTTATTGTTCCTGTGGGTCATCAGGTAAGGACAGTTCCCAGCAAAAGCCCAGAATTGCAGATGTGTGAGGAAAGAAAACCTAGTTATAACCTGCTTTGTCACTTTATTGATATATTCTTTGTAAATCTGAAACTTATTATTGTTCATCGCCACAATCTCAAAGTGTTTTTGTGTTGTGTATCTCGATCTTTCTCTGTGTGCTTTTAGCGAAGCTGCCAACGTGAGTCGCTTGTTCATAAAACGTCTAAATGAAAAGTTGAAAGCACATCCCCCCCCCGGAGAAGCCACTGTGCTCGCTCACGTTTGGTTCATGACTTAAATATCACACGCCCAGGTGATCACATCTTGGCAGTACCAACTGCAGTAGTGTGTTTTTTAAATGACATTTCCCCAGTTTAGTTTCTCACAGAGTGATAAGTGACTTGGACAACTTTTTTTGATGAAAAGATACCTATTAAGAGAAAAGAGACGCAGGTGGTAAATGACATGGGGGCAAGTATGTTTATTGCTTGAAGATCTGAATGTTCTCTGATGTTGTTTCCCCTTTCTTGAGCATATCCTAGATTTGATTTCCCAGAGTTTTAATTCCAGCTCTTTTGATCCTAAAGGTGTGATTCCGGATGAGTCGAAGGCTTTGTCGCTGCTGGCGCCTGCCAATGCCGTCGCTGGGCTGCTTCCAGGGGGAGGGCTGCTACCAACACCCAACCCTCTAGCATCGGTAATGCTTATTTTATCTTTTGGTGGCCGGTACTGTGCTAATGCTAATGTACTGTAGAATGCCTGAAATGTAGAGGGGACTGGTGTTTCTTTCATATATATATATATATATATATATATATATATATATATATATATATATATATATATATATATATATATATATATATATATATATATATATATATATATATATATATATATATATAATTTATTTATTTAAATAATGCTAACTAGTTTATAATCCGATAACTGCAGAAAATCTGATTTTGTTAGTAATCCGAACACGTTTCAAAGCGTTATTGGTTGAAATGTCAGAGTCTTAACAAAATGAAATCTTTAGTTTGGACTTTAAGGTGGATAGATTTGAATTGTAACTCTTGCCATAAGTACAATTTTTTTTTTTTATTTAAAAAAAAACAGCCTTTGTTTCCTATGCAGATGGGAGGTGTTCCTCTGGGTGCTCTTGGCGGTCCTGCCATATTACCAGGAGCTGGCATGAATCCTCAGGTGTGTGCTCAGATTTTTTTCGCTTGTGTAGTCACTGATCTCATTTATGTAGGTTTTTTTGTGGACATCATTATTGGCCACTTCATTCTGTCTCAGTTTGTGCTTTATCATATGGTGATTAAGTTGTTGTGTCCTTCACAGGCTCTTTCGGCTGAGCAGCTTCTGAAGTTGATGTCCTCAGTGGATCCCAAGTGAGTTTTTGCTTTTGCTGAGTCATCCATTTCCTCAGGCCTGATGGGTGCTTTGAAAGGGGAAATTTATTGTCCAGTGATGGCCTCACTCATCCTACTTTCATCATGTGGAGAATATCATTTTCCTCCAAATCTAAAGTGACACTGTTCTTCTTTCCTCATCTCCTGCAGAATGAACCCGATGGCTGCCAGTATGGGTCTGAAGGCAGACGCTTCCAGCAAAGAGATCGAGGAAGCTATGAAGAGAGTCAGAGAGGCCCAGTCCCTGATCTCTGCTGCTATTGAGCCTGGCAGTGAGTAGGAAGCTCAGTTCAACACAGTTCCTGAATCTACCCTTACATTGTCATTCGTTCATTAACTAGGTTTACGTGCACATACGGTCTTGGTATAAGAAACTAGACTGAGCCAAGACCATTAAGAGTTTTAAAGGTCCAAGGCTCCTGTCACAGATAGATTGACATGCATGCTAGTATAGTCTGACATTGCTACTGGAATTTGGCTCTTTTGACACTGAAAACACTGAAAACATACCGTTTTCCAACGTTTTAAAAAAAATTTAATAAATAAAAAAAGAAAAAAGAGAGAACTCCACACAAGAGCTCTTATGTTTAAGTTTATCTGAGGATCTCTGGCCATTATGATAATTTAAGTGTCTGTATCATGAGAACAGGTCAAGTTTCAAAACACAGCATTTATTCCTCAGTCCCAACAGTGCATATATGAAAATTCAGTAAAAACATTTGTAAAAGCAGCCTAAGATTGTTGTTTTTGTGATGTCATAGGGGGGGAAAAAACCCATTTAAATTGGTTTGCCTATTTAGCCTTCAGTTGTTAAGCTGTGAAGTTCCTTTTATGGAAATAGGAGGTTTTGTTTCAACAATAACAATATACTATTAGACTGTGAAGGTGTGTTAACGTTGATGTGTTTTATTTCAGATAAAAAAGACAGCAAACGCAAGTATTCCCGCTCCAGATCCAGGTCCAGATCCAGACGGAGGAGATCACGTTCCCGTTCTCGACACAAGTACACACTTACTTTGATGCGTAAAACTTGTTGGGGTGTGCGAAAGAGGGCAGTTCCATGTAGTTTTCTGTGTTCATGATCCAAGCTGTAAAACGATTCTATAAAACTATTTCAAAAAATAGCCATTTCATGCGCCTAAAATTCTGAGACTATCGAGATACCCAGATGTACTCGCGTCCCCTTTAGGCCTGGCTCCATGATTGTGTCCGATTTGCATCAGTGTCACTTTTCCCACACTACATGCAAATCCAAGGAAGTGTCCTCTGTGATGTGAGCCGACACTGGAAGTTTGTGTAATGCAGTTATTTGTCATATAAAAACTAAAGGGAACAACCAGCAGTAGTTTCTAACGTAATGCATTAATTTCATATTAAAGGTTTTATTTGTCTCAACCTGTTTGAGATGGACACGGACACTTTTACTTTTCCGATACTGACTTTGAAACCTTAAAAGCTGTCTGTGGGTGCAGCGTTTAGTTTCTCACCCTTTAAAAGGTGCTAGAAATGTCTCAGAGTATTACTTAGTGTGCAAAATTATTTAAAATAAAATAATTGTAATTTTAGTGTAGATTCTAATACAGTTCTTGGCGTACTGCTTCTGAATCTTATGGTGATACTAGGATTCGTCATGTGGCAGTTGTCTTTATTTTGCAATGCTAACAATCCAGTGATATTTCGGACTAGAGTTGGTGAATGGAATTAAATAGTTTTCCCTGCTATTAGCAGCCTGATGGCGATACTAGGTAGTAGATTGATAACCTCATCAATGATCAGATGGAATTTGGTCCTAGAGTAGCATTTATTTTTTCTTGATGTTTACTCCTTAGGAGATCCAGCAGCAGGTCCCGGAGGCGCTCTCGCTCCAGGAGCCGCAGGCGCTCCAGGAGCCCCAGGAGGAGGAGGTCTCGCTCCAGGGACAGGAACCGACGCTCCGCCAGCAGATCCAGGTTAGTGACTCATATGATCAGCTGTGAGGGCCTGTTTTGTGAACTGCACTGTTAAAAAATAAAGCTGACACAAAAAGCTCTGAGTGTCGCCATAGCCAAGTGGTGTCCAGTCTAATCTGCAGTGTGACTACAGGTTTTCATTTCAAACAAACAGGAGCTCAACTGAGTTCACTTTTGTTAGTTGGTCTCAGCTTTCAAACAACTGATCTGAGCTCCTGCTTAACTGGAATGAAAACGTGCAGCCACACCGGTCTTTTGCTGATGAGATCGGACACCCTGCCACAGGTGAACCACTTTTGTTTGGAAGAGAAGTGTGTGACTGAACTTGTAATGGTTTGAAGAACCTTCACAGCTCAGTGGTTTGTTCTAGAAGTGGAGGTTCCTTAAACTTTAAAAATGTTCTTCACACTCGCACCTCCTTTACAAAAATGGTTTTCTAAAAATCATCTGCTTAAAGGCTTTTTAGGGAACCAGAAATTATTTTTTGTTTTTTCCCATGCTGTTGTGTAAAGGGGGAAAACGCTTTTGGCATTTCCCCCGTAGTACCTGCAGAAAATGTAATCCCCATGCTCTGCTAGCTAGTAATCTACTGTATAGTTGTATTTAGTACCATTGCTGCTTGTTTTTTTCCCCCCTTGTCATGTAATATATTGATGCATTGTGTGTCTTTAGTTTCTCTCAGTAGTATGCAGCCACTTTGCTTTGTACAAATATCATTTTTAATGGTGTTATAATAAGGTGTACTAATCTATAATCTGGATTTAGCTCTAACTTTTTTGTGGTGAGAGAGGAAACAGCAGAAATGTAAAGGTCATCCATATTTTCCCCGTTCTTACTGAGTTCTAAGGTGAAAGCAGGCTTATTATTCCAAGTACTGTGCTTACTCTGGTTGCCAGACGGTGTCAGGCAACTTGAGGGAATGAAGTGCTTAAATGTCAAATCAGCTATCTCTATTTTGGGGTTTGCATTGTGTGAAGTGTGTTGTAAAAGCAGAAGGCAGATTGTGTGCATCATAAGGAAATGGTTTAAATAGCCTGACAGAAATATACACTTCCCTTTGAATGTAATTGTCCGTCTTTGTACCAGGCTGCAGCCGCATAAGCTGAAGCACACTGTCAGGGGAGCAATGATATCAATTATCTTGGGGTTAGCAGAAAAGCCCAAATTTTTTTGTATTTTAATTGCCATTGGACTGATATTCAATGAATCGTTTATTGTATGTACAGATGTTGTACTTTGAAAGAAACATTTGGATTTTGGGATTTGTTCACATCTCTCTTATCAGTGCATCCCTAATAATTGTAACTTCACTAGTGTGGTAGTCTAAGAGACGTTAACTTCTCTCTCTCTCTCTCTCTCTCTCTCTCTCTCTCTCTCGTAAGTTTGTGTTACTAACTGAAACACATTCTGCCCTGATTTGGCTTATAGTGTTTAGCTGATTTGCATGGGCCATGGCTGGGGTCTGGCTGTTGTTCACCAAAATAATGTGGCATCCACAATGATGCAGCAGAAATGAACCCAGTGGCATCATGCCTACCATTCAATCGTGCTTACAAGCTGTTATTTGGAGTAGAAGGAGATGTCAAGTACAGGGAGTACAACAAAGGGCCTCCATGAAGGTGCTTCTGTTTTATTCTCAGGGATAGAAAGAAAGAGGAAAAAGACAAGAAACGCTCTAAAACGCCTCCGAAGAGCTACAGCACCGCCAGGAGATCTAGAAGCACAAGCCGGTAAATGTTTTAACCTCAACCATCTTTTCCATGCTCCAGCTGGAAGACTCATGCTTTAGCTGTAGTACCATGCAGACATAGACTTAACCTGAAACCAAACCCATCCATCCATCCACTCACCTTCATTTTGTGTAAATGCATGAGTAGACGTAACTTCGCATGCAACTGCTTGTGTGGTTAAAGTGACTAGCTGGTGTTATTGATTGCTGCTGTTGTTTTAATACATATTTTAAATGTTTTAGTTGCTCACTGAACAGTTTGGATGATGAGAGAAATACTTCTAGAACAACTTTGAGTTTTTAGGCATTACAGTCTTTATATACAAAACAGTAGCATTGATAATTTGTCTTATTCACTTTTCACTTGCTTTTTACTCAGATATACATTGCAAAAAAGGTTGGTTGTTTGGGAAAGTCATCTTTAGGATGCTTCCAGCATTCAGAAGACTTAAGATCTGTATGTTGACTTTGAAATTAGCCTCAAACCTCCACCTTAGACATCCTCACTAAAACGCCTATTTTAATGTCACGTCAGGTGTGCAAATTATACTTAAATATCAGATTTTTTAGTGTGATTTTCTACGGTATTTAGTTTCACTGGCTTTTCATGCCATCAGTTTATAGTTTTTACTCTTTTTTTTTTTTTTGCAGACGGCGCAGAAAGAGTGTTAGCCGTTCTCCCCGAAGATCGCCAAAGAGGAGAGTGTCCAGGTCCCCGTCACCAAGAAAGTAGGTTTTACATAAGATGCCAAAGAGTTGAAATTCTTCACTGCAGTTAGTAAAAACATGCATCTGTTGATGAGGGAAATCTATGCTTTAGTTGAAGGAACTGTAGGTGCTGTTTATTTTGCTAGATTTTTATGGATGTTCTAAAACCTCTTACAGACACAAGAAGGAGAAGAAGAGGGATCGTGAGAGGGAGAAGGATCGAGAGCGTGACAGGGACAAGAGAACGGAGAGAGAACGCTCTTCCAGCAAGAAGAAAAAGAGCAAAGACAAGGAGAGAGAGAGGACCTCTGACAGTGAAAAACGAGATGTGAAGGTATTATTGAAGGTATTATTAAAAAGTTTCCTGACGTTAAATAAAGGGGGATCAAAGAAATTATTTACGAATTTACGTATGTTTCCTTTTATGAGTGAATTGTTGTTGTTTAGTCAAACTCATGTTCTATTTTAGTGAATGTATTGACTTGCATTAGTTGTGCAGTGTGCTGAGTATTGAAGAGCAAAACAAATGTATGAGGCATTTGCTTGTAAAGTGTAACGAAAACACTCAAACGTAAGTAAATCTACAGCCTCCATTTAACAAACTCCTTAATCCTAGCTGGGTATTGAAATTTAGTACTATTACGGTACTGATTGACTTGCTTCAGTGCTGCAGTATATTGAATTTTTGTGAAAATTGTTTTAATTTCTGAATTTCGGTACCTGAGTAAGTCAGTTCTTCAGATCTGTCAGTAGGCGTTCAAAATCTATGCTGCTGCTTGCTTGTCTGAAATAAATTTGATGGGCATAAATCTCATTGGTTCTTCTTGAATAAGCTGCAGCTTTAGTAGATCAACCCATTTCAGCTCTTTACTCATCTCTGATTTAATCCATACCCGCTTTCAGTTTGTAGTTTTAAAGGTAAAGGAATTTAAGGGGGGGTGGGGGGTTGTATTGTAGGTTGGCGTATTGTTCAGTGATCGGTATGAAAATCAAGGTATTGGCATCAATATTGAAAAATGTGGCTGTTCTTAATGAACGCATGTTCTGGTGATGTAACTCGTTTTGTCTGCTCTGTTTTCAGGTAACCCGAGACTACGATGAAGAAGAACAGGGTTACGACAGTGAGAAGGAGCGGGAGATGAAAGATTCAGAAGATTCCGGCTCTTCTCCTGCGCGTTACGCGGATGACGGTGAAGGCAAGCACAGCCCGAAGCAGTCCAAGCAGAACGGTGACGACCACCATGAAGAACAAGACATGGAAGTTAGCGACTGAGGCCCTGTAACAGAATGAACATTGAGTTGAATGAGGAAAATGGCGATTACTTTTGTCTGCTATGTATCTTCTTTATTAACCTCACAGTTTAATGTTACTCTTTGACCCTCCCTTCTTACCCTCGTGCTGATTTAGAGCGACTGGACTGGATTAAATAGTAATAATTGTTGGAACACAGGATATAGGCTGAATTTCCTTCCTTCTGTTCTCACATGTATTTGCCTTACAAAAGGGAAGGAAGTGGAAGCATTCAGTTTCACTGCTAACCGGTCAGACAGCACTCTATGTGCATCTTTTCTTTTTCTTTTTTTTTTTCTGTCATCTCTCCACCAGTACTTCTTCTTTTAAGTGTTCGAGTGACTGTCAAACAAAAATTAGTTACTTTATTTTGGTCTGGTTGAATTTTTTTTTTTTTTTTTTTTTTTTTTTTTTCTCTCCACACTATGCCTGAGGTAAGAGGACATGGTGTTGGTGTCCAGGGAAGTGTATTGTTTTTGTGTTAGAAAACATTCTCGCCCTAGTTTATCTGTTTTGATACTGATTTGGAACATTTGTCATTTTAAATAGTGCGTTCATGATGTATGTATATGATTAGTGCTTTATATCCTTAGGCATCATTCAGTAGTTGGTGATTTCAGGAGTTCAAAAGTGTCAAGTGAAATTTTTATACTGTAAATAAACTCACTTGAGTGGGAAAAGATGTTGCCTGAGCCTTTTTCTGTAACAGCTGTGCAAAGAAGCGAGTCATGAATGTGTTTGTCGGGTTTGTTAATTTTTCAGAGTAGCAGGGGTCTTAAAGGGGAAAGGTAAACGGTCATTCAGAGTGGTTTAATACAGATTGTTCACTGTAGAAAAGCTTACTGTCTAGGATTTTTTACATCAGTGGTGCCAGCGGGGAGCCGGGAGTCATAATATCTAAAGCGCTGATATAGCTGTTTTATTTTCAATCCAAAACAACCAGTGAACCTACATGTCTTCTGAGATTGTCTATGTAATGTGGATACTGGTAAAAAATGCTATTAAATCTGTGAAAATGAAAAACTATTTTGCCTTAGAACACCCTGCATGTACCCCTCCACTACAAGTAGATTTTAAAGATCATTCTAGGCCTAAACCTTCAAAACTTTTATAGGCATTAAACTGCGGAAGTCTGGTTCCCATCACCTCCAATGTGAACTATTGTGACCTGGCAAGTTTCTGTGAAATGGAGCATTTCACATCAAACCACTGTAAATGACGGTTTATTTCTTAAAAATAAATTAGCGGAATTGCCTCGTAATCTCTCTTTACCTCTCTTCTGTTTAAATACCTTTTTTAAAGAGCGGACTCTGTGAAATTTGTGAAATCTGAGATTTTTATTTAGTCTCATCGGTGAATTCACTATTTAGGCTCCAGTGTACTGTCAAGTTATTTCTCCGGGTTTTTTTTTTTTTCCATTTTAAAATAGGCTGAGAATTTGTTTTTGGCCAATGGTGCGCTTCAGTGAATATGATGTGACCAGGCTGTGCCACATAAGCAACTTGTGCTGTGTGTCTAACCTGCTGCAGGGCCTTTAAGTTCATAAACAGCTCTTGGACCAATCGGAGCGAGCTTCTGACCAGTCAGGGACTGAAGTGAAGGAGGTGGACCGCTCCAGTTAGTGGTTTGTCTTCGTGTTTACGGTGTCAATCGTGAAAAAGATTGAATAGTATAGTCTTTAAACAAATCATACTGCACAGATATAAAGAATGTAGAACAATTACTCCAATAAGCACTAATGAGGGGGCAGTGGCCACAGACTGGCTGTTGAACCCAAGCAGCCTTAAACCATTTTATGCCATTTCATGCTGGGAGGTTGCATCAAAGGGGAATTCTGCCAGTTTTTCAAAATTTCTGCCTAATTCAGTCATTGAACTGTCATTTGGAGTGGTTTGATGTGA
Source organism: Pygocentrus nattereri (assembly GCF_015220715.1). Classification (NCBI taxonomy): domain Eukaryota; kingdom Metazoa; phylum Chordata; class Actinopteri; order Characiformes; family Serrasalmidae; genus Pygocentrus; species Pygocentrus nattereri. The sequence continues at coordinate 13,085,435 of NC_051212.1, forward strand.
AATGGTTCATAATTCTTTAGTGGTGTTTACTTTTTTTTTTTTGGCTCTCTAAAATGACCAGTGAATCTACATGTCTTCTGAGTGTTTATATGTTGATAAAATGGTGATAAATCTGGGAGTTTTAAACCATGAACAGATTTAAAATGTATGTTTTAGGTCAAAATCTGATCTCAGAATTAGCAAAAAACAAAACGGTGTCTGATGCATTAGGTAGCTGTGATGGAGCTTTTAAAAGCATTTCACTAGTCAGAGGTCTGGTTCCTATTACCACCACTGTGGTGTCAACAATTCTGACTGGGTAAGTTTCTCTAGAATGATGTTTCTCATCAAACCACTCTGTTTAGATCAATTTCTGTAATTTTTTGAAAGAACAGAATTCCACTTAAAGCATAAAGTGAGGTGCACCAACAACTTATGTTTGCCCTGTGAACTTGTATCGTTTCAGTATAGTAAGAAACAACAATGAAACAAACTGAACTGTTACATTTATTTCTGTATGGTGTACAGTAGGAACTCCAGCCTGTTCCTGTCCATCTCCCAACACACCAGAGCCTCATGATCCGAGTTCTGCAACCCCTGACTCCGGTGTGTGAGGAAAATAAATAGGCTGGATTGGAATTTCTGCTTGATAGGAAAATACTGTGTGGCTTCCATGCCAGCTGTACAGTCTGCAATATGTTTTTACATCATTTTTACGTGGGTAGGTTCCATGGTGCAAAACACAGAACAGAGCAAAAAATGAATACTGCTGAGCAGTGATGCTAATGTAAATGCTTTATGCATAGACTAACAGTTTTCACAAGACAATGACGCAACTTTGCCACATTATATATATATATATATATATATATATAAAAATACAGAAGGATGTTACCATCGTGAGCTGTAGTGCTGGTACAGTTTCTATACTTGAGCTACAGGATCGTCTCAGGCTATAAAAACACCCAACAAACGCTACATTTAGGTCTTAGTGCAGCATGTGAATGAGTTTTTGTATAAAGTATACAGAAAAGGAAAATGGTGAAGGCGTTAGTTCGTCCTTCAGACACTAGAAAGCATAAACGTTTCATCTAGTATTGAAGGGGAATTCCACTGAATTTTCAAAATTTCTGCATAATTCAATGGTTCAGATGTAAACAAAGTCATTCCGAGTGACTTGGGTCATAATTTCTATATAGCCAGTTTATTTACCATCCAAAACCACCAGTATGTGTCTTATATGTGATGTTGAAAATGGGCAAATGTGAGTTTTTTGGGAGGTACTTTGGCTTACAATACCCTGCAGATAATGCTCAATCATCAACAGATTACAAAAAACATGGTTTTAGGCCAAAATCTTCATCCAAACTGTCGTAAAACAATGTCTGAGACATCAGGCGGCGTATTCCCAATCATTTCATGTAGTAACTTTCTGTGAAGGGGCTTTTAGAGGCATTAACTCTTCAGACATCTGGTTCCTATTACCAGCACTGCCTAAGATTCTCTAGAAAGGAGCATCTCCCATCAAACCACCCTGAATGACAATTATTTAATTATGTAGAGGTTTTGAAAACTGGCTGGAATTCCCCTTTATTAAGGAGGCCATCAATTCTGGAGCAAGTCTTTTCAGATCAGTGCAGGTTCAGTGGTCGTCAAATGCTTTTGAGTGTAAGTCCTCACAGTATATTCATTAAGTCCATCTTGTATTTAACAGTAAAGTGGTCTTTACACGAGTGTGAGAAATGAATTGAGCATCTGAATGCCTCTCTAGTACGACTACATGTAAGCTAAAAAAAACAATAACAAAAAAAAAAAAAAAACAAGAAAAATCATTTTGCAAAAATAGAAAGAAGCACAAACCTAAAAGTACAGGTCAAAAAAAAAAAAAAAAAAAAGCAAGATTTTTACTTTGATATGTCAGAATGCCCTCGACTTTTTTTGCTGATACGTTCAACAGCTTGTTTTACTGGTTCAGTAGCTCAATAGCTTTTATATGAGACTCGATTCAAATACAGCGATGCCAATCAGTGCATAGATCCACAAACTCCGTGCACCTTCACCAATACCTGACAGTACCTTAATCATTAGTACCTCATTCGTTTTGGTTATTGCTTTCTGAAGGGGTATTTGAGTAGGGTAGAAGCTGAAGGAATGGAGCTCAAAAGGAGCACAGGACACTACAAAGGAATAAAGATTTGTCGGGTAGCGATCAGGTCTGTGGGATATTTCTTTGATGCATTTTTATCAAATGTATATTTTACATTCTTATCTGAACACATGAGTATAACTTACCGAATAACATGACAACCCTTGCATACCTTTACTTAACACTATTTTGCAATAAATGCTTATTTGTCACACTTCTTTCCTGACAATTAAGGAAAAATTTAAGGTCACTGTTCATTTTTTGGCAAAACAGAAGGCAGACAAAGGTTTGGTTTCTGCAAGATGCTATCATGTTATTTAGTTCAGCACAGCAGTGGTCACCACTTCTGCTCCTGGACATCTTATCTACCTGCAGAACTGAGCTCTGGCCCACATCCAACGAATCTAAGATGTGTTTCTTTTGGGTTGGAAGTGAGTTCTTTAAGAAGGTAGATTTCCAGGAGCAGCGTTGGTGACCACTGGTGTACAGGACTGCATGACCCCCCATGGCCACCAGTTTGAGTTTTAATGCTCAGCAACAGATGCAGAAGAAGCCAGCAAAATGGACAAGGTTTTCGTCCTCGTTTCTTCTTCTTCTTTCGGCTGCTCCCTTTAGGGGTCGCCCCAGCGGATCATCTGCCTTCATTCTCGTCCTCGTTTATTTAATGAAATTAATGACCCCTGAAGCAAGGTCAAAGAGCAAGTGGGGGCGAGAGCTGTGCAGGGGCACTACCAACAAAGGAGGCCTTAAAGTTTGAGATCCGCTACTGTGTGATCATTGATTTAGGATAATAAGAACAAAAATCTATAGAAATATACACACAGTCGTGTCCAAAAGTCTGAGACCACATTGGGATTCACGAAAGCATAAGAAAAATCTTGCGAAGATTCTTAAGACGAACACTAAGAAGTTTGTGAATGTTCTTAAATGCAGTTCTCGAAAAAAACAAACAAACAAGTGAATTAATCTGTGATCTCAGGATAAAAATCCAGAAACAGCAACAACTCATGGCCTCTCCAGACTTCCATAAATCTTTTCTATATTATTTGTAATTATTTAAAGCAAAAATGAATCAAAGAAACATCCCATGGGCAATAAAACGTAGCCACACTTACAGGATGACTCGAAGGTGAGCTCGGCTCCTGAACGTCTCTGAACTGTTAGTATTTATATGTTAGAATCGATGATCGAGCAATTTAAACAGCAGCGTTGTTTCCTAGTAATCCTGACCAAAAACACGCAGCAGCAGCATCAGATGGAGGAACTACAAAAGAGCTGATTCTGAAGAACTTTAGTGCTTCAGACACACAATATGCTCATACTTCTGTGAGTACTGAGTGTTTTCTATGGCTGGTGAGTAGACGCAGTCCTGCAGCTAAAGGTCCTGAGCTTTAGAACAGTAACACACAATCTCCTCTGTTGGCACTGGAGGGAGATCATAATGAATATCCAGAGCATAGTTCACCATCCATTTCCTCACAACACACGCATCACACACACACACACACACACACACACACACACACACACACACACACACACACACACACACACACAGATACTGTTCACAGTTTTCACTGAAGCAAATGACAAAAATAAAGAGTGGTTTCACCGCAAATGACTGAGGTTAGGAGGTCTATCCCTTTTATATCGAGATAATCAATCAAAAAGATATATAATAAAGTTTTAGTTGGTGGTGTAAGATCTATATAAGCCTTGTCCCAGTTGGCACACTGCAGTTCTGAGGTCCTCATTTGCACATATTGCGGCCTTTGGTGCAAATCGCTTCAATGTAGTCTTGGCAACAGTGTTTTAATCAAAATTCCTCTCGATACGGGTTCCAATCCAGCTGCTCAGCCAACATGACACAGCGGATGACATACGGGGTGAGATAAAAACTTTTTTTCGTTGAGCTATGTTACATATTTAATCTGGATTGGGTCACTGCATATAACCAAGTAAAAGTATGATCACGAACATACTTTGGCTGGATATGGGGAGGAAACGTGCAGACCTACATCACCTGCTGTGTCCATATAGTCCATTTTGGACTCCCAAAAACTGTTTTTTCTGTCTTTTCCTGTCAATTAATGATACTGATTTTTTTTAAATCACATCATTTTGTATCCCACATATAGCAAAAATCTGTCTGAAACTCAATCAAACCAGCTCATTACCCGAAACAGACATTACAATTTTCCTCATGTTTCTAGTAATGCAATGATGCTGCAGTGATGCTGTTAACTGATTATATATATTATTCACACCATGCACGCTGAAACATCACTAGCTTCCTGATTCCTAATTACAGTTTAATCTTTAAACTCCATTTTATTACACATAACATACATAAAATATTCTGGCCACAATAAGTAAGTATAAACTTCCTTTTGGCTGCACTAAACTCTTCTCTACATACTTGATTACAAGTTTTAAACAAACTTGCATCCATTTTTGCTTGAGCATGAGCTTTGTGGACATCAATATTCATTTCAGCTTTGCCAGATTAAAAACTTTAAGCTAGCGAAAGTAGAAGGGAAGAATAAAGTAAAGAGAAAAACTGAAGAGGGGAGTGCAGGTTAAATGAGTTAAAAGTGGGAGGTGGGCTGTGAGAACCTGAACTTGAAATCTGCATTTGACCTGAGCTCTAATGTGCATCCAGTATATTGTTAACCTAAGTTTTAACCGCAAACAGCAGGGGGCGATCTGAGCTCTGTCCTTTCCTATAGTCTATGCACAGTCTGTACATCACATGGGTCTGTCTCTAATCCACACTTTATACCCAGTGCCCTTATGTCCTTAAGGTCTTTAGCGCTATACAGCTGCACATTGTTGCCGTCACCAAAGTGAGGACTTGGAGGGCCGTAGGGCTCAGTGTGCCTTCTGGGACAGGCTTATAGACTGCTAACCACGAGGCTAAAGGTCAGGGAATCGGTTGGGGTCTTCTTTATAATCGGCAGGGATGGTGAAGACGGACTCTTCAAACTCAGTGTAGCGGAACTCCTGAAACGTCACCGTGGCCGTGATGGTTGGAAACACTGGGACGTCTTAGAAGTCAGACATGTGGAGAAAAAGAGAGTTAATGCCTCCTTCGTTACATGACGTCAATCACAAAAGCACCCAACCGGTCACTGGAAAAAGCAGGGAACTCGGAACAGAACTGTCTTCGGTGTTAGAGATGATGTGGCTGCCCACTTGCAGATATTAACTGTCAAGCGGCTCAAATCAAACAGAGAGTGAACCCTTACCGAGTTTGACTGGAAATCCCGGAGGAAGCTTCATCTGAACGAATTCTCTGAGTTTGTTGAAGTGCTTGAAGGGGGCTATGACCTCCAATACATTCAGCAAGCTAGAAAAGCAAGCACACGCCAATGAATTTCACATCGTATCTTTGTGCACTTTGTGTCTCTGTTTTTGTGAAAAAGGCTTTGTTTTACAGAAAAAGTTCCTTGTTTTGGTTCCTGAGTTTTAGTTTCTGTTGAATCATCATGGATCACTGTTCACCACGACTTTATGAAAGAATCAAGAAAACCTTACCAAGCACATCTGTCAACAGTCAAGTATGGATTTCTTAAAGCATTTAAAATGACTCAATTCTAACAAGCTTCTATTGATAGTATAACATTTTGACTAATACTGGTACATTACTGTCTACTGTAGCTACTGACTACTACATAGCCTCTTTCTGCAGGCCTGTTAGTAGCCATTCTACCAGCAGAAGGGAAACTGATATTTATAAACAACATAACCAAATAAAATGCTTCGATTATCAGATTAACTGGGACACTGTTATCTCTCTGAGTGTGAAATGATGTGACAGTGTTGACCTGCTAATGAGCAATAAGAGGTGAAATGGGAGAGCGAGAACCTCCTGATGTGAAGCTCTATGTAACTTCTGTTCATTAGATTTTCAGTTTAAAAACCAGTATTGAAAAAAAAGCAAATGGGTTGCAAATTCTTGCTTCTGGTTCTGTTATTGCTAGTGGAAAAAAATCAACAAATAGCTTAATTTTTCTGTTTCACAGACTTTATAGAAGCTTTATAACCTTTGCTTTGCTAAGCTCTGTCTGTGAAGTACTTGGAGTTGTCACCAGTATGAAAAATACTCCATAAATCAAGATTTATTATTATTATTATTATAATTATTATTATTTCTGTTTTAAATGATTACACAAAAACCTTAAAATCACAAAAAAGTGTTACTAACTGAAGTTAAATATCATTGCTCCACTTATGTGTTATTTTTTTTTGTTTTTACTTTTTCCCCCTAGTTTGAAAATGCCAGTTACTCTGTGCATTGTGTTTAAATTTAATGATCAATGGATGAACAAAAATGGTCTAAAAAAAGTCCCGTTACACTGACTTTCATTAGAAGTTACCATTTTGTAAAATATGAGGTTTCGTTCCGACAACAGTGACAGGAAGTGAGTCTTAAATATAGAAGGTCACCCCTTTTTTCTGTAATCGGAGTATATCTTTACCCTGAAGTACTGCCCTCAAGAGAAAACGCACTTACGATTCGATGCCCAGTGGAAAGTCTCGGCTCATGGCTACGGTCGCCTTGAAACCTTTCCTGCTCTCCTTACACACCTGTTCTCGGCCCAGAGGAGGAGCCCTGTGACACACATAGGCACATAACACACTGCAGAAGACAAAATAGAAGACTAAAAGAAAACAACCTACAATGTTTACATATTTGTTCAATCCATGAAAACCACAAAAGTGTGCTGTGAACTACTGCACTCTCTGACTGGGTTCAGACGTCTGTTCCATTTGTGCAAAGTCAGCAAAAAGCACAATGCAAGAAGATAGAGATCATTTAAGTTAGTGACAGTCGAAGTGTTGGGTCTTACTTTCCCACTTCTGCGGAGATGTATTCCTCCCAGGACAGCGTGTTGGGCTCAGGGGCACAGAGTGACTGCCTTCTGACAGGCTGTGGAATGAATTCAGACAGAAAAACAAAATATACTTTATTTTTGGAGTTTCTGTGTTTTCCTTTAACCCTCCATCCATTCCATGAATCACCTCTTCATATATTTTGTTTAATTACTGCTCATTGAAATAAGAAGAGAAGTTCAGCTGAAAATGCTTGCCAGTGCCTGTGAGTAGAAGAGGAGATTTCATTTAAATTTAAATTTCATGACATGAAAATGTTCTGTGTACTTGTTTTGTGAAAAATACATCTAATGTAAATAACTATGTAATTATGTAAGAATTATGCAGTGGAAAACCATGACTATTAGAGCTTCGATTCAGGCCATAAATATCAAATCTCAATCAAAGCCCACCTCTATGATGGGTCTTCCAATGAACATGTTTCGGCAGTTCTAGATTAACACAGATATCTGAACCTTCTAAAGGACATTCTGTATTTTACTTTAAACAAATGACCTACATATTAGCATATAGTTTGCCTTGTAGCGGTGACAGTGACTCTGAGTAAAGAGTCTTGAATAGAGCTGTTGCTGCTGTTTTCTGTTACTAAAAACTCTTTAATTAGTCAGTCAGTGACATATCTAGGACTTCTAGAAGGCCTACGATCACATTTTTCTAATAGAATTGATCCCAATCGTTTAAAAATCAAAGCATGACCTACAGATTCTGGTTGGACTCATTAATTACCCATTTCTGATTGGCCAATTTTCCACTGGGGCGTTTCAAGAAATTGACCCTTTTCTTTCCATCCAAAACTTAACAATAAGGCCAGCAGTCCTGTGACACTTGCAGAGTTTAAATACAAGCTAGAAGAAATTGCTAAGACTTCTCTGAAGTCCTATGTAATAATGTATAGTAAAATTGCAATAATGACTCTAGGTTTCTGACAATTTGTGCATGTGACGTGTTGCTTTTCATCCATTTCCACATAATGGCACAACATTTCTCTATGAATCTTGGTTGTATCTATCAAACCATCATTAACTCCACAACAGCTGTGTATTCACTCTGTTCACTCTTCTATCAGCTCATATAAAGCACACCTCAAAGGTCTGCTCTGCCAGAGCGCCTCCTTTGCTCAGGCTCTCCATGATGGCTTTATTGCGCAGAATGTCCTCCTCACTGAGGTGTTCTCGCCTCTTCCTGGACTCCAAAACCAGACCCTTCACCATGTAGAAATCTCCCACGAAGTTCCCTACCTTCTCCTGCAATGCACAAAAGTGTCCATAGGCAGTGGGGCACTTACTGTGGGCTTATTTAAAAACAGATATATTATTATAAATGAAATAACGGCACAATTACAAATATGAGAAAATGAGCCAAAATAATGTAGGCACATGCAAGCCTAAACAAATCTGTTAATATGGATTAAAAAACACCTATCAAGCTTCCATTCCTAATGTTTTCAGGAATGCTCTCAAAGTTTAGGAGCTATATAAGAAAAGGATCTTCCACCAACTGAATGGTAAGTGATCCTCAGCCTGCCTCAGCTGAGCTAAGCGGTCTGGACCGCTTATAACACTGATAGCAAGATGTGCTGGAGCTCAGCCATTAAGAGCTTTGAATGTTATAAACAAGAACTTATAATCAGCACAGAACAGGAAGCCAGTATAGAGTGAATGAGTCCAGAGAAATATGCTCAGAGGTTCTTTTCCTGTGAGCACACAGGTTGCTGCTTTCTGAATTAGCTGGAGACTATTCAGAGATACAGGTAGGGCAACCAGCCAATAACAGTAGCTATACTACAGTACAGTTACAGTAGTCTAATCTAATAGATGTGAATGCAGGAGCTCACTTCTCAGCACCCTGTAGGTTTAATAACTGTCTTATGGTAAGTAATAAAACACAGTCTTAGTGACATTACTGGGAACTCAAAAGATAAAATATATGTGCGTTTCCTGAAGAAACTGCAAGTGTGCTTGAAAAGAGCTACAAGTTTGTGTGTGTTTCTGTGTAGGTGAACATCACCTCCTTAGGTATGTGTGTGTGTGTGTGTGTGTGTCTGTGTGGTGTGTGTGAGAGGGAGTGATGTATGTGTTTGGGCGTGGGGGGGTCATTCAAATTAACTGTCACTCTGTTTTATGCAGCTCTTAGTGGAGAAGCCTTGTTTGAGTCCGATTTGCACCCTCTGATCAAACAAACAGTCATAACTCGAGAAATGTTTACTCTATCGCTTAACCGGATAGATGGTGTGAGATAAGACCCCTCGAGGATTATTTTGGTGTAACGTTGTGTGTACTGAATAGAAAACATCTGAGTTATTACAAATTAAACACAGAGAAAATCTTGAAATAAGCAGATGCTGATTTTGAGAAATTTACATGGGAGTGAATGGGGCAGTTTTCTGTGCCTAGTGGCAAATAAATGCTCATAACTCTAAAGCTAATTGATAAAATGATGGGATATTTTGAGGTTTCAGAAAGGACAAGTTACTCTACCATTTAAAACTGGAGTTTCTAGGTGAAAGTTTAAGGATTTTAAAGCAGATTCCCTGCGTGATCAGCTGTGTCTGTGAGACTGAGTGGCCTGCTGTGACGTCATCGATGTCAGCTGGAATTTGAAGTTCTGAACATTTCGACATTCATTCTTATGGCAGGTTTTTAACATTTAAACTTAATTTTATTAAAAAGTCCTAATCCAATTGACTCCAAAAACACATAGCACAAGTCACAGCGCTGAGACCTTCGAAACGCAGTTTGAACGGAGTCTGTATGTTAAGCAGTTCGGGCTGTATTAATCACAGAAAAGTGTGGAAGAAGAATAAGAAGTATGAGAGATAACAATAGAGGGTTTTTCAAGCGCTCTAACTAGCATCTAGGGTTATCCAAAGTCTTTAACTGCAGCTTTTTGCTGCACTGAAACTGAGGTCAAGGACAAAATCTGCAATCTTTATGCACTTTTAAAAAATATTACCATTCAGTTCAAAATCTTAATATAGCAGGAGGAACTTTTCCCACTACATGACCACCACAGCAATTATATCTGCACAACATGACAAGCTGCAAATCAAATCTGAATCCCAAGGTCTACCGTGCTGACACATTTAGGCTGAGATGATTACCGTCTTGTCCTCCCTGAAGAGCCAGCCAATCTGACTGCGGGCAAAGGAGATGGACTTGGTGGAGAGAGTGGCTGAGTAGATATCGCTGCTCATCAGAATATCCACCTCCTCCTCTGTATCCATCTCCGTATCCTGGAGAGAAAGCAGGAAAGGAAAAGTCCTCAACTGGAGTTTAAATTATATGGTGAAACTGAGAGATCCTGTCTTTTGAAAATTGTTTTAAAGTTCAGATTTGTGTACAAGAAAATACAGAAAACAAATAAACTGCACATGCTGTTGTTTATTTATATAATGAAATACGAATGTCAGAAAAAATAAATCGTGTGACACATTGTGTTTCATAAAAAACTTCCTGAAGCATTGTGATATTAAATTTTGCCATAATCGCCCACCTCTATTGCAGAGACTAACACATAAAGCAATTTACATCAAAGTGAATATATCTTGGGGATATTCAAATATTACTGTGTCACGATTGGCCCCTCCCAGTCCTGTCCATGTGTGTTTGTTTTGGTTTTCTAGTCCTGCCCCCTTGTTTCATGACTCCACCGCTGATTGTCTCCACCTGTGTTTGCACCTGTACCTAGTTACCCTTATTTATTTAAGCGCTATGTTTTCCCCGGTCTGGTTACTGGTCTTTGTTTGAATCTCTGTCTGTGTTGTTGGTGTTATATGCTGTGTTGGTTGTACTGGTGTTTGTTTGTTTGTTTGATTCTGGTTTATGTCATGTCTGGTCCCGATCTCTCCCTATCTGTTTTGGCTCATTGAACCTGGACTGTCTCGACTCTGATTTTGGATTTGCCCTTAATACATCTCGCTTATCTCAGCATGTGCGTCCGCCTCCTCACTCCCCATCACATACTGGCTAAAACACTGGTGCATGTCCATGACAGAAACCAGATGTGCTAGCTATGTCTGACAAATTTCCCTGATATTCGCGAACTTGCTGTTGACTGAGGATGCACAAATGTCTCAGGCTGTCCAAGTGCCACATGGATGAATTAGTCTTCACAATACACCAGCAGAGCTGGTCTACATACCAAAAGAGACACTTAAACTCTATAGGCACTGATCCTAGCTCAGTTCAACTGAACCTGCCCAAATTCAAAGTGTGTAATGCGTTTGCACTGACGCAGAACTGGCCCTGAAGCTAGGTTATGAAAGTGAAGTTATGAAAGGTTATGAAAGGTTATGAAAGTGAGGTTATGAAAGGTTATGAAAGTGAGGAACTGAAGAGTAAGCCTGTATATTTTAGGGGTTAATCTGTTAAATTCCTTGAAATTCAGTACTTCTCACCTCATGATGAATTTTCTGATACACCTTGTGTTCGTTGTCAAGCACTACGAAGGCCTCGGCTGGTGGTGCTTCTCCATTAAAGATGAAGCTGAGGTCGCCTCTCTGGCACTTCCTGTCACTGAAGTCCACAAGCGTGGTGTCTAACCTGCAGAGCACACAAGCAGCTCAAATACTCAATTCTTGAGTTGTTTGTGACCAGGTCTATTCAGTATTCAGAGCCCGTTTTAGTGTTACAAAAGTGTCAGTAAGAGCTACCTGATATTGAGTCCCTGCTTGTAGATTTTGCAGGCATCGGATGGCAAAATTCGCGATAGAAGAGGCACTGAAAAGAAGAGAGGAAAAGTCAAATTGGGCAAGCACAAAAAAGATTCATCAGAATTATGGAGCTCTGCATGCGATGCGCTGCAGAGAACTCATACTAAATGGCACAAAACCATCCAACTGCAACTTCACATGCTAAAAGGTGATGCTTGTGCAGACAGAGCTGGAGGAAAGCTGTTCCTTGACCAGTTCCAAAGTCAAGACATAAACTGATTCGACCGCAAGGTTCATGTGACTGTACACTATATGCTGACTAATAAATCCACTAGTTGGCGCTGTAGGCACAACAGAAATTAGTTGTCTGCTTAACACAAAGCCTAAAGTACTTAATTTATGGTGAAATAATACATGGAATTTAAACAATTGCACTGCAAACAGAATAAGCTTGAAAGCCAGAGATTGTAGGTTGCAAGAATCAGTGTCCCTGATAGGGAAAGGCCCCTTGACTGACACACAAAATGACCAATCACAGATATATGTTGTTTACTTTCCATCCACAGCTTCAGACAAATTTCAGGATTTTTAAAAAATGGGACAACATGAATGTTTTCTGGTTCAGTGCCTGGGTCTGATGTGAAAAACATAAACCAGTGCACAGAAGCACAGATAGACAGAGCCTGTTAGAATTCTCAGTGAGAGGTGAGATTTTGAGAGCTGTTGTAATTTTACATTGGATTTACTACTGCAGGCATAGTGCCTGAATCTGAAACCTACTGAAAACCTTTCAGCAAAGCACATCTCACACTTCAAACTGCAGCCTCTGCCAGCCCAGCCCCTATTAGCAAGCTACTAAGAAACTACTTTCACTGACGTCCCACATAGTAATACGACTAGTCTTGAATGCTTGGTCAACTAGTAAAACTTAGTAACTGTGCAAAACGTACTATATACACTCAGCAACATTCCAATGGGAAAAATGATGGAATACACATCCAATCAACAGCCACAAACCCTACAGAGCAGAACAGCGGGTTAGTGTCAAATCTGGTGCTGAAAATGTCCTCATAGGTTTAAGTTTCTAAAGTAACTACATGCCCACACTCACCCCAACTCTGAAAGTCCCAGTGCAGCTCCAGGTAAAAGTCACCAAGCTACGAAGTTATGAAAAAACAGCATTATTTGTAATATTATTTAAATAAATACTGGATATTGGATAGAAAAGACAAATATTAAGGTATTTTAGGCTGTGCAGGCTTGAATTCCTGCTTCATTGATTTTACAAAATGTATAGTTGTTCATTTTCTGCTGAAACCACAGAACCCTGGTGTGTCAAACACTGTGCATGTGTTTTACCTCCCACAGTGCTTTGAGCAGCCGAGGCCTTTTGCTCTCCACGTTTTCTCTAGACTGCTGTTTCAGCTTCCGCAGTAACGCTGTGACTAGAACAAGGAGAGGAATACATTAATACAGGACACGACTCTCCCACGACACACACAGACATACAGTCTAAGGACATGAGAACTGTGTAGATTCCTGATGGTTTAACTTCTTTATAGGGACCCCCACTGGCCATTCTACTGGCAAAATAAAAAATCTATTCTACTTAAATCATATTATGAGCTAAATGTATACATCATCATCATTTATAGAATGTTATAATGGGAGGTGTCTGTTCCAAACACTACCTTCTAAATTTCAACTTCAAATCACTACTTAGTTTTTTGCGTTGTTGTAAATGTTGCTATTAAAAAACTTTTTAGATTTTTTTAAAGCAACATCAAAATATTTAGATTTGTCACGAGCTTAATTTTAGTAAATGTGTCCCAAAGTCTGAAAATCTGTAATATTAAGATCAGCCACTACTGAAGCACATATTTTTGATTTGCAATTAAGCAAACCTTTTAGTGTTTTAACGGAAAACAATTTGATTTTGTGTGATATCATCTTATTTTATTTGTGATTTTATGTTGAAAATATTTTTTTTTATTGATATAGTCAAAAAAATAACAAAATATATAATATATTAATATATAATATATTATATATATATATATATATATATATATATAAACTGCTCAAAAAAATAAAGGGAACACTCAAATAACACATCCTAGATCTGAATGAATGAAATATTCTCATTGAATACTTTGTTCTGTACAAAGTTGAATGTGCTGACAACAAAATCACACAAAAATCATCAATGGAAATCAAATTTATTAACCAGTGGAGGCCTGGATTTGGAGTCACACACAAAATTAAAGTGGAAAAACACACGACAGGCTGATCCAACTTTGATGTGATGTCCTTAAAACAAGTCAAAATGAGGCTCAGTATTGTGTGTGGCCTCCACCTGCCTGTATGACCTCCCTACAACGCCTGGACATGCTCCTGATGAGGTGGCAGATGGTCTCCTGAGGCATCTCCTCCCAGACCTGGACTAAAGCATCTGCCAATTCCTGGACAGTCTGTGGTGCAACATGGCGTTGGTGGATGGAACGAGACATGATGTCCCAGATGTGCTCAATCAGATTCAGGTCTGGGGAACAGGTGGGCCAGTCCATAGCTTCAATGCCTTCATCTTGCAGGAACTGCTGACACACTCCAGCCACATGAGGTCTAGCATTGTCCTGCATTAGGAGGAACCCAGGGCCAACCGCACCAGCATATGGTCTCACAAGGGGTCTGATGATCTCATCTCAGTACCTATTGACAGTCAGGCTACCTCTGGTGAGCACATGGAGGGCTGTGCGGCCCTCCAAAGAAATGCCACCCCACACCATTACTGACCCACTGCCAAACCGGTCATGCTGAAGGATGTTGCAGGCAGCAGATCGCTCTCCACGGCGTCTCCAGACTCTGTCACGTCTGTCATATGTGCTCAGTGTGAACCTGCTTTCATCGACGTTGGCTTAGTCTAACCCTAACCTCTGGACACTACGCTTACAGACATAGCAAACCTTCTTGCCACAGCCATCCTGGATGAGCTGCACTACCTGAGCCACTTGTGTGGATTGTAGAGTCCGTCTCCTGCTACCACAAGTGTTCCCTTTATTGTTTTGAGCAGTGTATATATGTGTGTATATATATATATATATATATATATATATATATATATATATATATATATATATATATATATATATATACCCATTTTGGATCTGGTGCCAGCAACATTTTCAAAAGGAGTTGAAGGACTAGGCCATGTTTACCACTGTGTTGCATCACCTCTTCTTTTAACCATACTCTGTAGGAATTTGAGAACTGAAGACCAATCGCTGTAGTTTTGAAAGTCAAATACTCCACTCTACCACTACTACACTCCTGCACCATCACAGATGCTGGCTTTTGAACTGTGCACTGATAACAAGCCAGGTGGCTCCTCTCGTCTTTAGCCCGAAGGATGCGGTGTCCATGATTTCTGAAACAAATCTCACATTCTGATCCTTTGGACCACAGGACACTTTTCCACTCCATCTCAGTCCATCTTAAATGAGCTCAGGCCCAGAGAAGGTGGAAGCATTTCTGCACCCTGTTTATATATGTTTTCTTCTTTGCATGGTAGTTTTAACTTGCATTTGTGGACGCAATGATGAACTGTGTTTACAGACAATGGTTTTCAGAAGTGATCTTGAGCCCATGCACAACAGAATCAATTCTATTTTTGTGTGCAGTGCTGTCCGAAGGCCTGAAGATCACAACCAGCCAATACTGATTTTCAGACTTGTCACTTTCACACAGTTATTTCTCTGGATTCTTTGAATCTTTTAAAATTATGTACCACAGATGATGAAATACCAAAGTTCTTTGCTAATTCACATTGAGAAACATTATTCTTGAATTGTTGCACTATTTGCCTGTGTAGTCTTTCACACAGTGGTGAACCCCTCCACATCTTTACTTCTGAAAGCCTGCCTGGGATGACCTTTTATACCAATCAAGTTAATGACATGTTGCCAATTAACCTAATCAGTTGTGGCATGTTCCACCAAGCGTTTTTTTAACTTTACCAACTAACTTTACCAGGCTTTTCTTGCCCCTGTCCCAACCGTTTTGAAGCATGTTGCTGGCATCAAATTCAAAATGGGCATATTTTTTTCCAAAAGCAATAAAATTTCTCAGTTTTAACAATTGAAATGCTGTCTTTGTACTTTTTGGATTAAATATAGGGTTTTAATGATTTGCACATCATTGTTTTTATTCACATTGTGCACAGAGCTCCAACTTTTTTGGATGTTTTATTGTATGTTACTCCTTACTTTTAGTGCACACACAGTTACAATAACTACTGTAGGAAATATCACAAAATGTCATAGAAAGCCACTATATGCAAGTTATAGGGTTCCAGTCTCCCCTGCTACTCATTCAGTCTTGAAATAAACTAACTGCTCACGGCCGCAGGCACAAACTCAGGTAACCATAGAGGACACTAAAACACCTTTGTCAGCAAATGAAACACGATCCTAATATAGAGTCTCCTTCCTCGTCCTGCATAGCAACTGCAATGGTGTAAGGAATGGTCACTAACTCATGCTGAGGGTGTGAGTGCGCATTAATATATCATAGCTGTCCAAAAACCGTATTTCGATTTCCTAAAATATTCCACTTTGATAATTAATGGACCAACAGATGTGGTCCAGAACTGCTTGGAATTAAAGATCTTTACATTAACTTACATCAAAAGCAAAGAAGCATATTACACATTTAAAGCTGTTCTGCAACGTATTGCAGTAGCTGCTGTAAATCACTTAAAAAAGAAATAGCACTCTGTACATAATACAACAGGATAGGGTTGCAGTGATTCTATTGTTTAAATTAGGGGTGCCCAAAGTCTTTGGCTTGGGGGGCAAATGGTAAAGCTTGTGGTGGGCTGAGGGTCAAAAAGACCAATCTGCATCCAAATAAAGCAAGTGTTGGAGCTCATACTCTCAGAAGCATGACACAGAGCTCGTGCCTGGGCGCACTAGCCGAGCAACTTGTTAGACTTTTAATTACATGACATTTCAGTTCAGTTACATTTAGTTTAAAATAAAATGTATTTTTATTAAAGTTTAGTTTACACTAAGTGTATTGTTTCCATAAAGTACTTTATAAAATCAAATCTTTCAGACACGCCAAATCAAAAGTCTTTGCAAGCCAAAATTGTCTTGTGGCCCCCATTTTGAGCAGCCCTGGTATAGATGCATAACGAAGAAATCGGCAGAACTTTGTGAAGGCCAAACGAGAGGAAATGGCTGAATGCAAATGGCTCAGTTGGTCAGTGATTCAAATAACAGTTGATGGATTAGTCAATTATACGATAATCTTTAGCTACAGCCCTACGCCAGACTACCTCATTGGAGGTCCGAGGCTGAGGTCCACCAGTCAGAACTGAAATGAAGCTTGTCTAGTGGACACTGCATTGTGTCCAAGCAATAACACACGTGGAGTGTCACAACAGTCTAATGTTTTCCCGTTTTAAACCTGCTGATTCAATTAATTAGCTAATTCTCAAGCCCTTGAAGAGATAAAGCATGCAGGTCAGAACAGGGAAAAAATAAACTGTACATTGCTGTGGCCGTGGCTCAGTGGCCTAACGACTGCCAGGGCAGACAGAGCAATCACACTGGGACTCTAACGTATATCTCTACTTACACAATCCACATTCATGCTATGCTGTCTTAATAACATATTTTAACTATTACAATACCAATAGTGAGTACACAGGCAAACTGCAGTGTATTTTTTAAATTAAAAGCAACTATTTTGCCACAATTTTACTATCATTAACATAAACAGGACAGTACATTACATATAAAAACTCATAAAGCACATACAAGTTCACTGGTGGCTGTGGATATAAAAAAAATGGTTATATTTGTGTTTCAGACATCGTGACTCCTGGTTCCTCTCAGCTCCACTGTAAAAAAGTTTCTCTATAATGAGCCATTTCATATCAAAGCACTCAGAATGTCTTTGTTTACATTGTAGCAATTTAGAAAATTTGGTGGAATTCTCCTTTAACTGTAGCCAATTTTTGCACTAGATCCCAGCTACATCTCTGTGGTCTTCCTGCCACTTACTCATTTGTCTGTCCCCATAGCTGATGGCCTCGGCGAGGGGGCTCCACCCGAGGGCATTCTTCACTTTCACAGGTGCATTGTGGGCCAGAAGCAGATGAGCACACTCTGAAGGGGAAATAAAGCATTGAAGTACATCATCACAGCAGCACCGCGAGCTTTCCGACAGCAGCTTCTCACCACCCGTTCATAAGGAACGTTTCAGGAAAGACTGCTGGTGGAATGAGGTACAACACACGGCAGCCTATCAGAAACATGTACCAGCACAGCAACGAAAAAACATGTTTAATGTAGGAACTGGCTATGAAACGACTGCTCTGAGCCTGCGGACTTATTTTGCTGCAGGAACACTCACCTTTATGGCCCAACATCACAGCCAGGTGGAGGGGTGTATTTCCTGTGGAAACAGAGAGAGTCATCATAACACTGCCGATAACTCTGATGTAAGACACATTCATCTCAAGCACTGAATGACCTAACCCATATTCATCCAGCACAGCTTCCCGCTTTAGCAGCAGATAGAGCAGCTACCTGTTATCAGCAGCTGGGAGTTCAAATAGAAATAGACAGCCAGTGTTTACTAAGCTATTTTCCTAGTGGAGTGAAAATCTAACTAGTGGTCATAAACTGGTCATAAACATAAAAGGCCTGAACATGATTTATTTTTCAAGTTGAATCTATTTAGCTGCTACTGGCTTCACCAAAACACTCACCTGAGTGTGTAAAGCTATTAAACTTTGATTAGTCACTTTTAGATTTTAATCAAATCATTTACGGCATTTGGCTGACGCTCTTATCCACAGCGACTTACAGTCTGATCATTTTTACACTGGTAGGCGAAGGTGGTGTTAGGAGTCTTGCCCAAGGACTCTTATTGGTATAGAGTAGGGTGCTTACCCAGGTGGGGACTGAACCCCAGTCTGCAGCATAGAAGGCGGAGGTGTTAACCACTACACTAACCAACCACCCCTGAAATTCAACTGGAACAAGTCAAAATGTTTTGGCATTAATAATAAATGGGATTCGAAAAACATCTGAACAGATTTTGACTCGATTTAACCAGTAAAAAACGAAATTTGAGCCATTGTAGCCTTTTCTGTTCTCACTAGTAAGAAAATGCAGATTTTCCAGATTCATTATAATGAGAGACACAACTGTTACTAATATTAATTAGATGAATGTGATATTTTTCTGTTTGCACAAGTAAAAATGACATTTCTCACTTGTTAAACTTCTATCGTAATAAATTCTCTAAACAGATCGTCCTTCAAGGGTTTTTAGCAAAGAAACCTGTTCTATATAGAACCATAACACTCAAAGAACCCTGTGCATAATTAAAGTGCTCTTTGCATCGTGAAAGGGTTCTTCAGACTGATGGAGACCTCACTGCAGATGGTTCTATAGAGAACCTTTTTTAAGGGTTCCTTAAGCACCAAAAAAGGGTTCTGCTGTCAAGCTTGGTAACAACAGAGGAAGCCTATGTGCTGCTACATGGAGCTCTTCAAACCATCTGCAGCACTTTCTCTGTCAATCTGAAGAACCATTACCTGACGCGCAGAACGCTTCAATCGGGCAAAGGGTTCTGCGAGTGAAGAACGAAGAACCATCTTTTTTTGAGCGTGCACAACTTATTTGCCACTGGTGAAAAGGGAACTCTAACACGTACAAGTCCAGTTCTTGCACTACATTTTCACGAGTAGCAACTCAATTCCCAGTCAAATCTGACGTGTGAGGTCATTTTCACACGCCCGGTTCCATCATTCCCATCATCTGAACGGCACTAATACAAGTTTACTTACTCCGACTGAACTTATAACAAGAAAAAAACAGGGCACGAACGGCTAGACGGGCGTTATATAACCGCCCCACGTCTGACTGTACGTGTAGCCGCTGCAGCCGTTTCCAGGGTAACACAACCGCCAGCTCCTTGGTCGCATTTTCCCGTTCCACCTTAAATAGTGCACAACCATTTAAGGTGAAACGGGAAAGCCCAGCGAAATTCTTACCGTGTACGTCTTTCTGGGCGATGTTTTCGGTGCGGATTAACGAGGAGAGCCGCCGCACGTCGCCCTTATAAACACATTCATGAACGGGGAATCCGGACGAGGCAGTCAGACCGGCGGAGGGGCTCTTCTTGCTGCTCTGCCTGCACTGGTTGTTGTTGTTGTTATAGACGTGGCTGTCGTCGCCTCCCTTCAGTCGCTCTGCTGCTGCTGAGATCTGGAGCGGTTCCAGTGTGTTCTGGTTCTCGCCGTGAGTCGTGTCTCTGCGCAGGCTGTAAATCGTGTCCCCCGTCATTTCGAAAGCGCACAGATATTAAAGCGGGCTGCTGTGTTTAATCCAAATGGCCACTAGACATCACTACGCATCCCCGCGGTGCACTGTAGCGAGTTACTGCGGCGTGGAAATCCGTTTAATCACTGCAGACGCCGAGCGGAGATGCGCGGCTGGCCCTTAGCTCGGTCTCTGCGGTCAGTCGGAGGCAGACAGCCCTCATGGTAGATCCGCAGCTCCGTGCCTTCCAAAACGTACCGCTGCTGCTGCTGGAGGAGATTAAATTAAACACAGCGCCGCGGTGGGGCGATAAAAGTCACCCACCCGTCCCATTTCTCCCGTTATAGTCGAAACATGGCTGAGAAACGCCAGAGGGCGCCCGCGAGCGAGCCTTCAATGAATGGGCGTGAATGGAGCAAAAGGGCTGAAAACGAGAAGTGAAAATAGCGTGTAACCATTTGACCTGGACATTTCTTTAATTTTAGAAAGTAGAAGAATGTGTTACGGCTACTGAGTGCTGATTGGTTAGTGTTACTGCTACTGAGTGCTGACTGGTTAATATTACTGCTACTGAGTGCTGACTGGTTAATATTACTGCTACTGAGTGCTGGTTGGTTAGTGTTACTGCTACTGAGTGCTGATTGGTTAACATTACTGCTACTGAGTGCTGATTGGTTAACATTACTGCTACTGAGTGTTGACTGGTTAATATTACTGCTACTGAGTGCTGATTGGTTAACATTACTGCTACTGAGTGCTGATTGGTTAATATTACTGCTACTGAGTGCTGATTGGTTAACATTACTGCTACTGAGTGCTGATTGGTTAACATTACTGCTACTGAGTGCTGATTGGTTAACATTACTGCTACTGAGTGCTGATTGGTTAGTGTTACTGCTACTGAGTGTTGACTGGTTAATATTACTGCTACTGAGTGCTGATTGGTTAACATTACTGCTACTGAGTGCTGATTTGTTAACATTACTGCTACTGAGTGCTGATTGGTTAGTGTTACTGCTACTGAGTGTTGACTGGTTAAAATTACTGCTACTGAGTGCTGACTGGTTAATATTACTGCTACTGAGTGCTGATTGGTTAGTGTTACTGCTACTGAGTGTTGACTGGTTAATATTACTGCTACTGAGTGCTGATTGGTTAACATTACTGCTACTGAGTGCTGATTTGTTAACATTACTGCTACTGAGTGCTGATTGGTTAGTGTTACTGCTACTGGGTGTTGACTGGTTAATATTACTGCTACTGAGTGCTCATTGGTTAACATTACTGCTACTGAGTGCTGATTTGTTAACATTACTGCTACTGAGTGCTGATTGGTTAACATTACGGCTACTGAGTGCTGATTGGTTAACATTACTGCTACTTAATGCTGATTGGTTAACATTACGGCTACTGAGTGCTGATTGGTTAACATTACTGCTACTGACTGGTGATCGGTTAACATTACCATTAAAGCGTGCTGATTGGTTAGTGTTACTGCTACTGAGTGCTGGTTGGTTAACATTAATGCTACTGAGTCTTCATCTTTCGGCTGTTCCCTTTAAGGGTCGCCACAGCGGATCATCTGCCTCCATCTTGCCCTATCCATTGCCTCCTTTACTTTCACACCAACCATCTCCATGTCCACCTTCACTACATCCATAAACCTTCTCTGAGGTCTACCTCTTCTCCTTCTACCCGGCAGCTCCATCTCCAACATTCTTTGCCCAATATATCCACTATTCCTCCTCAACACATGTCCAAACCACCTCAACCTGGCCTCTCTGGCTTTATCTCCAAACTGCTCCACCTTCACTGTCCCTCTGATCTGCTCATTTCTAATCTTGTCCAGCCTTGTCACTCCCAACGAAAATCTCAGCATCTTCATCTCCGCCACCTCCAGCTCAGCCTCCTGTCTTTTAGACAGAGCCACAGTCTCCAAACCAGACATCATAGCAGGACGCACTACGGTCTTGTAAACCTTCCCTTTCACTCTTGCTGCTATCCTTCTGTCACACATCAGCCCTGACACCCGTCTCCACCCACTCCATCCTGCCTGCACCCTCTTCTTCACCTCTTTTCTACACTGTCACCCTGGATGGTTGACCCAAGATATTTGAAGTCATCCACCTTTACGACCACTACTCCTCGCATCTTCACCTTTCCACCTGCCTTCCTCTCATTCACACACATGTATTCCGTCTTGTCTCTACTGACCTTCATTCCTCTCCTCTCCCGTGCAAACCTCCACCTCTCCAGATTCTCTTCCACCTGCTCTCTACTCTCACCACAGATTACAATGTCATCTGCAAACATCATGGTCCATGAAGCCTCCTGCCTGACCTCATCTGTCAACCTGTCCATCACCATTGCAAACAAGAAAGGGCTCAAAGCTGATCCCTGATGTAACCCCACCTTCACCTTGAAACCATTTGTCACTCCAACTGCACACCTCACCACTGTCTCACTATCCTCATACATGTCCTGCACCACCCTAACATACTTTTCAGCTACACCTGACTTCCTCATACAGTACCACAGTTCCTGTCTCGGCACCCTATCATCTGCCTTCTCTAGATCCACAAAGACACAATGTAGCTCCTTCTGACCTTCTCTGTACTTCTCTACCAACACTCTCAACACAAAAATTGCATCTGTGGTACTCTTTCTGGGCATGAAACCAAACTGCTGCTCACTGATCTGAACCTCTCGCCTTAGCCTTGCTTCAACAACTCTTTCCCATACCTTCATGGTGTGGCTCATCAACTTTATACCTCTGTAGTTACTGCAGCTCTGCACATCATCCTTGTTCTTAAAAATGGGGACCAGTACACTGCTTCTCCACTCATCAGGCATCCTCTCACTCTCCAGGATTTTGTTAAACAACCTGGTTAAAAAGTCCACTGCCTTCTCTCCTGAACATCTCCATACCTCCACAGGTATGTCATCTGGACCAACTGCCTTTCCATTCTTCATCCTTTTTAAAGCTGCCCTCACTTCCACCTTACCAATTCTCTGCACTTCCCGATCCACTATCTCTCCCCCCGTTGTCCTCCTCTCTCTCTCTCGTTTTCCTCATTCATTAGTTCTTCAAAATACTCCTTCCATCTACTCAACACTCTCTGTTCACTCACTAGTACATTTCCCTCTCTATCCTTTATCAGGCTAACCTGCTGTACATCCTTTCCAGCTCTAGCTCTCTGTTTAGCCAAACGATACAAGTCCTTTACTCCTTCTTTACTGTCCAGCCTCTCATACAGCTCATCATAGGCCTGAGCCTTTGCCTTTGCCACCATTCTGTTCGCTATGCAACTAGCCTCACAGTACTCCTGCCTACTTCCTTCATCTCTCTGGTTATCCCACTTTTTCTTAGCTGCCTTCTTCTTCTGAATACTCTCCTGGACTTCCTCATTCCACCACCAACTTTCCTTGTCTTCTTTCCTCTGACCAGACGAAACACCCAACACATTCTCGCCAGTTTCTCTCACCACCTTAGCTGTAGTTTCCCAGTCCTCAGGTAGCTCCTCACTGCCCCCAAGGGCCTGTTGCAATTTTTCCTTGAACTGCCTGCAACCATCCTCCTCCTTCAGCTTCCACCAGCTAATCTTTGGCTCTGTCTTCACTCTCGTTCTCTTCTTTGTTTCTAACCTCATTCTACAGACAACCACCCTATGCTGCCTTGCTACACTTTCCCCTGGCACCACTTTACAATCTCCAATCTCCTTTAGGTGGCATCTCCTGCTAAGGATATAATCCACCTGTGTGCACCTCCCTCCACTCCTGTATGTCACCCTCTGTTCTTCCCTCTTCTGAAAATACATGTTCACCACAGCCATTTCCAATCTCTTTGCAAAATCTACAACCATATGACCTTCCGCATTTCTGTCTTTCACACCATACATACCCAGCACCTCTTCATCCCCTCTGTTCCCTTCACCAACATGTCCATTGAAGTCTGCACCAATCATTATTCTCTTACTCATCACATACATTATTCCCTTACTCATCACATATATTACTCCCTTACTCATCACACACATTACTCTCTTACTCATCACATACATTATTCTCTTACTCATCACACACATTACTCCCTTACTCATCACATACATTACTCTCTTACTCATCACATACATTATTCTCTTACTCATCACACACATTACTCCCTTACTCATCACATACATTACTCTCTTACTCATCACATACATTACTCTCTTACTCATCACATACATTACTCTCTTACTCATCACATACATTACTCTTTTACTCATCACATACATTATTCCCTTACTCATCACATACATTATTCTCTTACTCATCACATACATTACTCCCTTACTCATCACATACATTACTCTTTTACTCATCACATACATTACTCTCTTACTCATCACATACATTACTCCCTTACTCATCACATACATTATTCTCTTACTCATCACATACATTATTCCCTTACTCATCACATACATTACTCTCTTACTCATCACATACATTATTCTCTTACTCATCACATACATTATTCCCTTACTCATCACATACATTATTCTCTTACTCATCACATACATTACTCCCTTACTCATCACATACATTATTCTCTTACTCATCACATACATTATTCCCTTACTCATCACATACATTATTCCCTTACTCATCACATACATTATTCTCTTACTCATCACATACATTACTCCCTTACTCATCACATACATTATTCTCTTACTCATCACACACATTACTCCCTTACTCATCACATACATTACTCTCTTACTCATCACATACATTATTCTCTTACTCATCACACACATTACTCCCTTACTCATCACATACATTACTCTCTTGCTCATCACATACATTACTCTCTTACTCATCACATACATTACTCTCTTACTCATCACATACATTACTCTTTTACTCATCACATACATTATTCCCTTACTCATCACATACATTATTCTCTTACTCATCACATACATTACTCCCTTACTCATCACATACATTACTCTTTTACTCATCACATACATTACTCTCTTACTCATCACATACATTACTCCCTTACTCATCACATACATTATTCTCTTACTCATCACATACATTATTCCCTTACTCATCACATACATTACTCTCTTACTCATCACATACATTATTCTCTTACTCATCACATACATTATTCCCTTACTCATCACATACATTATTCTCTTACTCATCACATACATTATTCTCTTACTCATCACATACATTATTCCCTTACTCATCACATACATTATTCTCTTACTCATCACATACATTATTCCCTTACTCATCACATACATTATTCCCTTACTCATCACATACATTACTCTCGTACTCATCACATACATTATTCCCTTACTCATCACATACATTATTCCCTTACTCATCACATACATTATTCCCTTACTCATCACATACATTACTCTCGTACTCATCACATACATTATTCTCTTACTCATCACATACATTATTCCCTTACTCATCACATACATTATTCTCTTACTCATCACATACATTACTCCCTTACTCATCACATACATTATTCCCTTACTCATCACATACATTATTCTCTTACTCATCACATACATTACTCTCTTACTCATCACATACATTATTCCCTTATTCATCACATACATTATTCCCTTACTCATCACATACATTACTCTCGTACTCATCACATACATTACTTCCTTACTCCTCACATACATTACTCCCTTACTCCTCATGTACATTAGATGTGTAATGTAATTTGTAATTTTGAGAACTAATTTAAAAAAGAAGGAAAAAAGAAAAGAAGGGGAAAAACAAGGAAATGAAAAAGGGAACGCATTCATCCACAGGGTCTTTTGTTTTGGAAAACAAAATAACACAGTCTGCGTTTTTCCCCTTTATTTATTTATTTTGTTTTCAGAGCCGCATCTTTATCAAAACGTCGGTGTGTAAATAACCGCACCCGCAGTTTGGAGCAGAACCGCCGATACGCGCTGAAAAAACTCCCGGACCCTCGGCTGGCGCACGTGACGTCACCGGACCCGGACACCGGACTGCGTGTGTGTTTTGGAGTTCAAGGAAGTGAATCAGTGGCCGCCGCCGATTTGTTTAGCACCGATAATCCAAATATTTATCGTAGTGATGTTGCTTTTATTAACTCACCATATAAAACACATTCACAAAAGCAGGTGGTCGCGAGCCCGGGTGTGCAAAAACGGTCATTGGTAAACTGGGACTTTTATTTTGAAGTAAACAATAATCACCGTTAGCGATATTTTCCCTTTCATGTTTTAACTTTCTTTTTTAATCAAAACGAGCTAACGAAAGAGAAATCTATATATTTTTCAGTGACTGTTAAACAGGGAATCACAAAGCGACTCTAAACCAATAAAGGACAGTTTTAAATAACACCGCCGATATTTTGAAGCGCTGAAAAATCCTCCCGGGCGCTGGCGGAGGTGACGTCCCTGCGCGGAGTGTTTCGGAGCTCCATGGAGGAAAATCCTTCCCTTCCTTCATGATAAACTTCGTCACCGCTCCACCTGCAGCGCGCCTTCAGCTCCAGCTCGGAGAGACAGGGCGGCATGGCGTCTAAGGGGAAGAAGGCGGTGAGTCAGGAGGAGCTGCGGCGCCTCATGAAGGAGAAGCAGCGCGCGGCGGAGCGGCAGCGGCGCGTGCAGTCCCCCTTCGCCAAGTACACGAGCGCGGGGCGGCTGACGTGCGCGCTGTGCGGAGAGCAGATGAAGAGCGAGGCGGTGTGGCAGGCGCACGTGCTGGGCAGGGGCCACAAGGAGAGGGTGGGGCGGCTGAAAGAGGGGCAAGAGCAGGGGCTAAAGAGGAAAAAGGAGGAGGAGGAGCAGCAGGGAGCGGGCAAGAGAGCGAAGGAGGAGAGGAAGAAGGAGCAGGAAGGAACAGGGAAGGAAGACAAGGGTCAGAAGGGGCTGCCCGCGGGTGACTTCCAGAGCAAAGGCGCAGCTGGGCTTGGGCTTCTCGCTGGACAGTATGGTGATGATGATGATGAAGATGAAGAGGAGGATAAAGGTGATGATGCTAATGCTGGTCCGAAGCCGCCAGGTGGCGCTGCTGGGCTCCCTGCAGATTTCTTTGAGTCTGCTGTGCCCAGTGGGACCCCCTCCAAGACCACTGGGGAGGAAGAGGAGCAGGGTGAGGAGGAGGAAGGGAAGGGTACCGTGGCCAAGCCTGAGCTGCAGCTGCCCGAGGGCTTCTTCGATGACCCTGTGAGGGATGCACGCGTTCGCAACGTGGACACGCCTCGCGAACAGATGGACCGCGAGTGGGAGGAGTTCCAGAAGGAGATGCGCCAGGTCAACAGCGCCTCGGACGCCATCGTCGCCGAGGATGATGAGGAAGGCCGCATCGAGCGCCAGATCGATGAGATTGACGAGCAGATCGAGTGTTTCCGCAGAGTGGAACTCCTCAGGGCCAAACAGGAGGCTGCTCAGGTCAGGACGGCCAAGCAGAGGGCAGCGGCGGAGGAGGAGAACCGAGAGGCCTCTGAGAACGACGAGGAAGATGAGGAGGAACTGCTGCATGTGTTGTCGAGAGACTGGAGAGCTAAAGGAGCGCTGGCGTAGCCCCCACTGCTTCTCCTGAGCTCTGAAGAAGGACTGCTGAAGTGACACCAGGCTGATGAGCAGTGGTTCTGCTCGAAGGACACCTCAGCGGTCAGGTTGAGTGTCACCAGACTGCGCTGACCCCCCAGGACCACTCTTCAACACCCCTGAACGAAACTGTGGACTTCTGCAAAATACTGAAAGTTACTTTTCCTTTGTTTTGGTTGTATAAATTACAAGGTTATTTGTTGTCCACAGATGTTAGAAATCCTTTCACCCCGGGTTATTTTTCATATTGTGTTCCATTAAAATTCATTATGTAACGTTGCAAGAAGTTTTGAAAGCTAATTGTGGGTTTCCAATCCGAAAACAAGGGGAGTGCCACATGGGGAGCCCATCCACCCAAACCGAAACACTGTGTTTGTCTTTTTTCACACTATTTCACCAATAAAACACAGTTACAGTCCAGGGGGTGGGCGAGAGGGCAAAAATATAACAATCAAGATGCATAACATTTTCACAATAGACAGGATGCATCTCAGTCTTTAGTTTTTCTGACGTTTGATTAGTTGTGACAGGAAAAAACCGAACTGTTGCATATCTCAGAACTCTGAAAAATAAATAAATGAATAAATAACCCTTTTTGCTTTGAAGATATAGGAAGAATGCAGAGTTTCCACCTAATACTAATGATTGGTTGGTGTAGTGTTGTGGTTAACACCTCTGCCTTCTACACTGTAGACTGGGGTTCAAGCACCCTACACTATACCAATGAGAGTCCTTGGGCAAGACTCCTAACACCACCTTGGCCTACCTGTGTAAAATAGTCAAATTGCAAGTCGCTCTGAATAAGAGCGTCTGCCAAATGCCATAAATGTAATTCAGTTAAAGGTCCATTTCTGAAATCACATGGATGTTTTTCCATGTCTACTGGCGTGCCATGCTCAGCCGTGAACCAACTTATGGTCTGAGAGGTGCACTCAGAGTAGAGCAGCCTTAAGTCATATTCATAATTCAAATAAAAACAATAAAAAAAGAATCTGGAGAGGTGGAGGTTTGCACTGGAGAGGAGAGGAATGAAGGTCAGTAGAGACAAGACGGAATACATGTGTGTGAATGAGAGGGAGGCAGGTGGAAAGGTGAAGATGCAAGGAGTAGAGGTCGTAAAGGTGGATGACTTCAAATATCTTGGGTCAACCATCCAGAGCAATGGACAGTGTAGAAAAGAGGTGAAGAAGAGGGTGCAGGCAGGATGGAGTGGGTGGAGACAGGTGTCAGGGCTGATGTGTGACAGAAGGATAGCAGCAAGAGTGAAAGGGAAGGTTTACAAGACAGTAGTGCGCCCTGCTATGATGTGTGGTTTGGAGACTGTTGCTCTGTCTAAAAGACAGGAGGCTGAGCTGGAGGTGGCGGAGATGAAGATGCTGAGATTTTCGTTGGGAGTGACAAGGCTGGACAAGATTAGAAATGAGCAGATCAGAGGGACAGTGAAGGTGGAGCAGTTTGGAGATAAAGCCAGAGAGGCCAGGTTGAGGTGGTTTGGACATGTGTTGAGGAGGAATAGTGGATATATTGGGCAAAGAATGTTGGCGATGGAGCTGCCGGGTAGAAGGAGAAGAGGTAGACCTCAGAGAAGGTTTATGGATGTAGTGAAGGTGGACATGGAGATGGTTGGTGTGAAAGTAGAGGAGGCAATGGATAGGGCAAGATGGAGGCAGATGATCCACTGTGGCGAGCCCTAAAGGGAGCAGCCAAAAGAAGAAGAAAAGATAAAAACAATAAAAAGTAACAAGAATTTCTTGGGTCCATATTTTTCTTGACACCTTCACAGCCGCCACAGAGACTTGTTAATATCATCAGTTACATCATGAGCTCAATTTACTGAAGCACTGATTGGTCAAACCAGGAGCTGCTTTTTAACTACATATAATACTGTAATACTGGGCTTCCTCGAGGAGCGGCTTGAAAATGGTTAAACACACACACTAACATCCAGAAAATCAGTATTATATATATATATATATATATATATATATATATATATATATATATATATATATATATATATATATATATATATATATATATATAATCATTAATTAATATTCTATACATTTTGTTTATTCAAATATTAACACTTTTCTCAGGAAATAAACACAAAATACACAAATAAATAGATTTTATGTATGTATATATATATATATATATATATATATATATATATATATATATATATATATATGGTTATATTAAGCACGAGTCACCCTATAATTTTTGTATAATCATCCATGAAAGTGTAATGACCTTTGGCTGCCTTAAAAATGTAAAATAATGTTAACCAATAAGAGCATGCTTCACCTCTTCCAGCCTCCCAAATGCAGTTGCCTCAGAGACCCTCCCTAATACTGTTTCACTTAAATGTACATGTTCAGTTTTCATTCATTCATTTCACTGCTTTAAGACAACCTATATGATAGAAAGAAACGTGGTGCATTAGTTCATTACAGAGTTTTAAACCAACCAGTTAAAGGCCTCATTTACTGCAGCGCATTTCCCAAGTCCAGTGGGCCAGAAATGGTTTTCCATGCTTTTACTTATATGCTCAGACAGCCCTGGACCTATTGGTGGTCAGTGAAATACTTGAGTTGTCAAGTAGAGCCTGTAAAATAAAGGGATTTCTGCTTTATATCTAGTATGTATTTGACATACACTCACCGGCCACTTTATTAGGTACTGTTTATTATTGTTCAGTTGCTTGTTAACACAAATAGTTAATCAGCCAATCACACGGCTGCAGCTCAATGCATTTAGGCATGTAGAGGTGGTCAAGACAACTTGCTGAAGTGCAGACCGAGCATCAGAACGGGGAAGAAAGGGGATTTAAGGAACTTTGAACGTGGCGTGGTTGTTGGTGACAGACGGGCTGGTCTGAGTATTTCAGAAACTGCTGATCTACTGGGATTTTCACGCTCAACCATCTCTAGGGTTTACAGAGAACGGTCAGAAAAAGAGAAAATATCCAGTGAGCGGTCAGTTGTGTGGACGAACAACACGTTGAACCTTGAAGAAGATGGGCTACAGCAGCAGAAGACCACACCGACCACTACAATTTGCACAGGATCTCCGAAATTGGACAATAGAAGATTGGAAAAATGTTGCCTGGTCTGACGACTCTCGATTTCAGCTGAGACACTCAGATGGTCGGGTCAGAATTTGACGTAAACAGCATGAAAGCATGGATCCATCCTGCGTTGTATCAATGGTTCAGGCTGGTGGTGGTGGTGTGATGGTGTGGGGGATATTTTCTTTGCACACTTTGGGCCCCTTAGTACCAATTGAGCATCGTTTAAATGCTGCGGCCTCCCTGAGTATTGTTGCTGACCTTGTCCATCCCTTCATGACCACAGTGTACCCATCTTCTGATGGCTACTTCCAGCAGGATAATGCACCATGTCACAAAGCTCATATCATCTCAAACTGGTTTCTTGAACATGACAATGAGCTCACTGTACTCCAGTGGCCTCCACAGTCACCAGATCTCAATCCCATACAGCACCTTTGGGATGGGGTGGAACGGGAGATTCACATCATAGATGTGCAGCCGACAAATCTGCAGCAACTGTGTGATGCTATTATGTAAATATGGACCAAAACCTCTGAGGAATGTTTCCAACACCTTGTTGAAAGTATGCCCTGAAGAATTAAGGCAGTTCTGAAGGCAAAAGGGGGTCCAACCTTTTCCAAGCAGTGGCCAGTGAGTGTATATAGTATAAACATAGGAGCCAAAAGTGTGTTTCCCAGTTCGGTACCTTTTAGTTAACACATTTTAAATCTCATGAAGGGCTTGGTCGTGAGCTGATTACATGTACAGTGCAGAACCACTCAAGGCCCAAGTTTACGAACATCTGTAATGGCCCGTTTACCCCAGGCATTGCAGTTTGGTACGGTTATAAATCCGTGATCATTTTGTTCCTCTGCGTTCCCTGATGACCCGTGCTAAATGTGCTTGTTAGAGTACCAAGGGTGCTGAGCTGGGACGTACACATGGAGGTGCTAATGTGGCAAACCACTGACTGGCCAGACATAATTATCAACGGAGTCAATAATCGCATAAAAAAAAAAAAACAACCTATAAAACACGAGCTAGCCAGAATCACAGTCTGTGACCCTTCACAAAAAAACTAATGCAGAGTAAAAGGTCAATCAGAGCTTGATGCTCCTGCTTTGTTGCTACTGTTGTGTTTATTGTTAACACATGACAACATGACCTTACAAGCGTAAGAGAACCGCAGCTACTTTCATAATTCTGTTATATGATGGGAAATGGACATGATCAAAGGAAGAATAGTGCTGGGCTCTAATTTGTAATCTTATTATTCTGTACCGTACTGCTTGGTAGAAAATGGCCATAATATGTCAATTTTAATATGTCAAACCAGTTAGCTTGTAAATAAGTGCAGTACAAAAAATTTAAATAGGACATCTAATACAAAATACAATAATAGGCTTGGATACATTTTACATATTTTCTGCTATACTAATCATGACCCACGGACTTGCTGAGATTTTTGTGTGGCCCTTTGAGTGGTTGGGTATGACAACCCTGATCTCTAAGGGAACACCTGCTGGCAAAATCTCACCAATACACATAAAACCATGTCACACCAACATTGTCTAGGCTCTAGTACATCACTCATTTAAACATCCTGATAATAACGTGCAGTGCCAGCAAATCATTAATATTGATAGCTGATAGGATGGGTAAACATGGGCCTAGTTAAACAACAACAACAACAAAAAAGGTTTAGCAGCACAGTGAGACACAGGAAGCAGATTCAGATAAATTAGGTTTTTATACATGTTATGTCAAAAGCAAAATGCAGAGCAAACCTGAATTCATTACAATGTACAATGCTGAGTATTTTACACCATCAGGTTCTCCGACCCACCCCTTCAGAGGAACAACCTTTATTAATACATAAAGCAGTTAAAAATTAGCCTGAGCAGCAGCCGCTGACATGACGTCCTACTCCTCAACAGTCTGACAATAAAAAGCCATTCTGTCATGCGAGTTATAGCCAGTGTTTGTTTCTCTGAACCCAAAATACAAACAGAAAGTAGCATAAAATGTGTTGCCCTGGCTCCTCTCCTCTACATGCTGTAATCTAGATTAGAAACACTGACTGGATGAAAATGGTGACAATATTAGAGGAAAAATGAAGCACCTTCAGTTTGCCTGGACAAAAGCAGTGCCAGTGCCATTAGGCTGATACTCAGGCTAATCCGTGTTGCATATATTTACATTACTAGACAGTTTACTGTGACTGGACAGTACGTGAAACATTATCAAGAAAAAAAAAAAAAAACTACACTCAAAACCAAAGCAGTGTTTTTTCACTACCTGTCTAGCCCTGCTTCCCCCCACAAAAGGACAAGCTGTGTAGGATAATCCCTCTTGTCC
The DNA here is from genome assembly GCF_015220715.1 of Pygocentrus nattereri. Classification (NCBI taxonomy): domain Eukaryota; kingdom Metazoa; phylum Chordata; class Actinopteri; order Characiformes; family Serrasalmidae; genus Pygocentrus; species Pygocentrus nattereri. The sequence continues at coordinate 13,118,478 of NC_051212.1, forward strand.
TAAATACGTTATTGGAGAACACAGAGTAAAACACCAGTTCTGAATAAAAGCCTCTGGGGCGAGTTTGTCTGACATGGACTGAATTTACACTTAGATGAAATTGCAATGCCAATGCGGTTTCTCAATTAAAATCCCATCTAGTCTAGTCTAGGCTTAAATGGGAACGCCAATGAGTTTTTTTTTTAGAAGATATCTGTATAATTAGATGGTTATGATGCGAACAAAGTCATTCAGAGTGGTTTTGTGTGAAACGCGCTCTTGAAAAACTCAGTATTGGTCAAAGCGGTGGAAACCAGACGCTGGAGGTCTTTAAAAGCTACTTTACGGAACGTTACTACATTAAATGGTTATCAATACACTGCCTGATACCTGAGACATTGTTTTTCTGATAGTTTTGAGACGAGATTTTGGCTTATTTTAAATACATTCATGGCAGAAAATTGCATGCAGGGTGGTGTGAGGCAAGAGTCCCATTCAGATTTACCACTAATTAGCCACCATTTTTCATCAGGCCACTCTTAATGACTTTGTTTACACCTTTGAATCTGCATCTGGGGAAACCAGCCCATAAAGTATTACGTTATTGCTACATTAGCTGAATGAACAATTATATTAAATAATTTAGAAAGCGTCTCATCTTCATAGCCCTTCAAATTGTAAATTCAGATTATGATAAGAAGGGAATATATTTTAATAGAATAAGGTATAAATAAGGAGGAGTAAAAAAGACAAAAAAAAAAAAAAAAAAAACAATTCCTACTCTACACGTCCTTCCAGCATCATCGTGTACTTAGAGAAAAATAGAAAAACATGACTACAAACATTCAGAGAATCACAAGTGGGGAGCGTGACATTTTGTGAGGATAAATCTAGGGGTTATTTTTCTCTTATTTTAAGTTTAGGCATCAAAGCAGCCAGCAAGAAGCTGCAATATAAGTATTCGCTTCTGATTAAGTATTAATTTTCATCACATTCACATGTACTACAACAAACCCACACACCTTTAGCTCAAGAATCTTCAGATCGTTTCTTCTGAGGTCAATTAGAGCACTGTAAACGTTTGCGTCAAATCTGCTGTCGCCGAAAGACAGTGTCAAAGTAAACGGCTCAACTGGTGACGCGTACCCTGTGTTGCTGGCATGCAAAGAGGATCCGTCTGCCATCAGCCAATTAACTCTCTCAAACACTGATTTAAATGAATTGGAAAGTGCAGCGGTCATTGGGTGCCACCACCTGAACAGTATCCACTGAGGCAGTGAGTCGTCCAGCTGTTCATTCAGGGCTCAAGTGTTCTTGCTTCATCTTAATGTTCTTCATGACCGTTTCACGATCAGGAAGTCAATTTTGATCCATTAACAAAAGCCAAGGGCTCAGCTCACAGAGCTATAGCAGCCTGGAGCTCATCCAAGGTATACCTGTGGTCTCGATCTACATCATAAGGCTGGAGTAGGTGGGCGTCTGGAGTGGACGACCCAAAGATCTTCCTCAAGTCCTCATATGACACGCCTTCAGAGATGTAGCCCAGTCGAGCTTGCAGGAGCTTCTCTAAATCTAAGGGAAAAGGGAGAAAAGTAAAAATGTCCATTAAAATACTCGATTACATCTACAGATTCAGCTCCGTCTGACGCCACAACAGGAAATACACCGGCTAGGTTTTCCACCAATGAATTGAAGGTTCTACACAGTACCCAAAACATGCTTTTTTTATTTGTAACAATAGAGGTACCCTTCTTAAAAGATACATCAGAGAACCATATGGAGAATGTATTGAATATTGATATATATTGATATTTCCATCATAGAGAAGAACCGTTTAACCATACAGAAGCATTGGCTTTACAAAAGAACCCCCAAGGAACCCCCTTTTAAGGAGTGTAACACAGTGTAATTATAGTTTTTGTTATAAATCAACAACAAACTGCATATGAAAGTAAAAATAATGACCTTCAGCGGAGGTAACCCCTGGAAACGTTAGACGCTGTCGTATGGGCGAGTTCTCTCTCTTGGCACGGCTCTTAGTCAGAAACCGCGGATGTCGGGTGGGGTGCAAACCTGAAGGTTGTGTGGGATCTAAGGAATTGCGACAAGAGGACAATGTGAGATTCACATTCACACAGTCTGCACAAGGTCCAATAGCCTTCTCTAGTGCAATGACTAAAGCTGTTGGAAAAGCTGAAATAGATACCAGAATTGCCATTGGTTTCCGTCCCCTCATTGAGGTTTTTGCTATTTTCATCTTGGTCCACAGTCAATGAAGAGTCCTAAATACAGCAAAGGATTACAGTCAAATTTTCAAGACATAATAAGTGAACTTTCTATGTGGAATACATTGGTCTTGTGAAGCCTAGAGAAATCTCTAAAGTAAAAAACAAGCAGCCATATGAAGAAGCACCACCCCCGAAATGTTTAGCTTTTTTTTTTTATTTTTTAAATAATATATTTGGAGACATCACAGTTTGATCTTCAGTTGAACAGCATGTACAGATAAACATGTCACAAAACAAAAAACAATGGAAATTTTACTTTTAAATCGTTTCTTAAAAAGTTTTTTTTAAAATAAATTAAGACAGATGTCATTTTTGTCTGTTGACAAAGTAAGTAAGCTTCTGTAAGTTTGGCAGAAGTAACTTTATGTAGGGGAAAATGTGAGGAACTCGACGAGTCCTCATCAGCCGCCAGTGAGACATGTTATCTCTGCCAGCTTATCAGCTTATCTGAAGAGGCAGCGTAACTCAAAATTGTCCCCTGGCCGTTTTTGAATGAAAAAACACGCTTCTGTGTGTTCTGCTATATTTCTGTGCAACACTAGTAAAAAGGTAAGTCTGCAGCCCTACATCATTTTCAGCCAAAGTTCATTTTGTGGTGCTGTTTTTCTTCCCTGTGGTTGACCAGATACAAGTTCATGAGCTCTTTTGGACACTCAATTATCAAAATGTGCTGGAATGCACATCTTTAGCTTACATGCACTTTGTAACTACAACCATACATGCATGTGTGAAATCCTTCTGCTGCGAGTTTCTTTTCTCAGTGATGCCAAAATAAGAAACTTGAGTACTAACAGATCCCCCTTGTGGAGAAGCTGCTTCATGACCACCAGCAGAAAACTTGATGATCCACATTTTAAGCCATTCACGGCGCTGATTCATCGAGACTGTAAACTTCAATCTATTAACTGACTAACAAAGACGGCCTTGGTGCACGTTCACGTGTTTTCCCCTCTCTTTGAGAATACTCGTTTACCGTTTGAGTCTTCTGCTTGTCCTCTCCTTTCTTCTGGTCCTCTATAAAAGTCTGAATCATCTTCACATCATGCTGAACACTAGTAAGCGTGCTTCCAATTGTAGCTACACTCTGTAGGGAGAAAATAAAGTAAATGAAAATGTCAGTTTTAGGAGCACAAACATAAACAATACAATTCTAAAGCAATATATAATAAATAATAACATAATAATAAACACTGCTGAAGAACTGGTCTGATTTGACAATATCAAATTATTTGCCTGAGCTTTTATCGCCATTATTTTTTTGCTGAACACACTTGCCTTCTGGAGCTCTTCCACAGTTGTTGGCAGACTAATCAAATCTGATGCTGATTTAATGTTTGCCTTCAGGTGGTTAACAGCAGAGTCCAGTGTACTTATCTACACAGACAGACAGACAAAAGACTCCGTGTGAAGCAGCCCTAAGGCAATCAATCAATTTCATGGCAAGTAAACAACCTGGAACCTACAGTGAGGGGAAATCCACACGCACTGTAATAGATCTGTGCGCTACAGAGTCTTCAGCACTGACTAACAACTGACAAAGCATAGGGGACATTATAAAATGCAACGAATGATTGGAAACATGAAATGCTGGTGATGAGCTGACCTTTCTGTTAATTTCAGTAAGATTGGACCACAGTTTATTCAAACCCCTGTCTCCTTTCTCCATGTCCTCCAACATGTGCTGTTTGGCCTTCAGCTCCTCACCAAGCTTGGGTATTTCGTGTGAAGAAGCCTTCTGACTCGATTCCACTGTTAATACAAACAAAATCCTTGGAAGGGTTGCAATGACCCAGACACTAAAAACAGACTTCATTCTGGACAAGACAAACTTATTGTTGTACATGTTTGAGAGATGAACTAGACAGACCCAAGTACATAACTGCCACCTTTAGTGCTGTATAATTTAACAACTAAATTGCAGTCATATGGTACAGTTTCAGGGTGACGTCTTTTATTTTGGGCGAAAGAAGACGTGGACTATGGATTAAGTATCAAACGGATAACGCAGCCGGTTTTACATCCAAGATTTTGTACAGAATTAGAAGTGCAAACTTACTGGTGCGAAGCTTTTCTTTCAAGGAGTCCAAATCTTCTTTAAGTGCTATCTGCATCCATATCAGTCCAGCACAGGCCATGACACAAGCAGCCAAAATGATAAACACACATAAGGGGTAGCAGATGCTGCAGCACTGGGTGTAACTTCTGCAAAAAAAACCCAAAAACAGTAATGTTAACTCTTAACAACACTTATTACCAATAAACCCATCCACAGTACAGGCACAGCAAACAGCGCATTTACTGTAGTCCACCCGAAAGATTTGGGGAGGAAAATGTTTCGGACTAATATGGCGATTAAAATGTTTAAATGTGATTGATTTCTTTGCATTAAGCTCTATGACGTTTGAATATCACCATGAATATCAGCATTTTTTTCACATTTGAGACTGAACATGCCGACTGTAGTATGTCAGTTTACAAGCTCTGCGTTATAAGGTTAAATTTCCCCACTTAACATTTGTTAAGACGATGTTAATGAATCATTTTGGGTAAGATTAATACGGCAGCTCCTGCGATTCCAAAATTCAGTTTGTAATTTGGATATAAAGATGACCAATTGTTCAGCTCTAACATGGTTTCCCTAATCAGTACACCTGACTGAGTTCAGTGAGGGCATAAACAGCTGTATAACAATTAAGGGTTTCAATTACAATGGGCCAAGCCCGGGGCCGGAAAAGCAGTACATTGTGCAGAGTGGTGGGGCTACACGACCAGGTCAGGGAAACACTCATTTAACCCACACAGTGTGAGGTTTCACTATTTAAAAAAATGAATTGCTAATAAACACTGGCCAAAAAACTTTGGAATCAGAATCCAGAGAAAAAGTCGTGATCGGTTCAGCTGTAATAGTGACGTGTGTCAGAGTGGAAAAGCCACAAAACTGACTGGGGCGTTTCACTTATTAAAGGGTTTTCAAACCCGGTCCTCGGAGCCACTGGGCAGTTCACATTTCCGCTCCAACCCAACTTGCAACACAGTGTTCGAGGAAAAAGGTGTTCTCTGTCCTGATGGTCCCGAGAACCAGCTTAAGAACCACTAACTTAAGCAACAGAACACAAAGGGATTGCGTTATTGCGAATTTGTTGGTAACGACTCCTCGACTGGGTCCAAATCACAGCCATGACGTTATTGGCAGTAACTCCTTCTCTTGTTCTTTTATGAATGTTCTGCAACGAAAAGAAGAAATATAACAAAGAGGGCCTCAAATATTAGATGCGTTTTAACAACTGCCAGTTTCTTCCAACAGCTTAGAATAAACCCAACACTTTTACTTCGCGACCAACAGCTCATGTGTGATCAGAACGGCTGCACATAAGCAGGAATTCACGGTTAGTCTGATAACTTCTTTCAGAAGTCAAGACCGTACAAAGTGAGTGGTCCTCAACTTTAGTGATGGGGAGTCATTTCCCTGCATGGTTTCTGTGATTTCCTGCCCTCAAGCTCATCAGCTAAAGACCAAGCCCATCATTATTAGATGTACTAGGTGTGCTGGGGAGGGAACCTTTAAAACTCTGCAGAACAGCAGTATCGAAGACCGGGGGCCAAGAACCGCTAGAACATAAACATTCCTGAAACACTCAGCCACAATTTCCACTGATCTCCAGTTTCCTCTCATCCAGCAAACCTGATCCAAGGCATTAACGGCAGTTAAAAACATCCGTTTTACTCAATCACTAACATGTAAACGAAGTCATTCAGAGGGTTTTGGCGTAAAATGAAGCGCTGCAGTCAGAACTGTTTCGATAGGAAATAGACGTCCAAACAGGTCAATGCCTCTAAAAGCTCCCTCAAAAAGAAAGTTATTAAATTATATGGTTATAAAGTCGTTTCCCGGTGCCTCAAACGTTGGTCTATGATAGTTTAGTCATTTAGGCCTAAATTTACACACACGCTATGAAAGCTGCTTATCCTTGTGGGTCGCTGGGGGAGCTGAAGGAGTGAACACCCTGGACAGGTCGGCAGTCCATCACAGGGCAGACAGACACACACTCACACTCACACACACTCACACACACACACACACACACACACACACACACTCACACACACACACACACACACACACACACACACACACACACACACACACACACACTCTCTCTCTCTTTCTTCTTTCTAAGCCTCTTTCACACACACTCTCTTTCCCTAATGGTTGGGGAGGAGGGGGGGGGGGGTGCTGGAGCCTAACCCAGTGGTCATCAGGCAGTAGGCAGGACAAATTACATACAGAGCTCTGTAAAATGAAATAGTTCCCAGATTGTTTTGAAAGCTTTTCTAATGTTATCAACGTCACACAGGAGATTTGTGTAGATGCGCTGAGCATTTAGTGCAGCCAGTAAAATGAATCTGTGCTGTGACATCACGACTCCTGGTTCCCATCAAAACCATTATAAAGCCATTTCGCTTCAGAACGGACCACTCCGACTGACTGTCTAACACCTCAACGCCTGAATTCTGCAGAAATGATGAAGAATCATCAGATCGCTCTTAAAAAGATGGTTCTTCACGGGTTCTTTAGTCAAAACAAGGTTCTATATAGAAGCATGAACACTCAAAGAACCCTTCGCATGATTAAATGGTTCTTCGTATCATGATGGCGTTCTTCAGAATGATGGAGAATGGGCTGTATATCTTTCTAAACAGAACCCTTTTGAAAAGGGTTCTACTACCGTAATAGGCTTTATACCATGTCAATAGAAGAACCCTTTTTGGTGCTAAGTAGAGCCCTTTTCATGTGCTTAAACAGAACCATCTACAGCACATTCTTCATCAATCTGAAGAACGTTTCATGATGCAAAGCACCTTTAATCACGCAAAGAGTTCTTTGAGTGTTCACGGTTCCATACTGAACCATTTTCTTTACTAAAGAACCCTTGAAGAACCATGTTTTTTAAAGTGCAGAGTAGGACAAAAAACTAAAATGTGTACTACCCTCTTAAAAAAGATGGTTCTTCAAGGGGTCTTTAGTAAAGGGAACGGTTCTATACATCATGCTTAAACTGATCTCTGCATTGTAAAATGGTTCTTCAGACTAATGGAGAACGTGTTGTATTTGGTTCTATACAGAACATTTTCGAACATGGTTCTGTATGGCACAAAAAAGGGTTCTACTGTTGTTGCAACATCAAGCTTTTTCAAAGAGTTCTATATAGAACCACACACAACACATTGTCCATCAGTCTGAAGAACCATGCTACCATGCAGAGAACCATTTAAGGATGCAAACGGTTCTTTGAGTGTTCATGGTTCTATATAGGACCATTTTCTTCACTAAAGAACCCTTAAAGAACCATCTTGCAGAGTAGAAAGAAAAGACTAATGTGTACTACCCTCTTAAAAAACAAGAGGGATCTTTAGTAAAGTGAACGGTTCTATACAGAACCAAAAGGCTTCTATATACACTGACACGGTCAGGCCATAGGTTCTATATAGAACCATTTCATGCTTAAAGAGTTCTATGCATGGTCAAACTGTTCCTCAGACTGATGGAGAATGTGCTGTATATGGTTTTATACAGAACCTTTTTGAAAATGGTTCTATACAGAACCTCAAAATGGTTAAGCTATTGTCACAAAGTCAAGCTTTTCAAAAGAGCTCTGTTAGAACCACAAAGAACACACTGCCCATCAGTCTGATGTACGATTTCACCACGCAGAGAACCATTTGAGCACGGAATGGTTCTAGATAGAACAATTTCTTTACTAAAGAACCTCCCTTTAAAGTGTGCAGACTAACACAGTGGAGAAGGTCTCCGACAGTGAGACACCAACTTTCTGAAAGCTCCAGCGCCGCTGAGGCTGGTGAACTCGTCGTCCTCTGAGCTGGACTCGGACTCGGATCCGGGCGGTTCGGTCCGCAGCAGCCGGTGTCCAGAGCCTTTCTTTGTCTTCTTCCTCTTGCTGTCGCCCAGTCCTATCAGGGCGTTCAGCTCCTTGCGCTTCTTCATCTTCTTCTGAGGGGTCAGCGCTCCAGCCGACCCCGGTTTAAGCCCGACCAGATCCAACGTTTTATCCAGTTTGGTGGGGCTGACTGACGGGCGGCGGGCGGCTTGTTGTGGTCAGAGTCAGAGCCGAAACGGGGTCGCGCTGCGTTTGAGTGTTCAGCGTTACTCCCGACCGCTACACGGACAGAGACCGCGCGGCCGCCCGGCACGTCTGCGTGTTTACAGTCCGGTCCAGAGTTCAGGGCGATCTCGCTCACTGAGCTAATCAGATCCAACTCGCTCAGATTATCAACACAACCCGGACCTCAGTCCACGTTTATCGGCCATGTCAACATTTACGAACCTCTAATTCACACCTAGGTGCCGAAAAACAAACAAAACGACCGACTTATTCGGTTAAATTCCCACAACACAACCAGCTCCGGTGGCTATAATCTCGCTAGCTAGTTTAGCTGCACGGCTGCCTGGATTACTCCGTCGCGTTTCCGAATGACGTCCGCCGCCCGCAGGTTTCAGCGGTAAAGGGGGTTTTAGTGAAGTTCACTGTAGACCCCCTCAGTCGTCCTTCATGTCGAAGACGGATTAAAATCGCTTAAATGGAGATGGTTAGCTTAGCGAATCGGCTCCTGCTGCACCGCTTCCTCTCCAGGAGCGCTTGGTTTCTGCCGCAGAAGTAGCTGCGCAGATTTTAAACACCCGTCGCACTTTCGCTGATCTTCAAGTCATACCGCGGCCAACAGTCTGAGTGCGCATGACATACATATCGCAGGAACACAAAAACGTTCTGAAACGATGGCACTGGGCTTTAAAATAAAAGCCCTTATCGGGTAACGAAACGAAAATTATTATTATTATTATTATTGTTATTATTATTATTATTGTTATTATTATTATTATTATTATTATTAGTAGTAGTAGTAGTAGTGTTATTATTATTATTATTAGAAGTAGTAGTAGTAGAAGTAGTTGTGTTATTATTATTATTATTAGTAGTAGTAGTTTTATTATTATTATTATTATTATTATTAGTGTTATTATTATTATTATTATTATTATTACTCAGCAAGTGTACAGACACACAAGGTATACGCTGTAGCTGAAAGACTGCCATGGTAAACAGAAAAATAAAAGCTAAGAGGGAAAAAAAAATAAACTAAGATAAAGGTAGCTGAGGTTCTTTGTCAGTCAATAAAAATCGGTCAACTAAAATGACCGGTCTTTGGGCTTTCTTGTTTTTCACACTTTTCCTTCATCAGTGTTTTCAAACAATCAAAACAATTTTCTGTATTTATATCTGTGGGTATGACACAGACAGTTACATCAAATAGTTAACTAATGTTACCAGTCACTACAAAATCCAATACAAAAACTGGACTGAGCGTACCAACTTTCCTACTTGGCCAAGTGTTCCCAATCTCATTCCTGATGACCCAACACTATGCACATTTTTGCTTTGCATCTCGTTGGCTGGGTGAGGTGGACAGAATGCAGAAACTACAAAAATGTGCAGAGCAAAGAGCGGCCAGGACTCCGGTATTAGGAACCATTGAAACCAGTGCTAACCAATGAAGTTAAATAAATAGCAGAACTAACAAAACTGCTAACATCACAGTTTCAGCTAATTAGTGACGTAACTGACACATCAGCAGTGTGTGGCATTTCAGCCCAACCTGTGACATCATGAAGCTCTTCTCACAACCAGAATTAACTGGACAAACTGGACAAACTGGACAACTAGATGGGACGTAACAGTGTGTAGTAACTTGCTTTGGTGATGCTAAAATAGACGAATTCACTACATTATTCAGAAATATGGCCACAAGCATATTTAAGTGCAAAAATGCAGAGGAGAAACGTAAAGACAGCATTTTGTATTAAAAACAATACTTTTAAAACTTAAGATGTTAAATTATTCAAAAATCTTTCAATGCATACATCATCTCACATTTAGGAGAATAAACACAGCTGGCTAAATCGCTCAGTGGGAGCCAAGCAACTTCATTTTTCAAAAGCTTGTTTGAAAGTACACATCCTGCATGAGTCCAGCCCTCAGCAGCTCTCCTGGGTTTTGAGTTCAGACTAAGGTCTTTCCTTTCATGTTTCTGAAAAGGAACCTCAAATAAAATAACTTATTTTAACTGTTTTGACTTTTCAAAGCGCATACTGAGGCTTCAAGATGAAGTTGTCTGTATTTTATAGTGTTTTTTAGGCATTTACACTCAAAAATGAATCATTGTATAAGCTTAATGCAATGATGCCACGTATTTACCGCCTTTCCATTCAATATAGTAGAGTACAACTGGCATACACAGACTTTGTTACCTGAAGTTCAGTTGTCGATGGAAAAAGTTGAAACACTTCACTGCATATTATTTGGATTTCACTGGAATGTAATTCTTGTTGTATCAAAATAAACATTTTTCATTCATTGAAATGTAGTTTTATACATGTATTTTTGTCCCTTTTATGCTTTTTTAGTCTGATGGACAAGTCTGTGTTTGGTGAATGCCAGGAGAACACTACCCGTCTGACTGCATTGTGACAACTGTAAAATTTGGTAGAGGAGGGATGATGATATGGGGTTGTTTTTCAGAGGTAGCCTAGGTCCCTCAGTTCCAGAGAAGGGAAAGACTTCAGCAGACTAAGACAATTTGGACAATTCTGTGCCTCCAACTTTGTGGTTACAGGTTGGGGGAAGACCCTTTTCTGTTCCAGCATGACTGAGCCCCTGCACAATGCAAGGTCCTTAAAGGCACGGCTGGGTGAGTTTGGATTGGAAGAACTTGACTGGCCCCCATAGAAGAGCCCTGACCTCAACCCCATTGGGTTTGAACTAGAACAGAGATTGTGAGCCAGGCCCTCTCATCCAACATCAGTGTCTGACCTCACAAATGCTCTTCTGGATGAAAGGCCAAAAATTCCCGCAGACACATACTTCGAAACTTGGTAGAAATCTTCCCAGAAGAGTTTAAGCTGTTACAGCTGCAAAGGAGGACCTTGTGTTTGCTTGTTCACTGCACTTTTGTGCAGGGTTTATTCCTGCGTGAGACCTGTGAAGAGACAGAGCCATTTTAAGCAGGAAAAGTTAGAACTGTGGACATTTTTTTGGGCTGTAGCAGATGGAGGCCTCTTAGCAATCTGTTAATTTGTTGATCACAGTTTCATTTAATCTTAAACACAAATAGCACGACTGTAAATGGGTCACCGCCCTTTGTTTCCTTTTTTAAGGCCGCCATAAGATGGAGCAATGTCTTGGCTTTTTGCCCGACTGTTAAATCAGCAGAGAGTTCAGCGATATTAAAAACTGGAGGAACTTCATAATAATAATGACAGTCAAATATCAGATCCTTCAACCAAAACGCTCCCTTATTCATGAGCTGCTCAGTCAAACCAAACGCAGCTGTACATGCTGACCATGCATAAGAAGAAATAAGACGCCGGAACTGCACATATTAAATTCCTCTGGTTGTTTTTGTCCTCTAGAGCCCTGAGCCAAGCCCATTTTCTTATCCCTATTCTTACTGCACTTATGTTGAGCTGTTCTGCTGTTGACTGTCATGAAATATGAAAAGATTTTCATTTATTTTCTCCTGACTGCGATGGACTGGCGAGCTGTCCAGGGTGTGTCCTGCCTTCCGCCCGATGACCGCTGGGATAGGCTCCAGCAACCCCGTGCGACCCTGAGGGAGAAGCGGCTTGGAAAATGTGTGTGTGTTCTCCTGACTGCTAAATGTTAGTGCTTGAGAATGAACAGCACTGGGCCATGCAAGCACTGAAGCACTCCATAGGAAGTCCTGCAGTACGATTTGTTTGCCTTTGAGATTTCCTCAGCTCCATTCCAGACACCACATTTTGTTTCCAGACATCTTCATTTTGCTTATTGTCACTGGAGACATCCTCTCAAAGGCTTCGTCGTGCTCTTCATTTATTATGACTTCTGTTCTTCTCTTGCCGTTTTTCTGTCTTCTGTTTCTGTCCTTGTCTAATCAACACATAGTTTGTCTTTGTACCAGCAGTTCTTATAAGCTTGGCCTTCAGTCCTGCATCCTGGAGGATTTCTTACTTGGGAATGTCTTGGCAGTTTCATATTTCTTGACAAGTGTTTTATAACATTTTTGCAGATTCTTTATGATTAGAACCCAGACTAAGACATGTTGAAAAGGAAATGAGAGACAATATTTCAAACTGAGCTAATTTTGGAATAAAAAAGTCAGTGCTTCTCAATAAAAAGCCATTTTTAAACTGAAAGCGTCAGTTCTTATTGGTGAGCTGATTCAATTGATCCAACTAACTAAAAGGGGCCAAGCGTGGATAATTAGCTGTGTTAGTGTGTAGCTGCTCTCCATCGCATTTTAATTCCAAACAGCCCTGATGCTGCATTCTTCACAGCACAGCTATGAACGGAACACATTTCCCTCTAGTTTTAACTCCTAAATGCAATCAAATCAAATGCTCCATCTGAGAGATTTTTCTGGTGCATAATAGCTCCATTTAGCTCCTGGTTATTTTGGTAGCCTGTTTAAATGCCAGCATGGAAAATCAACACACCTGGCTTTAATTAGATGGGGCTGTATTAGCTAATAACGCTGAGCAGCGCGCTGCAAATATGTTGCTGGGTCCGACGTAGGCCCTTTCTGCACATTGCACACTACATGTTGAAAGATTTAACCCAAGAGATTTAGATTGACTGCTGAGAGACCACAGCAAAGGCAAAAGACATGAGCCTTACAGTAGTTCGTAACTAAGCTTCACAGCTCTGCAGGTTAGTTATTTAGCAGGTAGTTAGGCTTCTTGTGATGTGCAATGAGCCCAATCATGCCCTGTAAATGTGATCATTTAGCAGTCAAGGCCTCACTGAACACAACTGCATCATGTATAATGAAGTGGTAGCCTAGTCAGGTCTCTTCTCATATGGGTGTATGTAGTGGTTGGTGTAGTGTAGTGGTTAACTTCTATGCCGTAGACTGGGGTTCAATCCCCACCTGGGTAAACACCCTACGCTATACCAATAAGAGTCCTTGGGCAAGACTCCTAACACCGCCTTCGCCTACCTCTGATCAAAATTGTAAGTCGCTCTGGATAAGCGTGTCAGCCAAATGCTGTAAATATAAATGGGTGCAAAACTAAATTTGGGTCGCATTTTTAAAAAAAGAAAGAGCGAATGCAAACAATTTGCTTGCACTGTAGAACAGCCCTGGGCGATGTAATCAGATATTGTCGGTGATGGTCAGGTAACCCAATGGCGAAGGTGATAATCTCCCTGTTGGGGAAGAAAACTCTTAGAGAACTAGAGAGGTTCTGTAGTGTGGGCGTCAGTTTTTTCTGTGTGGTGAAGAGAGATGTTAAGAAGCTCTCTGGTAGCTCTTTCTGCTATGCACTGTGATGCTAGCTTTACTCCACGGCTCTTCACCTTTTACTTATCTTACTGCATGTTAAGTTTAGCTTGAGTGTATGTAATGGAAAACAGATGACGACATGATTTGGAACTCCAGCTTGTCTCAGGGTCAAATAACCAAGCTAAAGTGACTTTTTAAATAAAGTGAAATTTACCCTAGAGCAGTTAGCTATAACCTGGACCTGGTAGATATAGAGGAAATCCCTCTGATCCCTGTCTATGGCCAAAAAACAGGGTCAGAAAGAGATAACAAATAATATTATATATACACAGACAGTGGGGGACATCATTTCATCCCTCGCTGATTTTGTAAGTTTGTCCACTGGCAAAGAAATGAACAGTCTATAACTTTTAATGGTAGGTTTATTTTAACAGTGAGAGACAGAATATCAAAAAGAAAATCACATTATAGAAAATATATAAATTGATTTGCATTTCATTGAGAATTTGATCCCCTAGCAAAACCAGACTTATTACTTGCTGGTAAAACCCTTGTTGGCAAGCATAGAGGTCAGACATTTCTTGTAGTTGATGACCAGGTTTGCACACATATCAGGAGGAATTTTGGTCGACTCCTTTTTACAGATCATCTCTAAATCCTTAAGGTTTCGAGGCTGTCGCTTGGCAGCTCGACCCTTCAGCTCCCTCCACAGGTTTTCTATGGGATTATAGTCCAGAGACTGGCTAGGCCACTCCACGACCTTAAAGTGTTTCTTCTTGAGCCACTCCTTTGTTGCCGTGGCTGTATGTTTTGGGTTATTGTCATGCTGGAAGACCCATCCCCAACCCATTTTTCAGTGTCCTGGGTGAGGAAGGAGGTTTTCACTCAGGACTTTATGGTACATGGCCCCGTTCATCCTCCCGTCGATGTGGTGATGTTGTCCTGTGTCCTTAGCAGAGAAACACCCTCAAAGCATAACGTTTCCACCTCCATGCTTGACGGTGGGGATGGTGTTCCTGGGGTCACAGTCAGCTTTTCTCTTCCTCCAAACATGGCGAGTCTGACCACAGCACCTTCTCCCAAGCACTCTGAATCATTCAGGTGTTCACTGGCAGACTTAAGACAGGCCTGCACATGTGCCTTCTTGAGTGCCCTGCAGGATTTTAATCCATTACGCCGTAGTGTGTTACCAATGGTTTTCTTGGTGACTGTGGTCCCAGCTGCCTTGAGATCATGAACAAGCTCCTCCCGTGTAGTTGTAGGCTGATTTCTCACCTTTCTCATGATCATTGATACCCCATGAGGTGAGATCTTGCATTGAGCCCCAGACTGAGGTCGATTGATGGTCATTTTGTGTTTCTTCCATTTTCAAACAATTGCACCAACAGTTGTCTCCCTCTCACCCAGCTTCTTGCTTATGGCTTTGTAGCCCATTCCAGCCTCATGCAGGTCTACAATCTTGTCCCTGACGTCTTTAGACAGTTCTTTGGTCTTGCCCATGGTGGAGAGGTTGGAGTCTGATTGATTGATTGATTGATTCTGTGGACAGGTGTCTTTTATACAGGTGACAAGTTGAGACAGGTGTCTTTAATGCGGGTGACGAGTTGAAATTAGGAGTATCTAACCAGTCAATCAAATACTTATTTCAATCAATGTAATGCAAATCAATTTACATATTTTCTATAATGTGATTTTCTGGATTTTCTTTTCGATATTCTATCTCTCACTGTTAAAATAAACTTACCATTAAAACTGTTTACAATTAAAGACTGTTCATTTCTTTGTCAGTGGGCAAATTTACAAAATCAAACAATTATTTCCTCCACTGTGTGTATATATATATATATATATATATATATATATATATATATATATAATATAAACATAATGTCTTACGTTCACTATTAAAATATTGTATTATTATAAAGCCTTTAAAAGCCATTAGAAAACTTTACAGTAAATTCCCCAACATCTGTGATTTACTGTTTGAGTAAAATTTGCACTATTTTCTGCACAGATTAAGTGCCCTGGTAGTTAAATTATAAACACTCTGCTGCATCAGGTGTGAGATGTTTTAATATATAAAATATATGGGCATGTGGGGGAAATCATTGTCTATTGCAGTCTGAAGTTCCTCCAGAAGGGAGCACTATTAACACGTCATCATGGTTCTGCAACAGAAAAAGCTCAAGATATTGGATTTTTCAGTAGTAATTATTTTATAAGTTTTATTAAAGATTTTTATGAGAACAATGTTAAAAGAAGCGTGTAAGTTAAGAATACAATAGAAAGCCACAGCAGACTGTATGCATTATTTGGGGGATTGGGGGCTAGCAGTATAACTGACGATTGAGATTTTTTTCACTAGAAAATATTGTGCTAATTACTTTTGGATTTCACTCAGGCCTGATGTAGAACATTGGTCAGTGTCACTAAGGCAGGTTTACACTGTGTGATAATCAACACGATTATTAACGAAAATTGTGAATTGTGAAAGAATTCTTTGATCATAAGTAAAAATAGGTGGTCTTTGAACTTTTAGTGCGACCTTTTGCACAGTGACCAGTTTACTACCACTGTGACCGAAGATTGCCTGTGGTGAGGTTCAGGCCGTGTCAGACATTTGGTTCCAAAATCTCACTGTGTAACCAAAGATATGACACACGTTATGACACTCCTTTAAAACAACCAGAGTGGCGTGGAACAACATCTATGTAAATGTGTAAGTCTGCTGTAATCACAGTGTAAACTGTCTCATACAGTCACTACAGTCTCCATAATAATCTCTTTTCGTGCATGTTAATGGGTTCAAGTCGGGCGCAAGCTTCAAATTTAGCAGTACCAATGGGGGCTGGTTGGGTTAGGCCTTAAACTCGCAAGTACGGGTCGGGTTCAGGCTGCTGAGCTGTACTTTATACTGCATTTGCATTTAATAAAAACTTTCCTATTGTAACTGTAGCTGTGAATTTGCTCCAATGTTCCCTTTTTATTTTAATATGACCAGCAGTTTCCTGACTTGACATTTTCATGCAGCCAGGAGGGACGTGACACACTCGTGATACACCTTTAAACGGGCGTTCTCACTCGGGTTCAGTGCTCTCTAACGCTCCCCACTGTGAGCTTCTGGAGTGGCTCACTTTATCTCGGCTTGCCTGAAATATGTCAGAGCTCTGTGGGGGCGATGGCTCCTGAAAGCCCTTTACAAATCCAGTCTTTGACAGCCTTCACTGAGATGTTTTTTTTATTTTTTTATTTTACCCAACAAAGCTTCAGGCACTGGCAAAGCCTCCACAGCAGGACTCCGCCTGTTCAAAGACACCCATGATGTTTCATCTGTTTGCCACCGTTTCCCTTCGTTCTATTTGTGGCGGGGTGAAGGAGTGCTGCCTCGTCCGAGCCTGCTACAAGGTGGCTGGGGTTGTGTGTGTGAGGGGGCGGGGGCATCTGATTAGACAGGAACACTTGTTTTCACACTTTGTTCGCTGTGGGGGTCCTCTTAGGCTCGTCGGGACTGATTCCTGTGGTTTTGGTTGGCAGACATTTCTTGTGAGGGAGGAAGCGAGCGAGTGTCAGTGTGATGAATAGAAATTGGAGGACCAGATTGCTAATTAGAACACTTTCATCTGACGTGCACTGTCATATGAATACAGATTACTGCGGCCAGTGTGGTGTGAGGCCTCTTTCCAGGAGTAGCCTACAGGGACTCCGCCTTTTGGAGGGTGGTCACCTTTGCTATTTTGCTTTTTGAAGTGCTCTAAGCACATTAGCATAACTACTGGCAGTGCAGGCAGGGCAACTGTACTGGGGCCCATAGCACGGGGAGGCCCATAACATCGTCATTGGACTTTATTGCTATTTATACAATTTTATGCCCATGACACACAGATGGTTAACATAACTTGCACAGGTTACTTTCAAAATTCAGTGGTTGAGACGTAAAAATAGTCATTCAGATCGATTTGATGTGAAACGGTTAATTGTAGACAAATGTTTTGACTGATTTCTTTACAGTAATGGTGATAGACAATGTCTCAGGCATCATGAAATGTATTTGTAACCATTGTATGTGGCTTTCTGTGATGTAGCTTTTAGAGGTTTGACATATTCAGTAGTAACTTCATTAGGTTCCTTGTATCTGAAAATTTGATCAACTTCACTTATTCACTATAACTTCATTAGGTACCTTGTATCTGAAAATTTGATCAACTTCACTTATTTTCACTTTGTAGTTCTACAGTTACAGACTGTGGTCCATCTGTTTCTCTGCATACTTTGTTAGCCCCCTTTTACCCTGTTCTTCAGTGGTCAGTGTAAACAATTCTGACCCCCACAGAGCAGGTACATTGGGTGGTGGATTATTCTCAGCACTGCAGTGACACTGATGTCAGCACAACACACAGTAACACACCACCACCACATCAGTGTCACTGCAGTGCTGAATGAGAACGATTCACCGCCCACATAATATCTGTCCTGTGGGGGTCCTGTGGTGGTTCTGACCACTGAAGAATACATTGAAACTAAGTATGCAGAGAAACAGATGGACTGCAGTCTGTAATTGTAGAACTATAAAGCGCTCCAATACGGTAAGTGGAGCTGGTAAAATGGACAATGAATGTAGACACAAGGTAGGTTTACTTAATGAAGTGCTCAGTGAATTCCCATGGAAACTACATTGCAAAAACGGCCCATTTTTAATTAATTCTGTCATGAAAATCAGTGCATTCACATATGTCTACCTGTTCAGTAGTTTAGCTCCACCCATTCATGCTGACGTTATAAGGAATGTTTCAGCCTGGACTGCTTTTTGAATGAGCCACAATACAAGGCAGTGAGAATGGAACTCAATTACATGGTATATACCAGTATTAAAGTAACACACACAGCCTGTTTAATACTAAGGGAAAAGAGAGGTTTACGGAGCCCCTCTGGCGACATCCAGTAGAAATAAAACTAATGCGTGACCACGCCTTATTAACATGTGGGAACGTGATCCTAATGTGTGGCCATGACTTAGTAAGGGGTGGGAATGAGAGGATTAAGTCGTGGCCATGACTTAGTAAGGCATGGGAACGAGATTGTGGCTTACTTAGTCATGGCCACGCAATTAGGATCTCATTCCTACGCTTTACTGAGTCGTGGCCATGACTTAATCATCTCATTCCCACGCCTTACTAAGTCGTGGCCATGCATTATTTTTAATTTCTACAGCATGTCACTAGCGGGGCTCTGTAGAGGTTGGAAAATGTTAGTGTCATGTTTTTGTATATAAATCCTGCAAATATTATAAAATGCAGGAAAATTCTACAAGGTTTACCACCAGCGTACACAATTCTGACTTAGTAAATGAAATGGCACATTTCTCAGACTGCTCTGAACGCCTTAACTAATAAATAATTGATAAATGATACAGAACAAATGGAAAAATTGACATTTCACAGTATTGGTTGAGATATAGCAGTAGTGAAGAAAAGTGTTATAGGTCTTTATTTTGTATCTGCTGGCTAGATGAAGATTAGAGCACACTCTCAGGAAAAAAGTACTACACTGTCACTTTAAATGGTTTTCAGTACCTTTGATGGGGAACATAAGTTTATGTTAATTCATTTTGATTACATTGTTTAAGTTGCATTGACTCCACACCTGCTGCCTCGTCTTCAGGCCTTTTATTGTATTGTTTTGCTGAAAAATGTCAAACTGTTTTAATTCGAAGAATTTTTATAACAAAGATTAAATAGTAACATTAGGACTGTGTGTTTGGGTCGATTTTCAAACATGATTTATACGTTTTGGAGCAGGTTTAATGACTTTTTCTTCCATTGTTTTGTAGTCCAGAACTTCTGCCTGCATTTTTCTACACTGTATGCTTTCAAAACCAATATCCTGTGTTTACCTAGGCTACATTTCAGGGGCGCGTTCTTTTATCCTCGTCAATCTAGCCAGCCATGCCTGACTGACCCGAATCTTTACAGTCTCAGTAAAATGTAGAAGCTAAGATTCTGAGATTAGCTTCAAACTTTGCTTTCATTTCAGCTTGGCTGGCCTCAAGTGCTACCACCCTTTCACAGAGAGGTACAGTACTGCAGATGGCCACCATGAGGCGCTCTCTTTACGTGAAACGATATCAGCAACTGCGCCTCCCTGACTCAGCTGTCAGTGCAGATAGATATTGAGTGCCACAGGAAGATGAATGGGAGCTCATTTTTCTCTCAAAGGTTAAGATTCCTGATAACTTCTGTCTGCTGTGCCTCGAGAGTGACGCTGTGAATCAGGACATGGATATGAAAAATATATGTGCCACTTGAAATTGTTCTAGTCGCTGCCTCCTTTTAATCATTTCATAGTGAAAAATTAAAACATAAATGGTGCTCTTATCAAAAGTCCTGCGGGGATTTTAATTTCACATCTCATCTGAGTAGGCTCAATAGAATTCTCTAAAACGTCATTCCGAAATGCCTGAATTGAAGAGATGTTATTACTTCAAGGCATCAATTATTGAAATCATAATATCTGCGGGTGTAAATCAGGTTTGTGTTTCTTTAAGTCACTTTATTGAATTAGTAGAGTGGAGGAATGCAGAGTCAGTCCATTTCTATGAAGTTTATTTTATTTTATTTTTATTATATTTATTTTTTTGATTATTCCAACTCATCCAACTAATTAAGGTCTTATTAAATCTTAGACAATGAAAATAAAACACATGTTAAAATAAAACCAAACTAAACAGTTTATATATCTATAGTGTCAGTGCTGACAAACTGCCTAATGCTGTATGTTAAACAGCTGCTACGTTTTGAGGAATGCATAGTGAGATAACACCTGCCTCATCATGATGAGGGTGTAAATAACCATCAATGTGAGTAATTAATTTAGCGTTAATTTGATGTATATTAAATAATCAAAATTGAAAGCAAGAAAAATATGGTACACACTCTTGCCAGCAGCTCAGTGCCTCATCTGTTAACATGCATTCAATTACACTGTGGTCTGTTACATTTCAATTAAAAGAATATAAGCACTGATCCCCCTGTTATTAAATCAAATGATTATAAAACAGCACTGATCAGAGTCGATGAATGAAATGCCTCCACAGCTGACAGTACACAGACATGTTGATCTTCCTAGGTTGTTGTTTTTTTTTTTTTATGATGTCATAAAAATATAAGACGTGGAATTAATATTTACATTAATCAGTGGTCTATTAGTGAAACACTCAACAGTTTTCAATTACACATTCATGCAAATTCAACCGACCCTCACACATCATTTCCACATTACATGATATTTGATGTGGTCATTGGGAAAAAAATCACAGTCTTCTGCAAATATCGGGAGGGTTGGTTGAGTTTGCATGAGTTTGAATCTCAAATTCCTGGAAGGACTACATTCAAACAAATTCTTTGGACTGTCTACTTGCTTAGCTTCCCCTTACGCTCCGTGCTGCTTTTGAATAACCTTCAGTGTTGGTTAAATTAGGGATGCACAGTCTGATGCAGTTTGATAAATAGTGAATGGATATTTGTTTAACCTCAGAATAGGGAAAGAATGAGCACCGCAAAGGTTTATCAGCACGCAGTGGGAAACAGTTAAAAACACGTTTTATTATTCATACATAGCGAAGAGAATCTTGTGTTAGACGAGTCACGTCCTTAATAGCACGTCCTTGGCAACACGACCACGTTAAAACACTTTTCATAGCAGCAAAGTATAATATACACACAAATACAAACAACACTGTCATTTCACAGTCCTAAAACTGACACTTAGCCTGTATGTCCTCTCCATCTTCCTGTGCTGAAACATGTATTGAATGGTGACGTCAGTATTTGCCTGCTGGCACCATGAAATTTAACTGAATACTCGTGCACATGCCTAGTTCAAATTAAGGAGGCACGATGATTTTGGAATCATATGGGAATTTAAGCTATTTGCTTAAAATAAAACTATATGATATTTATAAAACTGATATTTAGTGATGTATTCATTGTAGCACCTGCTGAAAACAGACTATTAGAAATAATAGGTTTAAAACCAGAGGATTTTGCGTAATAGTTGATTTGGCCTAATAATTATCAGTAGAGATCACTAGTTTCCGTTACTATCAACTATCAAATGTGTCTGGAATTGGTTTCAGAACACCTGTTAAACCGATACACTGTGATAGCAACACATCAGGAAAACACAAGATACCAGTCATTTTAATGATTACTGGACAGCATCAGTGACCAACAGAAACTTTTAATGGCTTGTAGAATTTTTTTAGCAAGGCTGTGTCTGTAAAAGCAGAGTGTCTAGGCGACGCTGGGTTGCTGCATTTTATTTACTTTACTGCATTTGTAACCCTAAATATTTGTTATTTTTCTATAAATAAGGTTGATATTTTATAAATGTTTATGTATCTGCAGATATATGCACAAATAATATTAGATATCACACATTTCTCATATCAGCGTATCCCTAGTTTGAATGATAGCTCATGTCAAAAACAAATAAGCCCTAAACAGAAATGACCAACACAACGCTAAAGTCTTAGTGTCTTAGTGGCTGGTTTTCTAGTATTTTGTTACACTTGTTGTAATGCTACTCAATAACTGGCCTGCCAGTTGCAAAGATTCTGGGCAGGAGCTTCAAGAGACTTGCAGGCAAACAGACCTGCACAGTTCAGCCTGATTAGGTTAGACCTTTTGCAGGAAAAGTATTTTTGCTCCCACGATAATGCCTTATTCATCAATGTCAGCGTCAAGAGTAAGAGCCTACAGCAATTCCTCTTTGATGAATTGTTCCTGATCCAAATTGACATGCATGCTGAACATGGCCGTGAACTCCCTGAACACACACATCAAATTCAATCATCGTATGCGTTGTCGGAGACTGAGACGAGCTAAGGCCAGGTTCTCACCTGCTAGTTCCCTGAAGGTAGAGAGTTAGATGTGAGCTACACAACCAGGCTAGGCCTGAGCTTCCTCCAGAAAACCGCCTGCGAGTGCATCGTCCATAATGTTGCAGTGGGTTTAGAGGATGGGCTTTAGTGCACCTCTGGGAACTCTTGGTTATTCTGTTGATGGAGGCTTGGCAATTGAGGGCACAACTGAGAGACTGTGAACTCTCCCTATGGAGCCATATTTATGGGTCTATCTGACCCCACACCCCACACGTATAGGCATTAAACCTTATTTATACACACATAATGCATTGTATTTTATGTCTCTGAGCTGGTAGATGGACTTTAATCTGAGGCAAAGGAAAAAAAAAAGAGATTGTTCAGTAGCCCTGTTCTGGTGGGGGGTTGGGGGTTAGAGGAGGGTGGGTGAAATAAATAAATAAGTGCAGCGTAAAGATAAATCAGAGATTGTGTTTCAAGTCTGTGGGTTGAATTAGGTTTATCTTTCACATTCAAGTTCAATCTGTATTTCATTAGATGTAATTTGAATGTGGAAGATAAACTGAATTCAACCCCCAAAACAGCATTTGAAGTCTATCGTCGTGAATCTAAAGCCTGATAAGCTAATAGTAATAGGGGAGTCCCTGGGATCTGCCTGCAAAGTCTCAACATAACATTCTTATCAGCTCAGCGGACTCCTTTAATGTAAGTATATGAAGGCCTTCTACCCACAAAGCTGCATCCTCTCTCCAGTGACCGCAGCTCAGCCACAAAAGTCTAAAACTTTACGATGAACTAGAGTGGACAAGAAGTTGGACTCTTGGACTATAGTGTATGCAGATGCATTTGGAGGCGGCCAAAACCTCCACACAGTGCAGCCTTCCATTGTGGTGCTTGTTGATTGGGTATGATGGGCTTGTTTAAGAGAAGAAAGGCAAGGCCTTGCCAGTTTAGTGAGGTTAGCCAACTCTGTGGATGGCATGAGTTGTGGAACATATGGAAAAAATAATCATTGGAAATAGTTTCTCCTAGATATTTTTCAGACTGGGTGGTAGACTCTGCCAGTGGCCAGTGTTGTCAAGAGTATGTAGTGTCATCCATTGCATGGGAACGGTGTAGTATTATCATGCAGAAGTAGTTTCTCTAAAACACTATACATGTGATTACATTGTTATCAATTCTGTACACATTTATTTTCAAAACATGCAACCACGATTGTAGAAGTTCATTTATATTAATTTAATTTATACACAAAGAGTTCATGCATAACTGAATGCTTTATGTATTGATTGTAATGCATTGTACTGCACTGATGTATTGTATTTTATTGCACTGTTCTGTGTTCAACTCTGTTCCTTTTCTGTGGGTATCAACAATGACTTTTTGTTTCTTTTGTTTCTTCTGAGGTCAGGACTAGCTTTTTCTCTAACCTATTGGTAACTAGCAAAGATACTTTCTCTAGATAGACAAAGCACTTCTTGTAAGTTGCTCTGGATAAGAGCACCTACTAAATGCTGTAAATGTAAATGTCAATGTTCATGGTTCATAATGGATGACTAGATGCTAGAAGATTATGCTGCTCCCTTGGCACAAACCAGCTCACCTCTAATCAGATCCATGCTGTACACGGGATCTGAATGTCGTGCATCTTTAAATTTGAAAGTAGATTATCCAAAGCAGTTTCAAAAATATTTTATTAACAAAATTAAATGAATACCACATTAAATCAAACGCTAGTAAGCAAACATTAGCCTGTCAGTTATATTCTATTGTCTGTTTCTCACACAAGTGGCACATGAGTTTGACCGAAAGGGCCACCCGGCCTTTATTATTGTAGGGGAAATGCTGGAAAATATGTAAGACTACAACTTACAATTTTAAGTCTAATGCCTGATGTTTGCGTCACTTAAAATGACAAAATGACTGGCAGATGTGAAAAATGACTGGCAGCTAATTAGACCAGCCAAGCCAAAACCTAATTGACCCCTTATACGCTTGGCTAATAGGCTGAGGCAGATATGACTGACAGTTTCTCTAGCCTTTCTAATGTAATAAGTTACAAAGGCACCAAGGGTCTTTTTTTTTACAAAGTAAACTCAGTCTTAATGAAATGTACAGCATTTAACATCTTGCTAATCGCAAGGGAGAAGGCTGCAATTACTGGGCAGATTCCTGGAGAATAATAGCTGTTCTATTACCCGAAAGCACAGGGCTGCCTTGGCCACTGATTCTTTCAAAGAGATAATCCTTGATAGGTCTCATAATCAATGACAAACCAATTGGAAATCCCTTCAGGAGGCTGTTTGGAAGATGTTGTCATCAGAACGTCCCACTCTGTTTAATCTCCACCCCAGACCCTTCTAACCAGATTTGAACAACTGATTTCACAATCAGCCTTTTGTCACTTTCTCAGCTGCAGTCAGCCAATCGGAAGGCTTGGATTCGTTGTTGTTGTTGAGGCATACGGTTAGGGGCTTGGATAGGGATGGGGAGGAGGGTTTTGGGCTGGTGAGTGCTGTGCGCTTGTTTGCTAATGCAGAGGCTGATCTGCGATTCTCTTTGTAAAGGCGTCTCTTCTGCTCGCTGCCTGACAGGCCGGGGGATGAGTGCGAGCATGTGGGGGGATACACAGGGGAGGCCGTCAGCACATTTGGGTATTACCTTCAAAGCCTTTTGCCCGCACGCTGGATCACACTGGCATTAGCCTCATAAAAACACAGAAGTAGTGTAAGAGATAAGGGTTACAGTGTGCCAAGGTGAAATGCATTGCATTTCTCTCTCCCCTCTGTCTCTCTCTCTCTCTCTTAAACGTCACTCAGGGCACTCATCGCTGTCGTTTCATGCAGGGCACTTAATTGCAAAAGAAAGCGAACGCTGATATAGGACAGCGTAAATAAATGAAGAATCCCATCGACGGCCTTTGAAATTCAGCTGCATTTAATCACTTTTTGGAGTTTTTTTTCCCCCACATGACAAGTTCAAATAACTCCCTGCTGCTAGTGTAATCTACACTTTTCATATTCATTAATAATTATAACGGTTTGCGGACTATTATTACTGAGCCTGAGCTCTCTTGGCAACCTTGGCCTGCTCCGTTTTATACTGTCAAACCTGGGTACATTTTGTGCAGCTTGAGCTCATTTTGTCAAGAGCAGACATTCTAGGGTAGAAGCTTGTTTGGCATGCACTTTGTTCACAGGGTCCGGCGAGTGTTTCCTGTCCATATGGTATTTTGAAATGTCATGTTTAACTACTGTACGGCATAATATAATATTTTTGCAATCACTGTTCATTACTGCTAACTTTAAAACTAAAAAGTCTGTGGTTTAGCTTAAAATGTTTGCCAGAACCCAACAAGACCCCACTGCTCACGTCAGGTTCGGTCGAATTCAGACATCATAGTCCAAATGAGTGGATATGTGGAAATTAACACAGTGAATCTGTTCAAGGAAGTACAGACTGGTGCAGCCAACAGGACGTTAAAGTAGTTGTTTATAAATTACTTTATATGCTGTATGTTCAATATGTTAGAGATGAATGATTAAAGTGGTGAAGTCATCTTGCGATGTTAGCACAGCACTGGGAGAGAACAGCGCAGTATATAAAGTTCATCTAGGCAAAAAATGTTAGGGATATTTTTCAAAAGCATTGTCTGATGAATGAATTTGTTATTTGATATAAAATATGTTATATGTATTTGTCTGTCATCCAATGACAGCTATTACTGTTGTCACACAGTATTTTAACCATGTTGTCATTAGAAATATAAAGTTTCACATAGCACTTTGGTGATAATGAGCTTGTTTGGTACTTTGCTCTAAAACTTGCAGATCGAGTTGGGTTCAGACAGAACTTTGTTGAGCTTTGGTCAGGTTTGCAGACCTGCCAACCGTTGCATATTTTGTGTAGCAGGTACGCATTTAACATCAAAGTATGCTGATACAATTTGTCACTCTAAGCAAAAAGCTGGTGATGCCTGCAAGTTCAATTGTGCGTGTGCAGTTCTCTAATCTAACAGCAAGAGGGCGCAGCAGGTAGCCATCCAGAAAACAAAAGAAGAGCTCGACCAAACATGACAAGTGGATAATCTCAATCTATTCAAGAGACTGCAAATCAACAGCAACATGAAATGGTATTTATCCCTCTTGTTCGGCTTCCTCACTCCAGGTAGCTGGTTCCGCAGGGAGGACGGAGCTTTGATCTCCTTTGCAAAGGTAAATGGACTGTAGTTGATGTGGAAAGTTGAAATTGTGAATTGAGTTAGCTAATTCAACACAGACCTGCCAACCTTGGGAGAATATTAAATGTTAATAACATTAAGTTAACATTATGTTAGTTATCTTGCTTGTTTTACGCATTTAAGTTGGCAAAGTAACATTAAGGTATATTGTCTGTGTGTCACAGATTGTTGAACGAGACTTTTCACAGAACTGTATTCGTAATTATTGCAGCCAAACCTGTAACCATAATGAGCCAATCATTGCAGGATGACTAAAAAGCGAGTGCACTTGCCATAGAAATAAAAGTTACTGAGAGATGTGAGTGTGCATACCTTACAGTTAAAATGGTGTCAGATAAGGATAACACTGACGGGGAGACAGCAGCAGATCTTTCAAACAACCAATTTGATGGTAAAGCAGTAAGTGGGGAGATGACTGTGTGATAAATGTTTTTTTAGTGTTATACTATTGTGCTAAGCAAAACATTTCCCCTTGTTTGGCAGGTCTGTGTTTGGGCTCAAATTGCCATGCTGCGTGTTGGGATGGGTTGCATTACAATAGAAAATTATTGGGTTGCATTCCAACATTTCAGGTCCATTTTAAAGCTCATTACTCACTAGCCTTTTTTTTGAGAAACTGACCAGTGGTGTGGGAGGGAGAGGGGTGTGTGGTAATAGATGAGACAGATGGGCTACAATCAGTTATCGAACACCTATACACCTTTTCTATAAGGTAGGTGGATTTCATGAAGGGGCCAATAAATGGTACAAAATGTGTTTCTATTAAAGTGATTAGGATAGATGATGTAGGGTAGACCATAATTAACATCTGCACATGTCTATTTAGATTTCATCTCACCAAATCCCCTCCCAATCAGTAAGATGCCTTTTGCTTCATGGGTTTCTGCACTGATCAAATTATTTGCAAATCATCACCTCCATGGACTCTGATAATTTACGTGTTACATATTTCTGTCATTCTGCCCAGGATCAGGACAGCAACACACCTTACAAACCCTGTAATATTACCCAAACATCCCATACAATTTCCACCCATATTGTCTGATATGACCCGGTCTAGGGTCAGGCCGTAACAGACAATGACAGCGGGCTCTCTCCCCAGACCTGCTGCCAGACCTGACACCGAACACCATTTAAACCAGAAAATGGGTTCATTTTCTTCAAAAGCTCAAACAAGCTGGGTTGATGGCTTCAGGGACAAGCATTAGGCAAAATAAACAAAACAATGAATGATTTCAAACTTACTAAACTACAAACAAAAGAAACAAAAGGCATACAGGCTTCCCTAACTCCCTACTTTAAACAGGAGAAAAGATAACAACACCATGGCACCTGTCCTCTACGTTCACCCAGCTTTCAAAGCGTAATCAAACAGCCACAATTTTAACAATAGCAGGAAAGCGAAGCAGATAGAAGTGAGAAGTGAGGAGTGCTGGGCTGGTCTGGACAGGTGCTCTTCCAGGTCAAGTCAGAGGGCAGAAAAGCCCTAAATGTCTCCCAAGATGTTGTCTCAGCGACCTCTTGTACCCCTGTGCGCCTACGTCTGGCCAATCATGTACCTGCACATAAAGGGACACACAACAGGGAAAACACAAAATGCCAACACAAGGCACACAAAAGGTATGTTACAACCAGGGGTCGTAAAATGGTCAAATAGAAAATACATTTATGGGAAGTAACAAATAAATGAATGAATAAACACATAAATAAGTAAATATGTATGTTTTCCAGCTTAAAATGCTTGGCAGTCATCCTTGAAATATGTATATTTCTAGTCAAGCCTTGAAACAGATGAGGTATTGTGAAACACATACATATTCTGTAAAATCTTTCTAAACTCTCTGGGGAAGCACAATAGGGAACAGAAGTTCATGTGAAAACACCCTAAATGGAAGATTTCTCACAAGATACGAAATAGTTTAGCCAGGATTACTGCAGTCTGCAGTCTGTAGAGATGAGTGCAGCTATCATTTGATGTTAGAGCAGTGACCCTCACTGGTTTTTTTCCCAAAAGGAGCCATAAATTACGAAGAGCATCAACAGATGAGCTTACAGCACATCACCAAAGGAATGTCAAAGCAGCAAGTCTGTCTGCTAATTTGTCTTCTCACAAGGCAGCCAGTACAAGATGTTTGCAACATGCTCCAATGTTGATCGATGTAACCTTTTCAGCCACATACTAGCCACATGCATCAAGAACTGTAGCAAGTGTTGTTATAAGCTTGACATCATAACAGTAGCAGAACCCATTTTCAAAAAGGTTCTATGTACAACCATATACAGTGCATCCGCCATCAATCTGAAGAACCATTAAAACATGAAAATAACCATTTATAGATGAAATGGTTCATTTGTGGCTCTACATAGAACCATTGCCTTTATTAAAGAAAGGTTTTTTTTGGGCATGTAGAGAATCTTAGTAATGCAAGCTTGAAAGGTGTTTTCAAATCCAGATTTATGCCATTTTAGGTTAGTTTGTACTTGAGCAGTGTGACTTACTTTGCCTGTTTAGAATGTAATGACTTATTTCCAATGCTTCACTTAGAGCCCTGTGTAAGATTTTACCACTAAAATTAAAAGTGCTATCAAAATTAACGTTTATTATTACGCCAAGCTCACACATTTATCACTTACAACTGGTGTAAAAGAGAAAGCATTGCAGGCATGTTCCATGACGTGCCTCTTTTGGTATAAAACCTCTGGTTTTCCTGATTGTGGAGGTAAAATTCAGGTATTAAAGTTATGGGTTGCATTATTTGTGCTGTTGATATTTTATCTTCCGTTGGTGTCAGTACTGACTAGCCAAAGTCTAAATTAGCCTAACACACATTTGCTTATTTTTGTTGTATTAAGTGTTAATTAATATTGAATTATTAAGCAAACTGTCACTGTTTAAAAAAAAACAACATCCTCCAAAATGGCAACTTTTCAGGAAAAGGCAAAATGTTGTTTATTTCTAATGTAGATTAATGTAAAAGGTTTTTATTCCAAGTCATTTTGGAGCATTTCAGTTGGTCTGTGTTCAAATGATGTAGAAAAAATACCCATACCTGCCGTAGGAAAATGCCCATACATGTTTTTCTTTGAACAATAATATGCTAAAATTTTGCAGGGATGCTGTCCTAGCTTTCTGCAATAGGCTTGGCTATTGTTTGTTAACTGGATGGCAGCCAATTCAAGCTTTGCAAGCCAAAGAACACAAGTGTTGCTGTTACAGTGATGCAGGGTGTAAAGTAATGATTAATAAAGTTGTATAACATGAAGCCAAACCATCTTATTTGCATGACATATTTCTGGCTTATGTTTGGCATCATTATATAGCGTAATATGAACACAATCATGCAGCAAAACATTGCGACCACTAATGAGCTGATCTGAGAGAAGTGTAAAGGGTCAATAATAAAAAGACATAATCTCCAAAATCCTGACTTAATCTATGACTTCTATCCTCAGAAAGACACTGGAGATGTACAGATATGCCAACCACATGCCCTCCCGACTAATGCTGCAACAAGGTCTCCTGGCATAATTCAATAATACAAGGCCGCGTGGGGAAGATACAGATAAAGAGGGGATTAGAAATAGATGCCGGCTAGCGCTGTCCCGCTGAGGCGGACGTGTTCGAGGGTTTCGGAGTGGCTGGCAGGGCAGGGGGTAAGAGATTAGTTAGAGCTTTGGACTTGTCTAAGGCAATTCTACACAAAGCCAGAAACCCAGCTGGGGAGAGCTGAACCCCTCCTCAAGCTTCTGCCCAGCCACATCCACAATGACTGGGCCTGCATGGAGAGTACTTCACGTGCACTTCAGGCTGCTTACAGCGGGTGTAAGACTGAGGTGCATTTATCTAGCTGTCGATATATTAACGGTGTCCAATATGACAAGAAACATATCATGATACTCGATACTTTCACGACACATATATGATTAGATTTTCTGGGGGTTGTAAACAAATAAAAAAATAATATCTGCATGTGTGACACACATCTACATAATTATTTGGAATTTTTTAGCGGCTTTTCAGCCATGCTTACACTACATCAGTGGCCTGGCTTGTCTTCTGTCTGACAACGTTGATGACCAGCCACCTTAACATAGTTTTATTGATTTTTGACAAATATCAAGTATCAAAATTGACAGGTCATTCCTCTTTTCAAATACAAAGACAACTGCCAATAATTATAACATCTTTCTGTTTGTCATATGTAAGTTCCAACATGTCAATTTACATGTTTTGCTGATTTCCTAAGTGGAAATATCTCTACACTGTTAGAAGTAAAGGTTCTGCGCAGCTACATTTCTTGTTCATTGGGTCACAGCCAGTGTAAATGTACCTTTAAAGGTACAACAGTGGTTTTAAGGTCCAATTGTGCACATTACATTTTTTCCAGGTGAAAAGTCTGTATTTGTACCATTTCATAACCTAATGTTTTAAAATCTAACAATAAAATAAAAAGACTGTAGATTAGACAGGGTGTGGATTCAACACAACTTATATAAAAATATATAATTTCAGTGGATTATGGTACAATTATGTTCCCTGACTAAAGGTACTGAGATGTACCCTTGAGGGTCCCACCCCAGTGCACAGAGAATATTAGAAAAAAAAAACAAAACAATATGTTATTTTTCCAATATGCTAAAATGACTTGTTTTCACTTTGGAAATCAATAAAACATGTCACTTGACCAGGTGCGCCAAACTTGTATTTGTTTGATGTCTGTTTATTTCTCTAGTGGTGAAGATTGACTTGTTGTATGAAGTCCTGTGAGTGAGACACCCTGTCACAAACACCCAACCCTTTAACTGTTACTATAACCCTTTAGTTCCTATATAAACCTCTTTATGAGCCACCATCTTTCTCTGACTCTATAAATCAGAGTTGAGAAAAATGTAAAAGTGATTGTTTGCTGCGCTTTAATTAGGCCAATAATTCTTTCAGAAAACTGGCTCTGCCCTATTATTTATTTTTACACTCTTTATTAACATTCTGCTGCTTCACCATCCCTCATAACAATTAGGTCCACCAAGCACTTTGCATGAACTAAATGGTGATTAGAGGGAGAGGAAGAAAGAAAGAGAGCGACACTCTCTTGAGGAAAGGTAGGTCTTTTGGCTGATGAAATGTTGTTAATTTTATTGTTCATTAAAGTCCCTTGCAAAACTCTGCTCATGCACTCAGTTGCACTCCTAATGACATGGTTTTGATTTTGCCTCATTCTTGGCTTTGTGTCAGTATCTGTTGCGGCAGAGAGATGTTGAACAAACAGCACTTTAGTGACATTTAACTGAACTGAACTTGCAAACATTACCTTATCCACATTATTGCACACTGTTGAGGCTGTTTCCCATGAATGTTGGGGCTCATTGCACAACTGCCAGAGAATTGCAATCATCAGCGGCTTGATTAAGTCCCTTCACTGGCTCGTAATGGACATAAAAGATTTGGAAGATTTAGAAAATTCTGAGAGCTCATTGTGAGCGACCGTACAAAAGGACCAGCAATGCAAATGACCAGAAGGCCTGTGAAAAAAAAAAAAAAGCACGGCCGCAATGGTGAACAGTGAAACTGCCAGGGGAAATCACACGTTTCCATACACAATTGCACTCAAAGCGGCATCAGAAAATCTGCCTACCACACTCGCACTTTCCCACTGCCCAGAAATCATGAAAAAAAAAAAAAAAAACACGAATGGAGGGCTAAGTGTGGAGGCTGAAAATCCATTATGGCTGCCTGAGTGAGACTTTATAGTGGAAATGCGGTGACATCATCATTCCAAGAAATTGTAAAACTGGCCTCGCCATGACTCCTCACAGCTTCTGCAGCCATATCAATCTAGATGCTGCGGTCTCTCCTCAGACTTCAAACGCTCGGACAGGCTGCGGCCCACTGCAGAGAGAGCATTTCAGTTTAGCCCTGAGCTAGCGAAAGGTGTGGAGAAAGAACCCTCCCTTCAGTGTTCCTTTACTGTGCTTGTTATTTTTGGACTTTTGGAAACTCATCACCTACATTGTGAGCGGAGATGAAGATGTGTAATGAGGTTAGTGCTGGTCAGAGGTCTGGCCAAATGTTTGCGCTTGGATTGGATGTAGCTCACATTCATGTGTTTAGATTGAAATCTTTGCTGTCTCACCATGACCAGAGCAGAGATGAGAAGATTTCAGACTATATCTATTCTCAGTAGGGATGGGTCAGAATTTTCATATATTGGGATAATAATAATTCTCGTCTCAGAACCATGAGCTGTCTGAACTCTGCGCTCCACTAGAGGGCAGTGTAGAGCCTGTGCCTTATGTTTTGGCCTTTTCAGAAAAGGAAGCAAAAGAACAGGGCTTATTTAATTAAACTGTGCAAAACAAGTACCACCTGAGTTGGTGGCTATCCAAAGAACAATTATTGCAAATTTTTGGAGCCAGGCACCCAACACAATGTAATCACCCAACGCAAGCTTGACAGCTTGATGTCAGAACTTAATTGGCTAGAAACTGAGCCACCAATGATGTAGACCCTGGGTATAAATTCAAATATATTTTCTTCAAAGAAATGTTCTATCTGATATGTGAATGCTGTGAGATTGTCTGGCTCACGTGAGGTGATTGAAGACATCTCTTTACACAGCACTTAAATGAGCATTGAATTATAAGCTGCACTTATATATTATATTTTATTGTATTCCACTCTGTATTGTAGTTTATTGTATTGTATTGTATTGTATTGTAATTGTATTGCATTGAATGGCACAGAGTTCTGCGTTCAACTCTGTTGCTTTTTCTCTCTGTATCTACACTGACTTTGTTTCTAGCAGTATCTGAGCTCAGGACGGTCTTTTTCTCTAAGCTATTGGTAACTAGCAA
This sequence comes from Pygocentrus nattereri, assembly GCF_015220715.1. Lineage (NCBI taxonomy): Eukaryota > Metazoa > Chordata > Actinopteri > Characiformes > Serrasalmidae > Pygocentrus > Pygocentrus nattereri. Next base: position 13,152,055 of record NC_051212.1, read on the forward strand.
AGACTCTTTCTCTAGATAGACAAAGCACTTCTCGTAAGTCACTCTGGATAAGAGCGTCTGCTAAATGCTGTAAATGTAAATGTGCTGCCAGTAAAACTGTCTGGCTTGATGATGCTCTTCTCTTCCCAAAACTGCAAGCTGCTACTCACGCAGACCACCACAGCACGGCGCTGGCAATCTGCCATCGCTGGCTAAAGGCTACTGCACACCACAAGAGAAGCATGGCGCCGCAACACCAGAGGGTCTCTGGCAGGTGGCAGCTATTACAAAGCAAAGCTATAGCACATAGCATTGCAGAAAAGTGCCGATAAACAAGAAGCTAAGCTTAATTTTGCATTCTTTTTGTATAGATTTAATGGAATTAAATTTTTCAACACCAATGTCACAACTTGCCTGGTCAGATATGCTCTGACCAGGTTGTGAGCTGTAAGAAAAACGATGGCAAACCACAATAGCACATTCAGTGCAAGCGTGTTTACTTAATTCTTACTAATAATTATTAATTATTGATGACTGTATGAATCCCAGCTCAAACCAATCTTGGGCCTTTTCCCAGACCAGGACATATTGCAGCCCGTGTAAGTAATGTGTGTTATAATCCTGCTGCTAGTATCATGATGTAAAGTCCAGTAGCATTACTTAAACTGTAAAAGGGGATTATGCACCAAACTAGCAAACACTGAGATTGCAGTGAGAAGTAAACAGTAGCATTAGCAGATAAAATGGTGAGAGAATGTGTATGAACTGTACGACTACAGCAGGGATAGAACAGGACTGAAATAAAGGGGAAATATGAAAGGACATAAATTTACCTACGGAGACTGGTTTGCTCATTCGGTCAAATATCTATTGAATTTAACACATTTGGTATCAGCTAAATCTCACTTTTCTTAGGGTAAAATTTAGGAAGTGAAATGCAGTGTAAGGTCAAAACACACTTAACATGCCTGTTTAAAGACTTTCTCGTGGTAAATTTTAAGTCGCCTTCATCTACTGGGGATATTTTGTATGGCTTTTTAATTTATTATAGTACAGTAACTGAGAGGTGCTGAATCGGAAGTTTAGGATACTCCATCTTGTGTCCAGTGTGCAGTAACTTGTAGCCTTAGGAGTCCTATAATTTTATACTTTTTATTATTTCAAATAAATTTGAATGAAATGCCCGTCAGCAATAAACACATCATTAAGAGCTGCATGACATAACATGTGCGCTGGGACTGAATCCTGCTGTCCTCTATGGGGGACAAGCAACTTAACCATTAGGCTAAACAGCTGATTACAAAACACACATGCACAGCTCGAAACTACTCTATCCTGAACTACAAGCCTCTAAAAATACTTCAAATATAGGATTGTCAACATGCCCAACATTGTGTTTTAAGTGAGTGAGGCTACTGTCGCAACATAGTTAATAACTAAACATAAATAAATAAATAAACATTATTTGTTCTTGTGTATCTATATACAAATCTATGTTTGTTTTTGTAGCCTTTAGAGAAAAAGCTGTTCAGGTATTGCTGTTTCTCTGCCTTTTTAGAGCACAAAATGTGCTTGCAGTTATGACATAAGTAGCTGTTAGTATTTCTAGCATTAGTATTGTTTCATTGTGCACAGTAGTAAATGGTGCTTTTGTAATTTTGTTTCTTTGCTATTTACTTAAAAGAGAAGTTGGCTGTATTTCTGTTAACACATCCAGAAAGGAATGTCAGTACATGGGTCCCATCCAGTCAGACACATTATTTTAATAATAATTTATTGCTTCTCATATAGTCATCGTGAAGCCACAGCTTTACTGAACATCACATTTTATGTCCGTATCGTATAGCCCAACTCCTAGTCATCAAAGCCACAAAATTAGCTAGTAAGAGACAACAGTCCATCCCGCCAGCCCACTGTCATCAAAAACAAGGATGTTTCAGAGATCACTGAAAGCCTTTGTCAGTAATTTTATCAAGACCAGATGAGTTATCCACCTGAGGTCAGTGTGAGATCTGCTTTGGAGCCATCGCCAAGCCAGAATTTATGATAAATATGATCTTAGACATGAATCACATGGTGCATGCCTCAGCAGATGGGAATGCATGAGAACAAGGTGTTTTGAATCAAATAGACCAGCAAGGAATCCTGCTGTGCTTTGAACACAGTAGACTCGTTAGAATAGCGTTCGAATGTGATGTGCCATTTTCTTTCCCCACACACAGATTAAACACATGTCCTCGCTTAAAAAGGATTTTTAACGGAGCATCATCGTTGTCATTGCAATTCACTGCAAGACCAGGCTTAATCTGTGTCTGGGAAACCAGCCCATAGCCACTTTGACCGTAGTTAGAGTTCACCAAGTGACAGAGCATGGAAATAACTCTGTTTGCTTGCCAGTCAAGGGAGTGCAAACGGGGACACCAGAAGTGTTGGTACAACCTGCAATGTACGACTCCCACATAGCAGTCCTAATTGTCTATTTGATGTCTTTGTCATTTTTGGACACATCTCCAGCTAGCATCACCTCAGTTAGCCCTGCTTGGCATCTGGGCTTTGCGTTGGCGAGCACAAACTGCAGAGATGCTGAACTCCATCAAACAGAGATTAACTTCCTTTTGGCCGTGAAGGGCAGCCGTTGCGTGTACAGAACAGAATAAGGCTTTGCATGGATTATGGCTGGGACTTTGCAAGAGAGCAAGGAAAGAAATGAGAGCTTGAGCAAATACGAACTCATCATGCCGCATATAAAATCCTCTATTTTCAGAGAGGAGCCAAAACTGAGTATACTCAGGGGAACATGAACTCTACCTTGGGGCTTAGTTATCACAAAAGGAGGATGACAGTGGCTTCAGAAAGTATTCAGACCTCTTCATGTCTTCCCACTTCTTTGTTTTGTCATAGACTTAATTAAAATCATTTAGTATTCAAACTCTTCATTTAACTCCCTTTGGCAAAAATGACAGCTTTGGGTCTTCTTGGGTAGGCCTTGACCACATTTGCACATCTGGAATTAGGTATTGTCCATTCTGACTCACAGATCCTCTCAGGCTCTGTTAGATTGTTTGGGAAGTGACTGTGGCCTCAAGAGACTGTGGAGGGAGGGGTGGGGGGTTGCTTTGCCTGGGCCACTGAAGGACATTCACAGACCTTTCTGTGCTGCCTTCGTTGTGTGCTTTGTCATTTCTGTACTGAAAGGTGAATGTTTTCTCCAGTCTGAAATCCTCGTCATTTGCATTTTCTGAAAGGCTTTCTGTATTATGATTCCCTAAAACCTGACCAGTCTTCAGTCTCTGCTGGACAGAAGCATCCTAATAACATGATGCTTCACCATATGGAGCAGTGATGTATTAGCAAGGTGATGAGTGGCACATGGCTTTTACCAGACACAGCAGTTCAGGTTAGAGTGTTTAATGTTTGTCTCATCAGACCACAGAATGTATTTAAGAGTCTTCAGAGTAAGTGTCATTTAGTAAACTCCAGGTGGGCTGTCATATACCTTTTACCTAAGCGTTTTCTATTAAGCCACTCTACCATAAAGACATGATTGATGTACTGTTGCATAGATGGTTATCCTTCTAGCAGGGTCTTTCATCTCTGCACAGGATCTCTCAAGCTCCAACAGCCATTGGGTTCTTGGTTACCTCCTTAAACAAGTCTGCATTGCAGGCTTGAACTGGCACAAGTCCAAATTTCTTTGACTAGAAATCATCCTGAACAGACAAATCCAGGGCGCACACACACACACACACACACACACACACACACACACACACACACACACACACACACACACACACACATATTTGCCCCATTCATCAATGGTTAGGACCCACACAGAACCACCACAGAACACGTATTATCTGGGTGGTGGGTCATCACCACCACTGCACTGACACTGATGTGGTGGTGTAGTGTTACTGTGTTTTGTGCTGGAGTGGATAAGACACAGTAATGCTGCTGGAGTTTTACACACTGTGTCCACGCACTGGCCACTCTATTACACACTCCTACATTGTTGGTCCATATATGTGTCAAATCAAATCAAATCAAACAGTGGCAAGGAAAAACTCCCTCAGAGCTGAGGAAGAATCCCTGGGAGGAACCAGGCTCACCAGGGGGGACCCATCCTCCTCTGGTCAAACTACCTGTGTCCCTGAGTTGGAAATTCCCAATTTGAAAATACATAGACTGGCAAGCTGGCTAAAGTCCCACAGTCAGTGAAATCATGTGAGACATTACGTTGATCTGAAAACATTTGGGACTTTGTTGGTATGACATAAATAATAGGCTAGTGGGCTGCAAGGAATGAAAAATTACATTGTTTATCTGTCTGAAATTTCATATGAATGTGACCAGTTCAAAGCCTTTTAAAATCTGGTTTGAGCCACTTTCATACACAGCCCTAGTTTGGATGCATGTCTAATATAAGGCCATGCATCGTCAATGAGAACAGCTACACTGCTGTTGTCACCATCCAGTGCCTGCGGTTTGTCAGCAGTGACTTCAACTTGAGAATATGTACTTGTGCAGGTCCTTTCAGGTGTTAAACACTAATGACAGATGTGGGTCACTTACATGAATATAAACCATTGAGGCAGAAGGACTGGAGCTGAGTAAAAAAATCAGAATTGAGCAATAAGACTTGCAGTGTGAATGTAGCCCGAGGCCTTTCTTGTCTGGTCACTGAGTTTGGCCAGAGGGCCTGCTCTCTGTGGCCTGTTGGTTGTTCCTAACTTCTTCTGTTTCACAATGATGAAGCCCTGTTTGCTCCTGGGAACCATCAATGCTTTAACAATTTTTTAAGCCCTTCCCCAGATCTCATGCCTCAACACAATTCTATCTCAGCGGTCTGCAGAGAGTTCTATGGACTTTATTGCTTGGTTTTGCTGTGACATGCACTGTGAACTGTGGGACCATTTACGGACAGTTGTGTACCTTTCTGATTCATGTTCAATCAGTTGAATTTGCCACAGGTGGACTGCGGTCGTGATCTCGAGGCACACTGCAATCAAGATCTCAAGGGCGATCAGATGAAACTGAATGCAGTGCAGCTCAGTCTGCAGGGTCATGGTATTAAAAACACTTCTAATAATTATTGAAGGGAAATAACTATTTCATAAGTATTTGACATGATGGGGATAGATCTTTTTAAAATGTTTCACTTTATTATTTTATTATTTATGTCCAAAGAAAATACAATGCAGAAAAAGTGAAGTTGGAATACTTTTCAAAGACGCTGTACAGTTTGATGTTGCCCCCTTTTTTCCTGATCACAAGGCCCGTATCTACAGTGCTCTGGATCTGTTTTCGTTCTATTGCTGGTTTTAGTGGGGTGCAGTACATTCACAACATTAATAATTTAAAAAAAGGCTGGCAAATCCAGAGGAAAACTCTGTATAACCATGCAATGATTGTGCGTAGCTTTGAAATGGTCTCCCTGGCAAGTGTCATTTTAAAAAATGATGTTGAGCATCTGAAAGTGGTGGGGAATTTGGGAGTAAATCGAACTGCATATGATTTTCTCATGCTGCTGCTTGATATACCATCTTGTTTTCATAGCATAGTTGAGATTATAGCAATATACTGAGTTCACTGCTTAGCAGTTGCAATTTGCATCTGCGCATTCAACAAAATGCATGGTTGATAATATAGTATAGATGTTTTCAAGCAAGCTTTTTCTTGGAGGACAAAAATGCTTGGGCATCAGAAGTTAAACAGCTTTTTGTATAATAGGAAAAAGAGAGTAAATGTGGTACAATGTACTATATCTACGTCTACTACTAATTATAATACTATTAGTACTACAATTACTACCTCTGCTAATACTCGTGCTCATACTGCTTCTACTACTACTATGTTTACTAATACTACTACTTTTACTTGTACTACCACTACTTCTTATTCTTTTACTATTACTACTAGTACTTCTACTACTACTAACTTCTATTTCCTATTATTACTACTTCTAATACTGGTACTATTCCTACTACTTGCTCTGTTTCTACTACTAAAACTACTATTACTTTTTTTTCTAATGATTGTAGTGCTTCTACTACTACTTCTATGTGCACTACTACCACTACTAATATGATTACTACTACTCCTACTATTTATACTATTACTAGTACTACTACTGTTTTTATTTTTCAACTACTATTGCTTCTATTTCTACTACTATCTCTCCTACTACTACTGAAACTACTTCTACTGCTCATTCTTCTACTACTGATAGTAATCCTCTACTACTGCTATTTCTACTATTACTACCATTACTATTACTTCTCCTACTCCTACTACTGCTACTTTTACTACTACTTCTTTTACTTCTATGAATACTACTAATAAAAGTAATACATCTAATAGTATTCCTATCACTATAATTATTACTACTACTTCTACCATGACTGCTACTACTACTACTTCCAATACATTCATATCTTCTACTACTACTTATACTACTAGTACAACAATCACTGCTTAAGAACTGTTGCAGTCAAGCCTTCAGTTATTTAGCAGAGCAGCAGTGTGTCATGCATTTTGAATTTAGAGCTCCTAGCTGTGGTCAGATGATGTGCATGGGCCACAAATGAATAGAGTATGCTATTATCTCCCCATTTACATGGCTAAACTTACAAAATAGTTTGTATTAAAAAAGTTGCTTCCAAGCATAAATTCAACAAAAGTAAGATTTAAAGGGTCCACATTTTTTCATACCTGCTGTGGCAGTATGCTTTACCCTGAGGTGAACAGATGCATGCTTTACAGAGACGGGTGTTGCACTGTTGGTTGGGTTTATGTAAATGTGGCTTTCTTGTTAGTGTACATACTCTCAATCTTGTTGGCAGAAGCATTTTAAGAGTCGTAATGACAACTATACTGTTATGCTGCAGCTTGATGCTATGATGTTACAGGACGGCATACAAAAACCTTCAAGGCTCCCCTCTGGGATAACTGTTAACTATTCACGACATGATCTACCAACCAATAGGACAGAAGTGGAGAATGCAGATATTACTGCAAGGAGACAACTTTGAGAGCTTCTCAAAGAGACCAGAAACCAATTCCCAATTATGAGATATATTGTATATTGACTCACAAGAGGCACATGTGTCTCTCTTAATAAGTTGATCTTTATTTTCTCTCCAGTTCCTGAAGTTATAGTATTATCTATCACTGAACTGCTCCTACTGGCCATTCCTTCTAATAATATGATAACAGTCTCATTTCATGATCTCATTTATCACTTTTCTATATGCATCTTCTATTATGTAGATTGTACAATGAACACTTCAGGTTACACATAGTTGGGGTTACAGCCAAGGCAAGGCTTTACAGCATTTTAACATCTTTCAGTTTAATTTAAATTTTATATTGGTGTTTCCCCCCAAGAGACCAACAATCCGGCTTGGGCTCTGATTAAATTGTGACTATGAGCTCACAAAACTGTAAAAGCACTTTCCCACCTGTGGAGAAACTGGCTTTGTGGCTTGATGCCAGTTCATATTGCTTGTGTGACATGTGAAATTAAAATTACAGGCAAAGAACTAGCATGTTCTGTGAAATGTCAGAAGTACTAGTACATCTTTTATGGGAACTGATGACCCATTCATTTGAATCCCAGACTACCAGTGTTCTTACTGGTTTCCCGTCTTTGTGCCTTGGAAACTTTTTAAGTTCTTGAGACCACTGGTGGTTTCAAAATGCACTTAGTCATATTCTTCATAACGTTCATATTTCATAAGCTGCATTCAAAAGGTGGGTGTCGTATGAGGCTGTAACTGTCCTCTTTCCAGTCAAATAGATATGTAATGGAATTTTAAAAGAAACTGAACTCACTTTTTTTTCTACTGAAAGTCAAACCATTTTTCCACAAATCTGGGCTATAAGCTATAAACTGTCTCTTCAGTGTTATACTCTGTAAAAATTATTTTTATAAAAAATACAAAGAGAATCTAAGATTTTTGGCTTTCATCAGTAAATTGGAAGCTCATAGCAATATGTGTATGGTCATAAAACATATTTTCTGTCAATTTGAGGGGAATAATAAATATAAAAAAGTAATTTTTTTCATGCAGTTACTAAATGTAAATTCATGTAAATTCAGATAGAAACAACAAAATTTACCCTGGAGAATAAGAGGTTAATGAGCTGATATTCAATTGTCAAATATAAATTCTCAAATAAGATTATCAGCTCTGGACACATTTCCAAAACCGAGAGCTGTCAGCAATTCAGAAAGTGTTGAAGTGAAATTCTACTGACTGTTTAAATTTCTGCATAATTAAATGGTTAAGCTGTAAACAATCATTTAGTGGTCTGAAGTAAAATGCTCTGTTCTTGAGAAAGTTTAATGCCTTTAAAAGCTCCCTCACAGAACATCATTATGCTAAATGGCTGTGAATATGCTGCCTTATGCCTGACACGTTTTATAATGGCCTAAAAGGTATTTTTTACAACCAATAATTGTGGAGAGGATCATGTAAAGCATTCTAAGGAAAGGTATACCTTATAGACCTTATATATAGACCTTCCTTTTAGATTTAACACTCTTACCTTTATCAATTTATATCACCACCACTGTAAAAAAGCTGGTAAGTTTTTCAGCAATTAACGATCAAACATTGCAACATAAAAACACTCTGAATGATCAAAGAGTTCTTAGCACTTTTGGATTCTGTTTAATGACCTCTCATTTAATTATTTTTAAACTCTTTTAATTAGTTCTCTTGATATAAGAAGAGTGTTTTGTATTACAACTTTATCTTCATTCTAAAGGTTAGGTTCACATGCATCTTCTATGTTCTAGTGGCAACACTTTATTTGGACGGCCCACTGTAAATGCTATGTAGATGCTTATCTTGCATTTAACTTGATATCTTCTACTAATTATCTATTTGATTTACCTATTTAAATTTACCCTAAATCTTGAACTAACTTTAACCCAGAACTTAAACCTCAGCCTGGTCCTAAACCTAAAGACGTAACTTATCCTAAACCCAACCATAACACTGATAAGAGTCACTATGATAGTGCTTTATGTTCTTGTTTATCAGTTCAGCGTTTATTGGTGTAACAGAAGTGAGCAGAAGATGGTTGTCATGTAAGCAGGTTCTATGAAAAGTTGCAGGTCAGCAAGAAGAGAGTTTTTGTCATCTCAGATGTTCATTTGACAAGACTGGATGCTTCACTGAAAGAAACGTTGCAGATTCTGAGAAATCTTTGGGATTTTCATGTCAAAATATGTTCCACCAACTGATATAGAGCCATTTAAAAAGTTTGGAATGACTTATTATATGAATAATTCCTATTTATTTTATTCAGTCCTAATTCTATAGCATGCTTATAGTATGGAAAAGGTTGGGCACCTCTGGTCAAATAACACGTTTTGGTGATTTTCTAAGTGAAAATAAGTTACACATCCTCTACAGAGACACACTTCTGCACATTTTAATGCACAATTACTGTTGAATTTAGCTGAATTTAACATACTGAACAAGAATAAAAGATAAAATATGACCAGTGCAAAAGTTACTGCACGATTTATATTTTATGTTAAAGTTGGAAAATAAATAGAAGCACAAAATTTTGCAAAACAAAAAATGTCATATTTTTAAGTTTGTACCCCGTGTAGAATGTGTTAACTTATGTTCACTCAACAAAAAAGTAACTTTTACACACATGAATGTAGACTGAAATACTATAAGATAAAATACAATATGTCAATATCTTCCATATTCCATGGTGTTTGGGAACACTAGGACTTCATTCAGTGATTAATGCTAAACTGTAATTATTTGCTTATAATCATTTCTTACACTAATATCTTGAGATTTGATTACCTAGATATTTATTTATCTGTACAAATTACTTGAAATCTACTCACTGGCCACTTTATTAGTAAAAGGTTGGACCCCCTTTTGCCTTCAGAACTGCCTTAAATCTTCATGGCAGACTTTCAACAAGGTGTTGGAAACGTTCCTCAGAGATTTTGGTTGGTTATTTGAGTTACTGTTGCCTTTCTATCATCTGGAACCAGTCTACCCGTTCTCCTCTGACCTCTCACATCAACAAGGCGTTTTCATCCACACAACTGACCGCTCACTGGATATTTCCTATTTTTCGGACCGTTCTCTGTAAACCCTAGAGATGGTTGAGTGAAAATCCCAGCAGATCAGCAGTTTCTGAAATACTCAGACCAGCCCGTCTGGCTCCAACAACCACGCCACGTTCAAAGTCACTTAAATCCCCTTTCTTCCCTGTTCTGATGCTCGGTCTGCACTTCAGCAAGTTGTCTTGACGACCTCTACATGCCTAAATGCACTGAGTTGTGGCCGTGTGATTGGCTGATTAGCTGTTTGTGTTAACAAGCAATTGAACCTAATAAAGTGTCCAGTGAGTGTTTATTGTCATGTTATATTTAAACCTGCAACAACTTTTTTTTTAAACATTTAACTGAAAACAGTGATTCCAAACTTGTGAACTGTGATTGTGATTCCAAGCTTTTAGGTCTCTAACAGCTTTTGGAACGTAGATTATGGCGTGTCTGGGATGCAGATAGAGATCATATTCGTTGCACATGAGAAGCAAAAGGCAGAGTAAACAAAGATCAGGAAAAATGTACTGAATATGAGCAGAAATTCCTCTCCTGTTATGTTTTTAAATGCGTTCTTTATTTGTGTGAACATATCATTGCAGAACTTATAGAAAAGGAATGTGGTGCATTGTAGGGCTTTACCGCCTCGGCTCTCTGCTTGGCCGCCTTTCTGCACATTTGTGTTGCAAATCTAATTACTCACTTGATTGTTTGAACTCTTGTTTGTTTTGTCCAATTTCACGGCCTGTGGACGGTGGAATGTGAACGCCTGCGATTACGCGTGTCTGTGTCCGAAAAAAGAAGTGACGCCTCATTTTCTCAGGTTTGTGCACCAACATTATCATTCGGAGCATCTACTGCACCTAAGGGTCTGGATGTGTGCAGAGCCTTTTGTCCTCACCTTACCGGCATGCTGCACCCCTCTCCACCGTGACGGGGTCGAGTGGAGATTAAAGGGGTCCGCCGGAGCTTTTTTCTGTCTCCAACTCTCTTTTGAGTGTTTTCCCCTTTATCTCCTTTTTTGGGTTTTATCATCATATTCAGAGTTTCTAATATTTCATTTAAAGCTTTCCATCTCTGAAAGGTGGCAGAAAGAGAGAGAGGGGGAGAGGTAGAGCAAGAGAGAGAGAGAGAGAGAGAGAGAGAAATCTTTATTCAAGAGCAGGAGACGTACACTGTAGGGCTAATCAAGCTGGCCTACTTTCCTCTGTTCTTTTCCAGCACTCTGGACAGATTTTTAATCCGTCGACTTTTCACTGAGTCTGCTCCGGGCCATCAGTGTACAGTCTGCTAAATATAGGAGGATTTTCTCAATGTTGGAAAAAGGGCATATTTAGAGTAAGAGTATTTAGAGGGCACCGGATGTGCTCGAATGCTTTAAAGCTTGTTCACTTGTACTGCTATAGCCGTAGCTTCATTCCAGGCAGACTGACAGGCTCTTTCGCTCACTGCTGTAGCTGAGCTCCAGCTATGCTCTACAGTGAGTATGTTTTCCTTTCTTCCTTTCTTTCTGTCCTTGCCACTGTATTGAAAATAGGTGTTCACCAGGGGGCACTAAAGGAAAGGGGAGATTTTTCTTTTTTTGGAGGAGGTGGTGGTGGTGGTGCGGGGCTTGTTTATTTTATTTTATTTATTTATTTATTTATTTAATGGGATGAGGTCACAGCTCGTCATGCAGAGAGCCAGAGCATGTGGGGTAAGGAAACCATTAAGGGACCTCTTATTCCTCTGCTTCAGGGACTCTTTATGGGAAAGAAAAAAACATCTTATGTTCATGTTAATGAAACCAAATTTTATTCAAAGTATTTTTGGACCATTTCTGTTGGCTCAGCTGTCTCTTTCACAAAAGGCATAAACGATAGCGTTTTGATTAGACGGCAACAACAAATAAGGATAAGTAATAGGGAAGAAAGACCCTAGCAAGAAGAACTTAGCAGCATTTTTTTTACAAGCTTTGAATTGTTGGTGTTTCTGAACGAGCGCTCAAATATTCATTCTCGAAACCCCGCCTTAAAAACAAAAAGGTTTACGCTTCATTTATTCTTTATTAACAATAGTTTTAAGCATGTTTATTCCTGCAGTTCAAAATGTATCCAGTAGACAGCAATGATGTTTTAATAGTCTTAATACCACAAGCTGTTCTTAGATCCTCGGCTCATTAGACACTACTGTGTATAAAAAAGGGCCCAAATGGCAAAATATTAAGCACTTGATAGTCTTTACAACAGATCAGTAGTGAGTAAATGAACAATAATTAAACTAATAGATAAAGTTAGTGTGGGTTATTTTTTACTTTGATTTCGCAAATGTTTACTTGTAGACAGACTGTAGCCAGAAGGAAGAGTTAACATTGTTCCACTCAGCCCTGTTGGCAGTTGAAAAACACTACCAAGCTAGTTTGTGTTTCATGTGAGACCAAATATTCTCTATAGGGTTTAAATCTGGACTCTGACCAGGCCAAAACCATCAGAATTTTGGCCCTGCCCCATTTTTATTTATTTATTTTTGCACAGGTCTGTACTTCCATATTTGAGATGATTCATCAAAGCTGTACTCCCACCTCTTGCTGCAGATTCTGCGCAGAGAACATTTTTATCATTTAAAGTGCTCCCACACACCTGTGTGACAAGTGGTGTAGTTTGTTGCTCTCTGAGGTGCGGAGATGTGGATGGCTGGCATTAATATAGAACGCATACAGCGAAAACAGCTATCATTTCTTTTTTTTTTTAAACTGTCAAATGATCATAATAATCATGATTAATCACATGGCTTTGTGTAGTTAATCACAAGGAATTGCACATCATGTTTGCTCTAATTCGAAATAGTTTTCCATTTAAAAGCAAGCAGTGCACTTTGCTTTAACTATATAAGTAGACAAAATAATCTTAATCAGAATGAATTTATTACTTTAAATAATTCAACTTGACTATTGATTTATCCAACATCCTCCCACAAACTGTGTCCGGCATAGTCTCCTGTAGGTGTTCTTCAGTGCTAATGTTAGCAGTGATAGTGATATTGCCACATCAGTGTTCTGTTTGTAAATGATAGTTCAGTCTCAGTGTGCTTGAGTGATAAATTTACAACATGGCAAATAACTTTCCTCAAAGGAGGCATCAATGGAACATTTTGCCATTTAAGAGCTGTATTGAATGATTTCAATCAGGCACTGGTGATTCTAGGGCTGCCGCTAACCTCTGCAGGGTAGTAGATCTCTTGGAACAGGACTAGGTGTCCTTTATGTAGGATGATTCAGTTCACTGAGTTCAACGGCTATGGCAATTCAAGTCAGAAACTATTATTTTCCAGGTATTTTGAGTTTTCTGTTTAAAATAATTAAAATATTATATAATAAATATAATTTAATATATTTATTATATATCATTTAAATATATAAATTAAATATATAAATATAATTTCATATTTCTTACCATGCTAATGTCAGGGTGCATGAAATGTAGCAAACATGTCCTTTAGTGACCCTTCCTTAAAAGTTATTATAAATAGAGACCATTCTGAAAACTGAAAACTCACTGTCTTTTCTGTTCTGTCTGCTGAAAGACCTACACGGGCTCCCTAAGGCACAAAGTGCTTGGACCCCTATTATTGCCACTCGGAAAATAATTGATTTAGCTCTCATTGAGAATACAGTGCATAGAAATGTTCTACATCAATTTCAGACAAAAATGATGTGGTAACTAATTGTCTTGTTTGCAAACAATGATAATTTACACATAGCAGCCTTTTTTTTGGACCCACTATTCTAAAACTACTGTAGAAAGAGGTAACAAACTGCTCAAGGAATGTCTGTTGCAGTAAAGATGTTCCAATTAGCAGCACAATTAAAGCCCTGATTTCCAGTGTTTTTAATTAATATTATTCAGCAGCACCTCTGAAACTCTTTCAGTCTACACAATTCAAATGAGTGGCAACATTTAAATAAGGAATTTCACTCAAAGACCGGAGTTTCTCAATGATATGCTTGGAGGTGGTGAGTGCTTAGAGGGGGGCACTTAAGGGGCCAATCAGATTTCATCTGGAGCCAGCGCCCCTAGATCTGTCACAGCAGTGCATGAGTGGCTGGGCATCCTGCTGGAGCTACAGATGATTTGAAGGGTTAAACTAGGAAAATGTTGGTAATTGCATTAAAATAATTAGTGGCATTTGTAACAATGTATTACATTACCACATTATGAACACATTCATTTTGTCACTGTAATTTATTTGTAATGTTTTCCATACATTAGCAAGAACTATTCTGTCTAAGGGGGTTGATGAAATGTGCAATTTGTGAGTATTCAATTTATTAGAGCCAGTCCTAAAAATAATTTACATTTATATTAGAGATAATTCTATTATTTTAGGATATAATTATACCTTTCACTTTTATCCATATTTTTATGATTTCAAAAGCAATTTCTGCATCTCTATTGACCCTCACTGTCCATTTCCTGGCCTATTCCGGGCCTGTTAGGCCAGAGGCGAAGAGCAGAAACAGAAGGCTGGTTTTTTTTTTTCCCCTCTGAACTTTTGCACTCTGCATGCTCAGGCTCTGTACTGAGCTGGTTGAGTGCACTCTGAGCTTCCAAATACAGAAACTAGTGTTCGGCTGGACTTCCACTCCTGATATTCAATAATGACTGTGCGCTCAGTAATGTGTCGCTGCACATTGTCTCTATGTGTAAAAGGAGGGGTAGGGGCTCGGTACTAACAGCGGATTATGAGGCCGGGAACAGGTATTTTCACAGGCTTTAGTTGTGTCAACAGTGAGTATGAGCGTAACAAAGCCTTGAGCTTTCAGAGCCCAGGGTTTGCTGGGCTGGAACAGAATGCAGAAGAGAGATTTACTGCTTCTTAACATTCTCTACAGTTGTGTGTGCAGTACTAAAGAGTTCCTCTCGCAGTCACCGCAGGAGAGAGAACAGGATTAAAAATGAGAATGAGATGGCACTTAGATTTCCTCGCTAACCTGCACGCTGGGACAGGACGACACGCTCCCCCTTCATTAGTGGGCAAGGCGTTATACTGGTGTATCTTGAAAAGAGATTTCGAAACTGTTTAAAATGACACGAGATGGCAGAGCAAGAGTGTCTGGTGCGGATATCAAATCTGTTCTTAACCCTTAGTGGTCCTCTAAAGTGTTTCTGTTGTTTTCCTGCACGTTCGAGTCACATTTGCAATTATGTAATTACAGAATTATGTAGATAATTCCGTAATTATTACTTTTATATTTGATTTACTCTGTACTGACAGGTTCAAGTCTACACATTTGACATGAAGTGATAAAACGTTTTCCTCCTACAACAGAAGATATTAATGGATGAACAACTTCATCAAACTCAAAACAACATACCGCTGCTGGAACAAAACCTTGTGTCTCCAAAGTGATAAATTTACAGTAGAAGGAAAAAACACACTTTACTTTTAATGTAAATCAATGGAACCAGACTTTCTTCCAGGTCAGTTTGGGCTGTTTCTTTTGGTCCATTCATCATGAAATTTATACACAATGTAAAGGGCAGCAGGCATTTTCAAATTATGTCAAAACTGAAAAACAGCAAAGATAGAGATATAGAGACACTAGAGATAGAGACACACTTTAATATGCACTCTCTGATAACACTGTGTCTTAAATGTGCACACAGTCATGTCATCTACACACAAAAAGCATTGGTCAGTGAAATGGGATGCTCTGGAGCAGCTGCAGCTTATGGTCATCATGCCCAGTGCCAAGCATTGGCTAGAGGGGTATAAGGCCCCTCCAGCATTAGGCTGTAGAACCGTGTTCACTGGAGAGATGGAGCTTGGGTAGCGGTGTCTATGGGCACCTTTTTGCTTTTTTAAAGCTGACATGCAGGTGTCTACAAACTTTTGGACATGTAGTGTATCTCCTCTTCTTAATACAAACACAAATATGATACTGAATGAACATTTAGAATCTGCACTTTCAACAGAATATCTTAAATAGAAATGGTTTTGATGAGCTACAAGTCAGAAATAATGAATGTACAATTACGATATGCTTTTGATGATGACTACACCTTGTAAAGGTCTAAATAACAAATTTCTACTTAGTATTATAGGATCTGTGTGAATTACGTGGGTCTGGAGAAGATCATTTATTGATAAATTACCTCTGACTGTTCAACCCTCTGATGCCAAATGCTCTGAGGCCAAAACTGGACGCAAACTGACCAGCAAGCTGCTGATGTTGGTGAAAGGCAAATTATAATGGATGTGGGCACTAAGCACTGTCTGTCAGGAGAGGTCTGCTGGGGTAGTATGAGAGCCAGTATACACAGCATGAAACACTGGCACCCTCTGCTCTGCGCCACATATACATGGAATTTTCCTCACTTTTTTTTTTTTCCAAAATAAGAGTTAAATAAAGTATGCAAATATTGTCCAGGTAAAAATATATTCTCTTTCGAGTTCATGTGGTCCTTTTACATAAACCAAAGAATAAAAATAGCCAACTTTGAATTTACGGTATTTGTGAGGTCACAAACTCCAAAGCATTTACTAACATCTGCCTATTCAGGGTACAGCTGTTGAGCCCCACCCATTCTCACTGAATGTATAAGAAGCATTTCAGCCTGGACTGTTTTTAGAATGAGGCACAATGCAGGTTAGCCAATCAGAGCAGAGCTCTTTTACATAGGTTGACATGGTCTTAAAGACATAGACACAAAACCTCCAGTCTAATTCTAATGGATAAAGACAGGCTGGAAAATGGCAATGTAAAAATGATGGCTGTTTCCGGCACAAGTGGACCTTGCCAAGGCAAAAAAAGCTTATTCTTTAATAACACGATCTCTCTTTGCTTTGCATTTATGTACACTTATTTATTTATTTTCATCTGTTTGACATGATCTAAAGAGGGTGTTTATTTTATTTTGTTTTTGAGATTTTAAGCCCACCAACACATGAAGGGGAATATATTAATATACAAACAAAACAAAAATACTGACACACTTTAATGCCAAGACAAAAAACTGCCAAAGCTGTTTCTGCTTTCTTTTTTTCTTTTTTGCTCCCAGTGTTGCATTGATTTTGATATCTAAAGAATGTAATCTTTCACAGCAGAACATTTTAATTTTAATTTTCTTTTGCGATTTTTGAGCACAAACATTCTGACATACTGTATGAAGAAGAGTGTTGGAAATAAAAGTGCTGTGCCGGTGCGTTTCTTGTGCAAACATGTTCTCTCGAATGTACAACCGTGGTTTTAAGGTCCAAAGGTGCAACTTTCCCAGTATAAAGTACGGATTCGTGCATTTTTTATAACCTATTGTTTCAAAACAGAACAATAAAATAAAAAGCCTGGAGACGAGACGGGGTGTGTGGGTCAATACAACTACAAAATTTCTAAAGATTATGGTACATTTATATGTCCTGAGATGTGCCCTTGAGGGTACCACCACAGTGAGAAGAGAGGTTCTGCCCCACTGACAGTTTCGTACCTTTATTTCTAAGAGTGAAACATACTAGCAGACGGAAGTACTGGCATCCTCCACTCTGCTGCAAGAGATAAAAAGGAAGAGGACATTAATCAGTTGTCTGGTCACCTACAGGTCATCTTTCCTTTAGCCCTTTCATGCCAAGCCTATTTCCTTTATTGCTGTGTGGGTGTTTCTGGCTTCCAATACTCTCCACTGTGATTTCTCAATGCTTTGCATTATTTGCTCTCAGTGTTGCGTTTATTTTGTTATCTAAAAAAATCTAATAATGCTGGAAATCTCTATTTTGTTTGAGCTTGTGAAGTTTGAGAGTGCTAACATAAACAGGAATGTACTAATATATTAATATACAAAGCCGTTTCTGCCTTTTAATCTACTTTTCTTTAATAATGTGATTTCCCAGCGCTTTGTCCATTTGCGTTCAGTGTTGAATTATTTTTTTTATATCTGAAGGACACAAACTCTCTCAAAGGTGAACATTTTCATTTTTGTTTTACTTTGTCATTTTTGAGCACAAACATATTAAGCATGCTAACGTGAATATAGAGTGTACTAATCCACTAGTAGACTAAAGTGCTGGCATCCTCTGCCCTGTGGCAAGATATAAAAGTAAAGATGTTAATCAGTGATCTGGTCACCTACAGGTCATCTTTCCTTTAGCCATTCAAAGCCAAGGCTACTCTGATGAACTTTTAAAGCCACTATCAGTCTAATCGACTCTTCTCCTTTAATGATGTGATTTCTCATTGCTTGCACCGTATTTATTTGACATTACATTTTATTTCGTTTGTAAGTTTATATTTGAGCACAATAACATGAGTAGAAATATCACCTTTTATTGTGCAGATTAAACAAATCAATAGTATGCTTTTCCATACTGATGTGAATGTGTTCTGAATGTGTGCACAAACTAGTTTAAAAACTTTTGCAGTGCATCCACCACTAAAGGCAGCATGGAGCTTCTTTTACGCAGTGATGGGAAACATACTAGTGCAGCAAGAGCTCCAATTCCACATACTGATCCATTTTACTGTGGGCAACATGGACTTGAATACAGCCCAGCTGCTCTGAAAGTAGAGTTCAGTGAGTTAAAGTGGTCAAAAAGTGAATAGTAGGTAGGATATGACCCCTCAAACGGGTGTAAACAGGCACGTTTCAATTTATTCACAAATCTAACACCGAAAGCTAAAAAATAACACTTTTATTCACGTATGTAACACTTTCACTTAAAAAATCAATGCATAATAAAAATAATGAGAAATTTGACCAGGGTGTTCAACATTGGCACATGATAATCTTTGATTCTAACTACTTTTTTATCTAACTATTTTATCGGCACTTAGTCCTCAATCATTATAACGTAGTAAGCACTGCAGGAATATATTCACAGAAGTTTCTGTTGACTGAGTTAATGAAGGAATGTTTTCAACTTTCACAACAGAAACGCATTTCAAGTTTGGGCCCCAGAGGATGCACGTCTCGGTAAGTGTACGAAACTAGGAAACGGGGGTAAAACCTGGAGGACAAGGCTAATGGGGTGTCGACGAGCCAAAGTGACACCTGCTCTCGCGCTCCTTGAGAAATTTAGGTGCCAGCTTCAGAATTTACCCTCTCCAAACATTTGCATATACACAATAAGATGGCTCCATATGTTGGGCTGAGGAGACGCCTGCGGGCCATGGAGACGGTGACCAAAACACAATAATTGTGAGTCAAATTCTTCCTGACACTGATCCTGTCTTGTATGGGGACTGGCCCGGGAATCGAAGGCGTCCCTCCACAGCTTGTTCCTGTCACTCGCTGCCCGGCTGCTGTGTAATTTGCCTGCACCCTCATGCTTAGGCAATGTTGCCCTCCCCAGCACCACCACCACCACCACCACCACCCACCCCACTACGCTCGCCTCTCAGAGACGTAATCTGCCTGTCAGCTTGCGCCCTGCCACCTCCCAGCGCTCCTCAGCCCCGCCACGGGTTTTTAGATAAACACTCGCAGTACCAGGGCTTCATGTAAATACAGCTGTCAATAGCGCAATTACGATATTGCTGGCAAAACAGCAGTTTACCACAACATCGCTCCAAACACAAGGCACACTTGGCAAGCGGCGTGAACAAGGGCAAGAAACGAGAAGTGACTAGACGTAAGCGGGATGCTAAACAGAACAACCGCAGCGAGGATGTCAAAACAAAACGTCCAATTGACTGACATTAGCGTCAAGCTCTCTGTCAAGTCTGTTTGGGAGATGGGCTCGCATAACAATGCGTGGGGAAAAGGAGCGATTTAGAAAGTCCAACAAATCCTGTCAGACTGCTGCACACATGCAGATGTCTTGCCGCAGTGACAGGAGTTTTTTTTTCGGGCGCCATTTTGTGGAAGCAAAAGCACACAGGACCTCGACGCCGCACCTAAAATGTCGGCGTGACATTTATTTCAAAAGCCCAAATGCATATCTCAAAGCTCCGGATTTGGAGAACTTTAGAGCCCATTTTACACGCCGTCCACAGCTGCATCTCAGAGTGGACAAGGCTTTTTTTTCTTTTTTTATTGTCCAGCGACCAAGCGAGACGACCCGTAAGATAACACGAATCCTCCGTAACTTCCTT
The DNA here is from genome assembly GCF_015220715.1 of Pygocentrus nattereri. Classification (NCBI taxonomy): domain Eukaryota; kingdom Metazoa; phylum Chordata; class Actinopteri; order Characiformes; family Serrasalmidae; genus Pygocentrus; species Pygocentrus nattereri. The sequence continues at coordinate 13,172,190 of NC_051212.1, forward strand.
TTCACCAGCACACAGGGATTTCAACTTTTGTTTGCCTTTTTTCTTCCCTACCATTGTAGCCCTTTTGAGAACTATTTTCTGAAGGCCATCTGAGTTGTGGATCTTTTCACTTTTGTGCACATGGTCTTGCTGAAAACACGGAATGATCAATTCAGAAAGCAGTGCTGAAAACGGTCTTTTCTGAAAGCAGCGCTGAAAACGGTCTTTTTTGAAAGCAGCATTGAAAATGGTCTTTTCTGAAAGCAGTGCTGAAAACGGTCTGTTTTGAAAGCAGTGCTGAAAACGGTCTTTTCTGAAAGCAGCATTGAAAACTGTCTTTCTGAAAGCAGCGCTGAAAACAGTCTTTTCTGAAAGCAGCATTGAAAACGGTCTTTTCTGAAAGCAGTGCTGAAAACGGTCTGTTTTGAAAGCAGTGCTGAAAACGGTCTTTTCTGAAAGCAGCATTGAAAACTGTCTTTCTGAAAGCAGCATTGAAAACGGTCTTTTCTGAAAGCAGTGCTGAAAACGGTCTGTTTTGAAAGCAGTGCTGAAAACGGTCTTTTCTGAAAGCAGCATTGAAAACTGTCTTTCTGAAAGCAGCGCTGAAAACAGTCTTTTCTGAAAGCAGCATTGAAAACGGTCTTTTCTGAAAGCAGTGCTGAAAACGGTCTGTTTTGAAAGCAGTGCTGAAAACGGTCTTTTCTGAAAGCAGCATTGAAAACTGTCTTTTCTGAAAGCAGCGCTGAAAACGGTCTTTTCTGAAAGCAGCATTGAACACAGTCTTTTCTGAAAGCAGCGCTGAAAACGGTCTTTTTTGAAAGCAGCGCTGAAAATGGTCTTTTCTGAAAGCAGTGCTGAAGACGGTCTTTTCTGAAAGCAGCATTGAAAACAGTCTTTTCTGAAAGCAGCGCTGAAAACGGTCTTTTCTGAAAGCAGCATTGAACACAGTCTTTTCTGAAAGCAGCACTGAAGACGGTCTTTTCTGAAAGCAGTGCTGAAAACGGTCTTTTCTGAAAGCAGCGCTGAAAACGGTCTTTTTTGAAAGCAGCATTGAAAATGGTCTTTTCTGAAAGCAGTGCTGAAAACGGTCTGTTTTGAAAGCAGTGCTGAAAACGGTCTTTTCTGAAAGCAGCATTGAAAACTGTCTTTCTGAAAGCAGCGCTGAAAACAGTCTTTTCTGAAAGCAGCATTGAAAACGGTCTTTTCTGAAAGCAGTGCTGAAAACGGTCTTTTCTGAAAGCAGTGCTGAAAACGGTCTGTTTTGAAAGCAGTGCTGAAAACGGTCTTTTCTGAAAGCAGCATTGAAAACGGTCTTTTCTGAAAGCAGTGCTGAAAACGGTCTGTTTTGAAAGCAGTGCTGAAAACGGTCTTTTCTGAAAGCAGCATTGAAAACTGTCTTTCTGAAAGCAGCGCTGAAAACAGTCTTTTCTGAAAGCAGCGCTGAAAACAGTCTTTTCTGAAAGCAGCATTGAAAACGGTCTTTTCTGAAAGCAGTGCTGAAAACGGTCTGTTTTGAAAGCAGTGCTGAAAACGGTCTTTTCTGAAAGCAGCATTGAAAACTGTCTTTTCTGAAAGCAGCGCTGAAAACGGTCTTTTCTGAAAGCAGCATTGAACACAGTCTTTTCTGAAAGCAGCGCTGAAAACGGTCTTTTTTGAAAGCAGCGCTGAAAATGGTCTTTTCTGAAAGCAGTGCTGAAGACGGTCTTTTCTGAAAGCAGCATTGAAAACAGTCTTTTCTGAAAGCAGCATTGAAAACTGTCTTTTCTGAAAGCAGCGCTGAAAACGGTCTTTTCTGAAAGCAGCATTGAACACAGTCTTTTCTGAAAGCAGCGCTGAAAACGGTCTTTTCTGAAAGCAGCGCTGAAGATGGTCTTTTCTGAAAGCAGCATTGAAAACGGTCTTTTCTGAAAGCAGCGCTGAAGACGGTCTTTTCTGAAAGCAGCGCTGAAGACGGTCTTTTCTGAAAGCAGCGCTGAAGACGGTCTTTTCTGAAAGCAGCATTGAAAACGGTCTTTTCTGAAAGCAGCATTGAAAACGGTCTTTTCTGAAAGCAGTGCTGAAAACGGTCTTTTCTGAAAGCAGTGCTGAAAACGGTCTGTTTTGAAAGCAGTGCTGAAAACGGTCTTTTCTGAAAGCAGCATTGAAAACGGTCTTTTCTGAAAGCAGTGCTGAAAACGGTCTGTTTTGAAAGCAGTGCTGAAAACGGTCTTTTCTGAAAGCAGCATTGAAAACTGTCTTTCTGAAAGCAGCGCTGAAAACAGTCTTTTCTGAAAGCAGCGCTGAAAACAGTCTTTTCTGAAAGCAGCATTGAAAACGGTCTTTTCTGAAAGCAGTGCTGAAAACGGTCTGTTTTGAAAGCAGTGCTGAAAACGGTCTTTTCTGAAAGCAGCATTGAAAACTGTCTTTTCTGAAAGCAGCGCTGAAAACGGTCTTTTCTGAAAGCAGCATTGAACACAGTCTTTTCTGAAAGCAGCGCTGAAAACGGTCTTTTCTGAAAGCAGCATTGAACACAGTCTTTTCTGAAAGCAGCGCTGAAAACGGTCTTTTCTGAAAGCAGCGCTGAAAATGGTCTTTTCTGAAAGCAGTGCTGAAAACGGTCTTTTCTGAAAGCAGCGCTGAAGATGGTCTTTTCTGAAAGCAGCATTGAAAACGGTCTTTTCTGAAAGCAGCGCTGAAGACGGTCTTTTCTGAAAGCAGCGCTGAAGACGGTCTTTTCTGAAAGCAGCATTGAAAACGGTCTTTTCTGAAAGCAGCGCTGAAAACTGTCTTTTCTGAAAGCAGCGCTGAAAACGGTCTTTTCTGAAAGCAGCGCTGAAAACGGTCTTTTCTGAAAGCAGCGCTGAAAACGGTCTTTTCTGAAAGCAGCGCTGAAAATGGTCTTTTCTGAAAGCAGCATTGAAAACGGTCTTTTCTGAAAGCAGCGCTGAAAATGGTCTTTTCTGAAAGCAGCATTGAAAATGGTCTTTTCTGAAAGCAGCGCTGAAAACGGTCTTTTCTGAAAGCAGCATTGAAAACGGTCTTTTTTGAAAGCAGCGCTGAAAACGGTCTTTTCTGAAAGCAGCATTGAAAACGGTCTTTTCTGAAAGCAGTGCTGAAAACGGTCTTTTCTGAAAGCAGCATTGAAAACTGTCTTTCTGAAAGCAGTGCTGAAAACGGTCTTTTCTGAAAGCAGCATTGAAAATAGTCTTTTTTGAAAACAGCGCTGAAAACGGTCTTTTCTGAAAGCAGCGCTGAAAACTGTCTTTTCTGAAAGCAGCGCTGAAAACGGTCTTTTCTGAAAGCAGCGCTGAAAACGGTCTTTTCTGAAAGCAGCGCTGAAAACGGTCTTTTCTGAAAACAGCGCTGAAAACTGACGTCTAAAATCTGTATTGAAATGATCTTTTCTAAAACTGCTCTGAAAACTGTAGTTCCTAAAAGCAGCATTGAAAAGATTTTTTCAGAAAACAGCGTTGAGAACGAGTTAATACAGTTTATGAAAACAGCGTTGAGAACGAGTTAATACAGTTTATGAAAACAGCAATGAGAACGAGTTAATACAGTTTATGAAAACAGCGTTGAGAACGAGTTAATACAGTTTATGAAAACAGCGTTGAGAATGAGTTAATACAGTTTATGAAAACAGCGTTGAGAATGAGTTAATACAGTTTATGAAAACAGCAATGAGAACGAGTTAATACAGTTTATGAAAACAGCGTTGAGAACGAGTTAATACAGTTTATGAAAACAGCGTTGAGAATGAGTTAATACAGTTTATGAAAACAGCGTTGAGAACGAGTTAATACAGTTTATGAAAACAGCGTTGAGAACGAGTTAATACAGTTTATGAAAACAGCGTTGAGAATGAGTTAATACAGTTTATGAAAACAGCGTTGAGAACGAGTTAATACAGTTTATGAAAACAGCGTTGAGAACGAGTTAATACAGTTTATGAAAACAGCAATGAGAACGAGTTAATACAGTTTATGAAAACAGCAATGAGAACGAGTTAATACAGTTTATGAAAACAGTGTTGAGAATGAGTTAATACAGTTTATGAAAACAGCGTTGAGAATGAGTTAATACAGTTTATGAAAACAGCGTTGAGAACGAGTTAATACAGTTTATGAAAACAGCGTTGAGAACGAGTTAATACAGTTTATGAAAACAGCGTTGAGAACGAGTTAATACAGTTTATGAAAACAGCGTTGAGAACGAGTTAATACAGTTTATGAAAACAGCGTTGAGAATGAGTTAATACAGTTTATGAAAACAGTGTTGAGAATGAGTTAATACAGTTTATGAAAACAGCGTTGAGAATGAGTTAATACAGTTTATGAAAACAGCGTTGAGAACGAGTTAATACAGTTTATGAAAACAGCGTTGAGAACGAGTTAATACAGTTTATGAAAACAGCGTTGAGAATGAGTTAATACAGTTTATGAAAACAGCAATGAGAACGAGTTAATACAGTTTATGAAAACAGCGTTGAGAATGAGTTAATACAGTTTATGAAAAGAGTGATGATAATTATTGATTCTCTGAAGACCATTTTAGCTGAAAGCAGCATTAAAAGTGCTTTTTTCTGTAAACAGTATTGAAAGTTATATTTCTAGAAACAACTGCATTAAAATTTAAAAAGCCTTGTTTCAGTCTGTCTCTGCACATTTATAAAGCACGTGCAAGATGTATTAAGCCGTGAAAGCCTTTATAGATTTTGTCATAGCATCTTAATTAGCTAGACTGTATAGACTTTTTATGCAGTGGTTCTCTTCCGTGACTTTTGTCAGGCTGTGTGGATGCAGGAATGAACCCCATGCTTAAGGATACAGCTGGAACTGGCATGGATAAGTGGAATTCTAACTAGGTGCCAAGAGACAGCAAACTCCAAACTGATTGTGAATTCGGAAAGTGCAGGCATGGCACAGCGCGATGTAGACTAATCTGAAATGATCGGCCCCTTCCTGATAGTTTAATGAGCACATAGTGAGCTCAGCAAAAATGATATTTGCATTTCATTTACATTCTCTATCAACTTTTTTCTGCTTCGATGTCGATGAGAAAAATCTAGTAAAAGTGGAAACCTAATATCAGGACATTACTGTGCACATTTTCATCAATTTCAAGTCATTAAATATATACTCTTCTGCTTACAAGCACAGCTGTGGTATTGAAGCTTAGAATCCGCACTTCTGATAAAATGTCTCAGGTTGTTTCAATGAGTTGTGACAGAGAAATAATTGGTATAAAGTTACACTGTGCTTTTGCTACCCTAGGTGACTTCTTTGGGTTAAAGAAAAGTGGTGGGAATATAAAAATGTGAGCAATTCTAAAAACTGAAAATGATTAAAAAGGCTGAGAAATAGAACTTTAGAATAAAAAAACAGAAAATGTGGAAATGATGTTACTGAAAATTGGACAGATGTACCACAACTGAAAACCACAGGAAGGTGAAATAATAAAGGTCCAAAGTAGTGTTTTCCTCCACTGACCCTAAGCCAGCATGTCGACCTGGGTGAAGAGTGCTTCGGTCATCTAAAGTGACAAACTTGTCAGGCTCTGAAGGGACTCAGTAAATGAGTTATGATGGCTCATGTGAAGGAGCGGATAGCTGAAGCCTCGTGCATCTCCTGGACTTTTTACACCACTGAATTAATGTTTCAAGTGCTCCTCACAATTCTAATAGCCTGAGAGGCATGAGGAGGTGGAATTGACTGCAGATAGTCAGTAGATTTTCCAGTTTCAGTCTGCTGAGCTTCACGGTTTTATGGTAAAACAGCACCAAGTCCAGATGTCCCTAAAAAAAAAAAGTGTCTATGTGGGCAATAGAGAATAATACACAAAAAAATAACCCATAATGATCACTGATCATAAAAAAGTAAAAATAAAATAATAATCGTAAGAAGAATATTCTGTTATTATTATAATCATCACTAGTTTTGGTCCTGACAAACACTGAAATTAAGCAAAATTGTCACCTTCAACAACAGCGGCAATTTCTTTTGCAAAACTGACTATTATTTTGAAAAACGTCTTTGCCAATTTCGTGCTGGAAATCTCGCTTGGAGTCACATGCATTTTGCCGTAGGAAAGACTTGAGTGGCAGCTGGAAATCCTGCCTCCCTCCCGCTCTGCTCTATAATTCATGCCTGTGTAGGTTTATGATCCGTCAGAGTTAAACAACAGGACTGCATCTGAAACAGTGCGACTCGTCTGAGGCGGTTTGCTGTTGGGACAGTTTCAGAAAGGGATTTAGGAGTTAGGGAGTGACGCTAACGGCCAAAAAAAACAGTGCTCCATATGAATATCTCCCAGTAAATGCAGTAATTTACCACTGTTTCTGAGTAAACATTACCCGCATGTCTGTCTTATTACTTATTACTTATTACTCTATTACTGTAGAACATCAGCTGAGTGATTGACCTTCATTAAACTGGCTGCACGACTCGATCGGAAAAGGAAAAGTTTTGACAGTTTGGAGTGAACGATGTGTAGTTTGAATCAGTGAGGATTATTTTTGGTGTATGAAGATTTTGGGTGAAGTATTCAAACCATATGCAGTGCTGAATGTGGGGAGCGTCAGAGTGGCGGGTGTGCGGCGTGCGGGTTGAGGTGGAGGATGAGGTGTTAAGGGGACGCCTCAAGACCGAAACTCACTGCAGAGCAGACAGACGACGCCCATTAACAAGACAGAGATGAGGTGAGACTGAGAGTGAGAGAAACTGAGTAATGGAAAGAAGAACAAGAAGAAGAAGAGAAGAAACTTTCAGCCAAAGCCTGAAATGAACTTTAAAACTAGGAAGGAAGGAGGTACAGGAAAGGGGAAAGAAGAGGAAAGCAAACAAAAGACAGGAAGGAGAGGAAGAAAGAGGGACAAGAAAAGGGAAGGAAAGAAAGCAGGATGGACATGAAAGGGGGAAGAGGAGGAGAGGAAAGAAAGCAAGGGAAAATGTCACAAGAAAGTGTAAAGAAGAAAGATGACAGAAAAGAAAGAAAGAAAGAAAGAAAGAAAGAAAGAAAGAAAGAAAGAAAGAAAGAAAGAAAGAAAGAAATGGACAAGAAAGGGAAAGGAAGAGGAAATGACACGAAAAGAAACGAGAAGGAAAGAAAGAAAGAAAGAAAGAGAGAAAGAAAGAAAGAAAGAGGTTCAGCAAAGGGAAAGGAAACAAAAAGAAAAAAGAAAGAAAGGAAAGAATGAGGGACAAGAAAAGGGAATGAAGGAAAGATACGGAAAAAGAAGAACAAAAAAAGGACAGGAAAGGGAAAAGATGAGAAAAGGAAACAAACAAAAAAGAAGGAATAGACAGGCAAAAAAGAGGGACATGAAAGGAAGGAAGAGGACAAAAAAGAAAGGAAGAAAGATGTATATGAAAGGAAAAAAGATGAAAGGAAACAAAAAGATAAAAGTAAAAAGATGGACAAGAAAGGGTAAAGGAGGTAAATGAAAGGATGAAAGAGGGACAGGAAGGGGAAAGGAAGAGGAAAGAGAGAAAGAAGGAGAGAAAGAAAGAAAGATAAGATAGGGATAAAAAAGATGAGGAAAGTAATAAATTAGGAAAAAAGGAAGAAAGAAAAAAAAATCAGAAGGCCAAATTAAATGAAGAAAGGAATAGGAAAGGAAGAAATAAAGAAAGAGAAAAGGAAATAAAGCAATAAAATAAGAAGGAAGAGTGAAATAAAGTGGCAGAGCAAATAGGACATAATGAATGAAGAAACAAGGAAACAAGAAGGAAAGAAAGAGAAGGGCTATAGAAAAGGAAAGAAAATTGGAGGCGAAAGAAAGAAAGACAAAGAGAAGAAAAAATGAAAGAATGTAGGAATGTGAATTGAGGGGAAAGGGAAACTGAAGGAAAGTGAAAAACAAGCAAGAAAGAAAACGACTTTAAATAAACAGTACAAAAAGAAATAGAAAAGGGGAAAAGAGAGAAAAATAATGAAAAGAAGGAAAGAAAAAGAAAGGAAGGAAAGAGAGCGTGGAGGGTTTCTGTACTGCCTGCGTGGCTGAGGGTGAGGGATGAGTTTAGTGCTGTCTCTGTTGAGTTGAGTTCAGCTTGTATTAAACAGAGAATTGAGTTTGATTTAGTTTATATGGATTTATATGATGGTTATAATACTGATACTAACAGAAGGAGCTGTTATAAACGCAGAGCTTAAAGAATATGATTATGGCTCTGCACCATCATTAAGAGCAGAGGATGAGCCGACGTTCCCACCTGATCGTGATTAGATTCCTGGGTGAGTTACAGTGTTTTTATGTGCTGTGTCTGAGCTGCTGTGGTTGAGATCAGGCTCAGTCTGAGTCCAGCTCTGAGTGCTAGAAGGCGTGCGGACTTTTTTTTTTGTCAGGTCTGAAAGGGATGGGATAATAGGTTCCAAGAGTAGAAGGTCCACACAGGGAACGGAGGGGAGGAGAGAGAAAAAAGCATGGCGAGAGGAGAAAAGGGAAAAGGAGCCTGGAGAAGCACAGCAGCATCCTCCGGTGAAAAGAAACAG
>NC_051212.1:13185637-13433137 GCF_015220715.1 Pygocentrus nattereri
AGTCACATTCTGGACTGGAATGTTTTGTTGTGTTGGTATTTACCAATTATATCATCACCTTCCTGGTGATTTGGCTCCCACTTACTTTAAAATGCTGCAGTTAGTTTTAACTTCATGTGAACACAGCCATTAAATACAAATACTTTCATTTTTCAGGAGATATTTCAGGAGATTAGATGTAAAAATGGTAAATCCTAAAAGATAAAAACAAAAAAGATTTCATTAAAGCTTTCATCTTTGAGAGAGGACAGAAAATAAGCTCCACTCTTGATTCAGCTCCAAAGAAATTCACAGCTGTTTCTGTCAACCCTTCCACTGTGAGAAGACAACGCAGTGTCACGGGTCTGAATGGATGTGTAGCTGTCAAGAAGCCCTTACTGAGAAAAAGAAAGAGACACAAAAGAAGAAGAACATGACCACCCCAGAGTCCAGACCTCAACATCACTGAATGTGTTTGATTACTCGGATCGTGAGAAGCAGCAAATGCAAAACCAAAAAATAAATAAATAAATAAATAAAAAAGAAGGCCGAACTTGAGGTGGAGGTGTGGAACAATGTCCCTGCAGATCTTTTTGAAAAAATGAAAGTGGGTCTCCCAAAAAAAAAAATGGAAGCTAATAAACACAAAGAATGGAGACAATAAACACTAATAAATATGATTTTAAAATTAGTTGTTGAGGCTTCATTTTGGGCCTCTGCTAAAATGATTAACTTGTACTTACTGGCCATTCTGAGTGGAAGTTAAACAGGTTAAAGGTGGCTTCTGATACAATATGAACATAATGACAAAGTTTGAACTGGTGCTTTATTTTGATTACTTATGCGTTACCAATGTATAGTGTTGTAAATACGCTCTGAATTCATACTTTTCTAGTCTGTGTTTTTCTCCCAGTTTCAGTATCAAGTCGACGGGTTTTCAGATCTTTTACTAAGTACAGGGGAGGCGCCTCCAAAATATTGCTTGTGGTAGGCAATCATTTGCTATACATATTAAGTGGTAAAATGCTGGGACAGTCTTTTAAAGAAACAGTAACACTTTCTACGTTTGTAATCATCTATAAACACATTTACACCACGTTATAAGGCATTATAAACATGGTTATAAATATTTATAAAAATTAATTACATTGAATTACACTTTATAGCCATGTTTATTATACATTATGAATTGTTAATATAATGCATTATAAGTAAGTGTCAATAACATGCTATACTGTCAGTGCCAAAGAAGTCAGCCCAAGCTTGCAAAGCGTAAAGGCAAATACAAAGTTTAGTCACTGTGTAGTGAAGCCTTGGAGAGGGAGAGGCGAGATAGTTGTGTGCTGTCATTGTCAAACACATTCATAACATATTATAATATGTTATGAATGTGTTCATAGATGCCTACAAACATGACATTCATGGAGAGTGTTACCAAAGAACCTTTTGGTAACACTTTCCATGAATGTCACGTTTGTAAGCATCTATAAATACATTCATAACATGTTACAATGCATTCATAAGGCATTATAAACATGGTTGTAAATATCTATAAAAATGAGTTACACTGAATTACACTTTATAGCCATGTTTATTATACATTATGAATTTTTAATACAATGCATTATAAGTAGTGTTAATAACATGCTACACTCTCACTGCCAGAGAAGTTAGTCCCAGCGTGGAGAGTGTAAAGACAAATACAAAGTTTATTCACTCTCTGCGATTTCCAATATTTTATATCTCACTGCTGGTGCTGTTGGGGCTACATCTTCAGGGCTTCAGTCCCGAATATTCAGATGCTCCTAACTGGCTGTCCAGCCTAGAATTACTGTACAATGTGCTTTTCATGACCAGCACTCTCACTTTAAGATAGCAGAGTGTGTAATGTGTAATCTAAATGTGTAATGCATTTTATAAATGCTTATAGCCATGTTTATGATGCCTTATGAATACGTTATAACATGTTGTGCATTTATAGATGATTACAAAGTGACTTTCACAGAAAGTGTTACCAAACTTTCTTAGGAAACTTCTTTTGAAAGGTTCTTTAGGGAACCAACTGTGGTTCTTCTATGGCACCACTCTGAAAACCCTTAAGGCAAGAAAAAGCAGGCAGAAGAAAATATTGTGGTTTTCTAATTTTTGGATAAATTGCATGCATAACATGTCTTATAAACTGTGATTATAAAACTGTCAAAGCTGTTTATTTTATTGTGTTTTAACAATTCATGCCCATTTACATCTAACTATACTTTCCAAAATGTAGTAGTTTTATTTAGGCTTACATCCGTCCACACTTAGCACAACCATGTCAGGCCGTGCATCTCAGAAAAGCTTATGTCACATAGACACTAAGTAGAATATACAAGTATATCTATTTCATTGGTAGTGACAACATTTACAGTGTATTTTTAGTAGTAGTGCATGTTTTCTGAGTTATGCAGCACTGACTCTTTTTAAAAGGTTTTATCAATGCTGGCTTTTCACAACCAAAAATCTCCTGTGCAAGAAAACCTGTATTCATCAAATTGTATTATTCCTCACATTATTCTGAAATGTATTACAGAATAATATTAAAGAATATTATTAATGTATTGCCAGTAGCTGGATTTACGGTAGATTTTGTACTTTAACATGACCTCAAACGTGTTATACTAATAACACAGTGTTTTCTTGATTAAACAGTAAAAGAATGAGTTTTCTGCTCAAATCCTCTCTGCATTGTGTTTACAAGGGAAAGAAATGTTTAACTGTAACATCATTCAAGGCTTGATTTTTTCACATGGAATTCTGCATATCTAAATATATATTTTTGGGAAACCTTCAAATACAAAAAAATATGCTTGTGAGAATCCATAATTAACTGGCAAAGCTTCTTTATGTTATCTTTTGTTTAAAAAAAAAAAAAGACCTGCAGTAAATATCTTAAGGGTGCATTGTCACTGTCATATTAAAGCCATGGTAAAAACTTCTCCATTTGTTTCCAGTTTGTATTCGGAAACGGCAGCTGTTCTTTACATTGTGTGAGCACTTTATGATCAATGGACCAATAGAAATGCTCCAAACTGACCTGGAATACGATCTTATTCATAATAACGTACATTACAGTTAAAAGCGTTTTTTCCATCTTCCACTATAAAGGCCTTAGTGTGTCACTGACATTATGCAGAGCAGTACAAATATAATACAGACTGCAGATAGTCTCACTGTGTGAGCTTGTAATTAATTTCTGTTCAATTAATTACTATTGAGTAATGGCTTTATATAATATGCACTCAGCTCTAATAACCCTGCAATGGAATTCCTACATTTATTTACATGATCAGTTTCTTAGCTTTCATTTTTTCCTAATACCTCAAGATATTTTTTTTCCCCTTTTTAACTAACTGGTCTCCCACACACTTGATAAATGTGAACACATGGAAGGTTCAAGCTATTAATGCGGGACTGGGATAAAAAAAAAAGAAGTAAAGGCAGTTTTTAAAGTCTGTCTCCTCTCTTCATTCTCACTCGTGTTATTTTCGGCCCACAGCAGCTCCCAAATGGCCGGTTAAAAAATTCGCTAGTGCTCCATATTTGGTGGAAATAACACCAGCACATTGTCCAGGCGACAGCTTCAGGAAGTTCCAGCGATGTTTTAATATCTGAAAATGCATGACCACTGCCAGACACGGCCAGATAATAATAAAACAGCCACATGTTCTCCCCCGTACGTAGCACACCGTCCATCTTCTGAGAAACGTAATATGGGGGTACGTTCTGGAGTGAGTTGCCACATTTGTGAATAATAGAGAGGTCCGCTCTATCTGTAATGTGATCCAGTTCACCCACTCAGCAGAATATTACAGGGTTTAATTCCAAATTACTTTGCTATCACTTTCCATTTGATAAACAGTTGGTAATGGATGGGGACATGGCTTTATCAGATGCTGGGTTTTTGGTGGCCTGCTCAGGTTATGCACCGAGTTTGTTTAGTATATATTAGGAGTTGTTTTACTTAGAGACAGGCCGAGCGAATGAAAGATCATGTTGGAAACCCAGGGGGAGATTGTAGCCAGAGTTATCAAACGGAGAGGACAGGGCTATTCCTGGTGTTTTGATTTCATCTGCAGGGGATTAGAAGGCAATTCATTCTTAGGCCAAGTTTTCCAGCCGGAAATGTGTTTCTCTGGTCAAGACACAGTGGATCAGCCCTCAGTCTCGGCTGGGTGGGAGGATGACAATGATGATGGGAGTGCTGCAAGTAGAAATTTCAATGAAAATCACACAGTTGTACAGTCACATACACAAGTGTTGGAACTCCCCTGGTCAAATGACGTACTTTGTTGAATTTCTAAGTGAAAACAAGTTAACACATCATCTACATAAAACACGGTTAAAGATGACTATTTTGTGCACAATTTATGTTTCTTTGCTTATTGGAAAAAAACCCATAAAAATAAAAGGTGCCTTAACTTTTGCACAAGCCCCATTTTATGTTTCATCTTTTTCCTATATATTAAATACAGCAAGTAAACAGTAAATATGCATAACAATGTGCAGTAGAGTGTTTTCTGTGGAGGATATGTAACTTATTTTTACTAATACAATCAATAAAACACCATTTGACCAAGGGTGCCCAAACTTTTACACACAACTATATGCGTTTTCACTCATGTATGGAGGCCAATTACTAAACTAAAGGCGGCAAAAGGGGTTCTTTATATGTGATGCCATAGAATAATGCTTTTGGTCCCCTACAAAACATTTAGATTAATTATTCTTTTCTTGCCTTAAAAAGCAGCCATTTCATTCAGTTATTCATCTTAAGATGCTCTTTAATTACTAGAATGGAATGAATCATTGAAGTCATTTCTAAATCACATTTGTAAATATTGCGGTATTTGTAATCATGTGTACATAACTGCTACTGTTAAACTCTACTGTGAAAAATATCTCTACAGGGCCGTCGTAGTGAATACATTGAAGAACTTAACTGCCGTCACTTAAATAACCATTTGCAAAATAATTACAGACATGCTCCATCAATTAAAGGACTCAGATCGAACCTGCAGTGAGAACGGCAGTGGCAACAAATCCGTCTGCATTATTCATCTAAGAGACAGTTAAATGAATAATTAATTGAGATACACGGTTTTCTGATTGTGTGGAGGATGATGCCATTTTAATTGCATTCCTTAGGCTAAAATTTTGGATTATACTGATAAAGTTAAGCTAAACTTTGTCTAGATTTCTGTACTTGCTGATGTTCATTTTAACATGATGTCTACCAAATAAATAACATCAGTGAACCATGTTAAGTTCAGTTAGCTAAGTTAGATTTTCTTAATTTAGCTGCTGACATTTTGATAAATCAGTCAGATTAAACTGGACCCTGTAGTTTTCATATTTGTGATTAAAAACATAAATAGCATTGCTCTTATATGTATAACATCCTTTGTATTGTTTCATTAAAGTTTCAGTCAGAATGACTTTTGTATGGCTTTTCATGCAGATTGCCTGATGCTAATTTCCATTGCTTTTTACCTACATTAGCCTTGTAGCTCTGGTAGGAACACTATATCAGCAACCTTTGGACTCTAAACATGTCTTGGTTGATGGACTACGTTTGGGGCAAGGGGAGATTTTGTTCAGTCAAACTATCACTTTAAGTGCTCTAGCTTTCAAGTCTTCCTTTTTTCATTCACATGGCATTTATTCACTTAACACATTGATGTCTGGCTTTCTTAAACAGTTCCTCCATGACCCACGTGTCGTCATTCATCACTGCTGAGCAGCTACTGCTTGTGCTTGGCGTTTTTAAACACTGTCTGGAAGTCCGTAAGGACGGAGAGGAGTGCGAGCGGAGCTGCTTGACATTCCGGAGCTAAACTCTTGTGTACTTGCGGGTTGCGGGTTAAAAGCAGGCCTCTGTAATTATGGCGGGGGAGAGCTGAAGGAGCAGTAGGACATTAGAGGTAAAGGTGTGTGGGGGATAGCATTTACAGCGCAGGTAGAGCTGCGGAAACAGCGGCGGTGCCCTTCCAAATCGGACAGTTCCATCCTCATGATTTATTCAGTGCTGGCAAGGTGCCCTTTGAAATGGCACATCCCAACAATTATGCAGTCACCTTTTTGTATCGGAAAATGACAAGTTGAAATTAAGTGCTCAAAAGATGGATACAGTGCAGCACTTGACATTTTGCTAAAGCAAATTATATTTGTCATTTCCAATTGGGATAAACAAACACATCGCCATGGTAATTATGTTGTCAGCAATATTGCGTCAAGCTATTCATATGCAATTGTCACGGGCTCTGTGCACTCTATAATGCAAAACAGAAGAAATGCATGAGGCGGTTTTGGGGGCGGCGTCGAATCTTTTAGCTAGAAATAATCATCTTATCCGCTGAGCGACTATGACATGTCTTACCATTACCAATGTCTTTTTTAAGCACTGTAATTGATAAGAGTCAGGATTATAATATGGTGTTGATTTCATTTGCAGGAGATTAGATGGCAATAAAATCTCTAAATCTCATCCTGTGGTCAAGACTAGGGCGGGATAGCAAAATTCAATACTTTTCTGCTTCTGACTGATTTCAACACTACTGAGTAGTTCTGTTTTGGCAGTCGACCTTGTTGTAATAGTAGTCAAGCAGTTGGCCTTACTGCTCTGTTGTTGGTTTTAATCCAACATTAAGTTGTCAGATTTACTTCATAAGTGTTTGTTTGTTTAATGTAATCTTGTTGAGTAAAACTCAGTATCAGCATCTTTCCCATTGGCTCCTGGTATCATCTATTTGCATATTTTTCTTTGACTTGTTTTACCGCCCTCTTCATGTTGTTTTTTCCCCTGGTCTACCTTTTCTTTGGTGTGCATATTTCTTATATTCCAAGGTCAACTGCCTGCCCACAGGCTGCCATGTAATTCATGTAAAAAGTTGAACATCTTCAAAGCTACTTAACCGAGTTGCATGGAACCACTGGACATAACATTTTTAACTAAACCCAACGTTTCCTTTTTCAGAGAGTTTTCCAGAGTTAAACACTGTTAGCATATCATTATGTGGCCCATATCATACATTTTGTTTCATTTCATCTATTTTATGTTGCATTTTGAAGTCTCGTTTTTTTAAGTCACGTTTGTTTGGTTTCATGCAGCAAGAATAGAAATAATTCTTTAATTATTTTATATTAAAGATATTTTAAATCTTTAAATGACCATTTTCAAGCTTTTTTTGCCCTTAAATTAAAATCTGTTTTTGATACTGCCTTAATGACTATTGTAGCCTATGTAACTGAGCTCTGTGCTGACTGGCTGCCCTGATTTGAGTCTCATTCAAAAAGCAATCCAGGCTGAAACACTCCTTATAACTTCAGAGTGAGTGGGTGGAGCTAAACTGCTGTAGGCTGAATACACAGATAAAATGTGTTGTTTTTTGTGACAGTTCAAAAACAGTTCATTTAAACTGGGCTGTTTTGCAGCTTTAGTTGTCATATATGGGTGCTTTAACACTGGCGGTCTCTCTGTACACAGTTCTCAAAATCTGAGACTACTCTGTACATTGCTGTGAGTGAAACTTGTGAAATGGATTTTTTGGGAACCTATTAAAAAATAAGTCAGTGTCAAAGCCAAGTCTGTAGTGCCCTGGTCAAGATTGGCCCTTAGTGGACATGTGTAACGTGGAGTGAGGTAGCGGACGCATGTGTGGAGGTAAGCAACATTTATTGAGGGCAAGTCCAGAATCAGGGTCTTAACGGTCCAGAGTCAATGAGCCAATACGGATAGATCGTGGGGTAGACATGACATAAACCAGAAACAACCAACAAAAGATATTCAAACAAAGCAAACATCAAACAAAGACCAATACATCCAACAAAGAACGATACAAAGACCAGCGAACACTAAAGGCAAACACAGGGCTTAAATAACAAAGGGTAAACGAGGGACAGGTGGAAAACAATCAGGGGTGGAGTTACAAAACAAGGGGCTGGACTAAACCAAAACAAACGCACATGGACAGGACTGGGAGGGGCCAATCGTGACAACATGATAGTAATAGTGATGGTAGTGGTGATTAAAAACAATTATATTATAATTGTATTTTACATTATGTAGGTATTTTTAGTCTAAGACCTCTAACTAGTATTGATGGTACAGACTGCATTTTTATATTACAACAGTGATAATCAAGCTTTGTAATATCTATTATGAATGCTGATATAGAAAAAATGCATTTATCTATCACTGTGTTTCAGAACTTGTCCATATGAGCCTGTTTTAAAATAATGAGCGTTTCAGCACAGAGCCGTGAAATTCTGCAGCAGCAGCAGATTGAGATTATGTTGAAAAGCACACAAGTATTCCTTTTACAAACTGATTATATATATATATATATATAGTACATACATGTTATATACATTTCTTTTTAGGTCTTATGTATTTATATTTTGCACTATGCAAACATCTGAGATCATCGCTCATTTAATCTCCAGTCAAAATGGCCTATTTTTTTGTTGCCTGATCTGAAGCCTTTAATGAATGTAATGTAAATTTTTCACTATTTATTGTATTCATTCTTTGCATTTATTACAGCTCCTGATCATTCAGTTCTTCATAGAAATCTGCAAACATATTTTTTCTGTCTAAGATGTTGGTTAACTTAGGCATAAATTTTTTCTGCTTTTCATCTTCCAAATGATGTAAACACATTCAGTGATGTTGAGCTCTGGACTCTGGGGTGCTCCGTCCATTTTCTGAGAAACACCAGCAGCTTCTCATTTTCTCAGTAACATCCTTTCAGACCCATAGTGCTGAGATGTCTTCTCACAGTGGAAGGATGGACAGAAACACCTGTGGATGTTTTCAGATCTGAAGCAGCTTGATTTTCTCCTCTCTCTCAAAGAGGAAAGCTTTAAGTGCTGTTTATCTGATGGGGTCATTTTGGTGGTCTACCAGGCCCTGCACGGTTGTTACGAGTCCCGTTTTCTCTGTAGATTTTAATAGCAGTTTTGCAGAAATTTTTTTTTTCCCTTATTTCCCTTTGACTTTCTCCTTCCTTATGCCAGTGGGTTACCTTCTGTATACTCTCCTGAGAAATATCTCCTGAAAAATGAATAACTTGTACTTAAAGGCTGTTTTGACTGGAATTTAAACAAATGAAGGTGGTCTCTGACTTTTGTACAGTACTGTGTGCACCATGCAATTCATTGTCTCCCCTGCTGCTTTAATGGTTTGAAGGCTTTGTAGATTTAGAGAATAATTAGCAGGCTGTTCACCCCACATTTTCCCCAGAGGATCAGACTCTGACCTTATTTTGTCTTCTCTTCACAGAAGCCCCTCCGCTGCACTTCACAGCGACCGCCCTACTGATGCGGGTGCAGTGTTGCACGGTGGCAGGTGTAATCAGTAAAGTCAGTATTAGCTGAGGTGTCAGGGCCGGTCAAGGTGAGCGCTGTGCCAGAGCCTCGTCACGGCTGTCACGGCTGAAGAAAGAGTTTTGTGGAATGCACGGCTTTAGTATTCTTTCGAGTGCGACTGCACCCTGCCGCTCCAGACAATTCCCCGCCTCTCTTGTCTTTGCTGCGGGAAAAGAAATGCTGCGAATGAGGTGGATTTGTGTGTTATTGCTACTGCGAGGCTCAAAGAGACATGACATCAGCACAAAGTAACGTCAGGAATTCATAACAGTAATCCCTCACAGCTGCATTTTGGTGAAGCCTAGAATCTAAAGAATTATAAATTCATATGATTATTACTGTGAATGTCATTTTTCAGCTTTTGGCATAGTTTGAAAGAGCCTCCTGTCCTTTACTTTGTATGTACATTTCATGATGAATGGACCAAAAGAAATGACCCAAAATTACTTGGAAAAAATTCTGGTTCCATTGACTTACATTAAAAGTATAGTAGGTTTTTTGCTTCTCCTGTGAAGTTATCATTTTGGAGATACAAGGTTTTGTTCCAACAACAGTAATATGGTATTAATTACATTCAAGGAATATTCGTGATTTTTTTCCAATCTAATCTTTTTGCACAGTAGATTACCATGGACAACAATTTCGCATTCAGTAAAATAACAGAAACACTGACTCAAAGCTCATTTATAACCAGCGCCTGCCCATTGGCTTCTATTATAAATACATTTTGAATCAACAGTTTTTCTGTTCTTTTCTAAGCACTGGGAAATTACTGTCTGTGGTAATCAACCGTATGCTACAGATGTAGCAGATTAGGCTGAAACCTAAGGGGATTTCCACTGATTCCCGCGAAAAAAGAAAAATGCATATTTAAACCATTAAGATTTAATCAAAGTCATTCCGAGTGGTTTGATGTGAAATGCTCCATTCTCGAAAATGAGCTCACTGAGTCAGAATTGTTCATAGTGCTGGAGATAGGAACCAGACGTCTGAAGATTTTAATGCCTCTAAAAGCTCCCTTCACAGAAAGTTATTGCAAAATGGTTAAGAATGCGCTGCCTGATGTCTGAGACATTTTCCCTTTTAAATGCATTCATGGCAGAGGGGGTTGGTACATCAAGGCGTTGTCCGGCAAAGCAAACCAAGAATAAAAGCTTATTCTTTCAGATTTACCACTTTTTTTTACCATCATTAACATGTGTAGGTTCACTGGTCATTTTGAGTCGCAATAAAATGGCTTTATTTGTGTTGTAGACATTGTAACACCTGATTCCCATCACCACCACTGTAAAGACATCAGAGTCAGTAAGTTTTTGTGTGATGACCATTTCACATTAAACCACTCTGAATGCCTTTGTTTACGTTTTAGTGATTGAATAATGCAGAACTGTTGAAAATTGGTGGAATTCCTTTTTAAGAGATAAGTTGACAGCTTAAACTACATCACTTATGCTGATGTAGAACCAGCTCCATCTGGGCAAATCTTTCTCTGAGCCAGGGTTTTGTTATTTTTTAGATCAGCTGTCAGCACAGGTTGATGTTTTCTAAGCTCTAACACAGCTGGATTAGTGGATGTAATGCTTGGAATATTCATTTGAGTTGAACCATATTATAAGACGGCTACCAGCAACCACATCATCAAAAAGCACACAACCTGAGTGCCATCAGTGTGCCAGGTAAAAGTCATAGACAGCAATAGCCTGGTTGCATCACTAGGGGTCAAAAAAGAGCCAGACTTGCTCCCACTGTGTCAGATTTATCATATCTGAATCCATATGTTGAGAAAGAGAATCAGGGTTGATGATTTCACATTAAATGCTCTCAAACCACAGTTATCATCTCTTAAGATAAGGATTTCTGGACAGGCTTGAGCATCCAGTTATATAGTGAAGAAACTTTACATTATGCAGAGGGTCTTTAAAATTGAAAAAGCCTCTACAGACTCCTACGTTTTGGTTCCATCCAGCATTTGAGTGCATCACTTTTATCTTTACATATTTGAACTGGTGCGACACAAGGTTCTCTAAATGACGCCCTTGAAGAGCCACATTTTGTTCCATGTTTGAAAAAGAGATTTGTGAGAGTGAAGAACCTTTCAAAGGCCTAAAGTAGAACCTTTCAATGGATTGTTCTTGAGAGAACCACCTTTGTAAATGAGGTTCTCCAAGAACCATCCATTGAACGGTTATTGTACGGAACCAAACGTGGTTCTTCTATGGCATGACTCAAACAACCATTTCAGACACCTTTTAAAAATGGTTATTTATCTATTTACAATATTAGAACCCTTTTTGGCGCTGGATACAGTGTTCCCCGTGGCCAGATCACATGCTTTGTTGATTTTCACCACAGTGAATTTGCTAAACGTAATGTACTGGGAAAAAATATATAATTAAAATATTTCGTGTTTTGAACTTTTAAAATTTTTTATAGAACCACATACTTTCCATCATAAGAAGTATTTAACCACGCAGTGAACCATTTTTGCATTCGGTTCTTTGACTCATCAAGGCTCTATATAATAACCATTTCTATAAGTAACTTCCTTTTATTTAAGGATGTATTGCTCTTGGATGCTGTCGCAGTTTAGAAGCAATTAGCCTTCCTTATGGCAGTCTTATAAATACAGAGACGTAATTTGAATTTTCTAATGAATGGAATGTCATTTATAACTTGCAGATGGATTTTATGTGCAGTGGTAAAGAAAAGAAGCTATGCTGTGAAAGAAAGTACCCTTGACATCTCGCCTTTGTGTAAAATGCCATAATTCATGACCACTGCTGGATTTAAAAATGACCCTTCATCTTTTAAAATATCAAAGCTTCAGTTGATACCACTCACCAGACTCAAACGGAGGCAGTGCAGTCAGGAAAAACCTATAATTCACCAACCATGATGCAGAATACTGCTCCATGTTCTGTTAGGAAAACTAAGCATAAAATCAGAGGTTTTCAATCAGACCAGAGTGACATCTGTCCCACAGTTCCGCACTTATTCAGCTTCTAAAGCATCTCCAACCATTGATCTGGCATGTTAGAGCTCATGAAGCTGAGCAGTGCTGTAGATTTTACCCTGAGTGGAGTCCTTTCACAGGGCACTTATGGGAAAACTAATTTTCCCTATCAGTTATAATCCCACCAAATTGAATCATTTCCCAATGATACTGACTCCGGTGCTGTGGCTTTTGACTAATTTAACCCCCTTTTACAGTAGCCATAAAATGCAATTTCTACTTGTATTGTATGTCCATTCATTTTTGTGCTATCCATGTTTTTCATTAATAATGTTGATGGAATATATTTGAATGGAATATGCATAATTTACAAAACCAGATGCTGGACTTTCATCCTTATAGGTGTTTTTATTGTATTGAAATGTGTTTTTTTTTTTATTATGGCAGTCATGATTTTTTTGCATGACAAAAAGCTGCAGTTATACTGTCTGTTGTATCTCAGCACTGCCATGTTTGTGGAAAAGTGTGATTGTTTTCACAGAAGAAGGTTCTCATCTCTCTATCCTCGCCTCTCATTGCTCGCCAGCAGCTCAATATAAAGCCATTTCACATTCCACGAGCCAACGATGTCCCAATTAATCTGAAAAAATATTTCTTTTGATAACTGATTCAAAAGCCAATTTCTCTAGCCACTTACGATATAAGGAGCCTGACTCCTTTTTGACTCTATTTTGACTGTGAGGCACAATCTAGGGCAGCCAATTTCAACAGAAGCCATTAACATATAACAGTCTTAAAGGCACAGTAAGAACTACAGCCCATTTAATTCTAAGGGATAAAAAGAGGTCAGAACATGGTCAAATAAAATTAACATGAATGTTTTGGTGCATAAACCACACAAATGTTGCAAGTACACCTAAATAAGAACGTAACATATGTTGGAAATGAAAAGAACATTAGACAGAAGTTTGGTAAAGTTACTTTATAGGCCTGTATTTAGTAACTTGACCTGAGTAGGAAATAATGTAGTGCTGCTGGGTTGTTTGCGTCTGCATGTTTATGCTGCTGCAGTGCATTCGCCGGATGACTAACTGATAATAAAATACCACCGCTCTGATTGTGGATGAATGACTGATATCAAAATGCCAGCAGCGATTCCGACCACGAATCTGCAGAGCGTTTCCACACGCGGCTGGGAGTTGCTCACAGGGCCGTTAATCTTGAGTGACGGCTGAGATGGCCGCTGAAAAGCAGGACGGTCAGCCGTAAAGCACCGCGCCGAAGGGGAAAAGGAGGCCGCATCGTGTCGTCTCTGCTTCATTCATTTTTTACATCCTCACTCATCTGTGGTGTTAGATCACCTCAGCACTTCTCCGTGCAGATTTATGGCCTGGGCTGAGACTAATTTACACGCTAATGGATCCAGCACCAGCCGTCCTGCCGTTCTGAAGGACGCTTTCTGAGGAGAGTTGAGCTATAGAGGAGTATGAAAAAAAAAGGACACAAATACAAATAGCCTTCAAATAGTACAGATAACATCATAGTTTAGGTAACTACTACAGTCTGTAGGGCATTAGCTAAACTCTATCTGAAAGCAATATTCTGGCAAAAACATGATTTGCACAAGTACACCCAAATATTAAAAAAAATCAGCAAGACTGTTTGGTGTTTACTTCTTAAAATGGCTAGGGCTATCCAGTGGCCCTAAAGTTTTATTACACATTTCTATAACCTAAGAATAGCCCAATCAGTTTGCATTGAAGTCCCTGTACTTACTGAATAATAAGGCTTAGTATGTACGAAGTCTGGGATTTTAAGGGGTTACGTTTTGCACTGGTGCCAATGTAGCTAATAAGTAATGGCAATGAATAAACACTGGACAAACTGCATGACATCACACACTTTCTTCAAGGCATGGTAAACATGAATGCTAAGTGACCATTTGCAAAATAATTGACACCCCTCTTAGCTAATCACAACCATCGCTTAGCACTGCGTTGTCTGCCCAGTGAAGGAAATCTCAGTCAAACTACTCACAACAAACCTGCAGTGAGAAAGGCAGTAGCAGTAATTGTTTTTTTTAATTAGGATATGGTGGAAAGTGTTGCTGAGGAGTGTGTAGTCTGATTATATGGACGCAGTAATGGGAGAATTACTTATAAAATATATTTCACTACAGATTACAGGATACATGCCCATAAATATCATTTGAAACATATTCCATTAAATTACTCAAAGTGAGTAACGTATTTTAGAAACTTTGGATTACTTAAACATGGTCTTGCATTATTGCATTATTATTGCATGTAACAGCATGAATGAATGTGGCATTCACACAGTACTGCTTCCTAAAGCAGACTGAACCCAGGACTCACTCTGAATGTATATATACACACTTGCTGTAGAGATGCAGTCTGCGTGTGAACACAAAAGCAGTTTTATGTTTTGTCTGGCAAAACCGAATGGTATCACAACAGTGTGTGATAAAGAGTACTGCGCAGATTTAGATAAGGGACTATTCATAGAATTCTCCATCACTCATAGGCTTGCAATGCTGCACAGAGTGAGGAAGCTAGCTAGGTCACATATCAAAATGTTGATTCTCAAATGATTGCTTAATTTCCAGATATTTAGGTAGGTACATGCGTAATTGGATAGAAACAATTTGACAAAAATATATTGCTGTTGTCAATAGAAAACCTTGTATCTCCAGAATGGTAACTTTACAGGTGAAGGAATAAAAACTACTTTGCTTTTAATATAAATCAGTGGAACCAGACATTTTTCTAAGTACTTATGGGCTGTTTTTGTGCCCTTCTTCATGAAATTGACATACAATGTAAAGAGCAACAGGCATTTTCAAATTATGTCAAAAACTTTTTTGTTTTCTTCCGACAACAGCATTACAGTACACATCATACATGTTGTTAATTGGCTGGTCTCCACTCAGTGGTTTGTTTGTTAGCTAGACATGCTTAGCAAACTAGTTACTATGTTGACAATGTTATCAGGCTGTTCTGCCAATTTGGCTAGCCTACTACGTAGGCATTTTGACCAACTTTAGTTGGACAAAAATAAACTTACCTCAAGGTGTTTCTTCACATAAGAAGTAGCGTCTTTGGAAGCAGGATCATTTTTTATCCTGGCAAGCAGTGATCACACCACACAACAATATTGCAGTTTCTTTCCACAGCCTGCAATGTTACATATATGCTTTTCCACTTTGTTTTAAATCAGGGGCTTTGGGGAAATTAGTGATGTCTTTTAAACTTAAGAGCAGATGATGCAAACTTAAAGTAATCCCTTTAAGTAAACTGTTGATTTTAAGAATGTAACTGAACACATAGTATTCATATTCTGTTATTAACCCAATACTGTTTGGAGGGTAGGGCTGTTCTTATTTGTAGATTGAACTATGTGGAAGACCAAATTCACAGATCTGTATCAAAACTACTAATAGGCTACATTTAGATTACTCTGCTTGCTGAAATCTTTTATTTATGAAAGTTTTAATATGATATTAACAATTAATTGGAATTCCTATCATAGTTCATGTTTAGTTTGCCTGTTATCTAGCAAATCCTAGTTTATATCTATTGCTGAACAAAAAATCCTCTACTGTCACAGTCAGACAAGGTGTCCCTCAAGGATCAGTCCTTGGCCCCCTGCTTTTCACAGTGCATATGGTTCACCTTGGCCAGATTGTTCGGCAACAATCCTACCTTGCTCTGACTATGCAGTGATTTATCTCAGTAGATCCACAACAGCTCTCCCTCCAACTTTATCAATAGCATGTATAAGTGATCTAAAATTGTAGATGAACTCCAACTTTAGTAAATTAAATTTCCCAAAGCTCTGCTGTCCAAAACCCCTGAATTTTCAGTTCAAATACATGGCATATCACAATTAGCATAATCTTTGACATACAGTTTTTTTTTTTTTGGAAGAACACATCAGGCAAATTAATAAAAGCACTTTCAATCAGCTACACGTCATTGCTCCACTTTGAGCCTTACTAAGTCCAGAAGATGCTAGTACCTTGTTCATTCTTCTACTCTAACTCCCTCTTTACTGGTATTTCTGGTAAAACCCTAAATCGACTGCAGTTTATTCAGAGTTCTTACTCATACCAAGCACTTAGTACACATCACACCATATTCTCTGTCTGAATGAATTATAAAGTCCAGCTTTTCACATTTAACACTTTATATACTCTTATCTCTGAGCTCTTGCAGCCCTACACACCTCCATGCACCTATCAGGTCCAACAGTACTAGTCTACTGGTGGTCCCTATGTTTGATTGGTGTGGTTAATGTAAACATGACGTATTGAATTCTTTGAATTGGCCTTTGTGCTGCTGAGCTTTCAGTCTGATAGCGTTAAAAGTGGTTGTCTAAAAACATGGCAGCAGTAACAAAGAGAACTAGGACGTGTCAGAATCAATGAGTGAGATATACTCCTTTGCTTCCTGTTAGCTACATTAGCCTTCATTTATCATGACCTATTACTTTTAGAGATTTACAGTCAGTGTGATGTTGGTTGCTGTTGTGATTATGTTTTTCAGGTTTGCTGTCAGTGTGCGCAGACCGAACACCGCTTTTTTCTGCATTTAAGGATCTAAAAGATATGCCCCCTGCTAGATGTTTTTTCACACTTTCTTGTTCTATTACACTATTACATTGCCAGTGCATTTGAGTGGACTTTGACCCCCTGTAGTGTAGCCCATTCCATCTAGCTAGTTTAGTCTTGCCAGTGGGCAAGAGATGGATTGAAGGAGCCACTGGTGTCAGTCAAAAGCATACTTTCCAATAATAGCCTGTGCGAGTAACTCATTGGCATGCGAGAGAGATGCAGGTATAAACCAAACAATTGTCAAATCAATCAGCCCCCCACCCTCTTTCTCCTAAACGATGATTCGACTCTGCAGCTCCTGCTTTCACATCACAGAATCCGTCTGAGTGCACTCCCAGCAGCGAAGACCAAACTTTCTGCTAGACTTGTGCTCATTTCAAACATCCAGCCATTTATGATGTATTGACTGGGGTTGCGTTTGACAGGTCTGCTGGAACTTTTACCAAAGTGCCAGGGCTTTAATAATGCTGACTTGAAAGTTACTATAATACCAAGTGTCAATTACTAAAAAAGCTATAATCATTATTAAATGCACTGAACATTAGGCACCTCACTTTAAATGAAACCTACAGCCCCATTCTGTTAAAGGAAATACAGACTGATGGCAGCTGAAATGTTGTTTTATGTAAGATGTCAAGCACCTTTTCTTGAGTGTGTCCAGCCCACATTTGGTGCTTTGAAAGCCGACATTTGAAGCACATTGGACGGTTATGATTTGAGAGGGAAGACGCAACAGTGTGCTGACACCCCTTTTCATACAGCAGAGATTACAAAGCATTGGAAAAACTATATTTCATTTTTCCAAGTGCCTGACATGCCTTCATTTCCTTTTTACAGCGCCATTACATGGCACTGGCTTTCAGTCACCAAAATATGGTCTCCGTGCTACTTATATATAGCATTTGAAAGCATTCGCAGACACTGTATAGCTTTTTAAAAGCAGTTTGTTTTTTAACAGCATGTAATTTGCAAAATCTGCCAAAAACAGCAGGTTCTAAGCTTTCTTTTCTTTTTGTGTTGCTCTGTCTTTTCTGAAACAATGCTAGCCGCTAGCTTGGTTAGCTGCCAGCGTTTACAGGAGTGTTCCACTGCCTTTCAAATGTTTAGGCTTTGACAAAACAGCCTTAACCTCAACCAAAATCTTTGTAATGCAAACGACTTCTAAAACTGCTGCCTCAAAGCAAGACACGACCTGAAATGGCTCGTCCTGAATTTACTCAAAGTTTGATTTAAAGGTTTTATTCAAACTGCTGGTAATGTGAAAGCCACAGTGGTAGTAATGTAACCCTGGTTTACCGTTGGTTAAATTGGTGACTAGTATTACATTTTCTAGTAAAACAATCTATGAAAAAAAGTCAACAGAAGGGACATGTTTTTTCGCCAAATGGCTGGTCTGTCTTTTTTTTTTTCTTAGACACAACACTAGCCACTAGTTTGGTTAGCCACCAGCGCTCACAGGATAGTTCCACTACTTTCACATGTTTGGGATGTGCCTAAACACTCTTGACCTCAAACCCAAAGAAAGGGACAAAGACTTTGCAATGCAGCATCCTCTATGACTACTGTTTAGAAGTGAGACCTGACTTGAAGTGTCCTTTGTACACAAAATTTTATGTTGTCTATTTTGCTGGCAACCGATACCCCTTTTAGCATTGTGATTCTAATTGGTATTATAGTGGCCACCACAAAAAAAAAAATCTAACCAAAAAAGTCAACAGAAGGGACATGGTCCTTTGCCAAAGAACTGCAGCTGCTGTTTTTTCAGACACAACACTAGCCGCTAGCTTGGTTATCCGCCAGCACTTACAGGACAGCTCACTTCTTTTCCACTGTTTAGAATTTACCAAAACACCCTTAATCTCAAACTCAAGGAGAGGACAAAATCTTTGCAATGCAGTCTCCTCCATAACTGCTGATTCACAGCGTAAAATGATCTGAAATGTCCTTTTTACACACGTTTACAGAGTTTGATGTTATCTAATGTGCTTGCTACATGTATCCCGTTTTAGCTTTACAATATCAGTTGGTATTACAGTTTCCACCACAACAAATCTAATCAAAGAAGTCAACAGAAGAGACGTGGTCCACTGCCAAATGGACTGGCGCTGCTCTGTTTTTCTGCAACAATACTGCTAGCTTGGTTAGTGGCCAGCATTTACAGGCCAGTTCCACTGCTTTTCAAATGTTTAGGATTTGCGAAAACACGCTTAGCCTCAAGACCAAAGACAGGAACAAAGGCTTTGCTATGCAGCAACCTTTAAAACTGCTGCTTCAAAGTAAGAAATGGCCTAAAATGTCTCTACTTACTGAATGTTTGATAGCAGATTTTGCTAAACTTGCTGGCCATTTTAAAATACATCTTTTACTCAGCCTCACAACCTCCACTACAACAAATCTAACCAAAATGTCAGCAGAAGGGCCACAGTTCTATACCAATGGTGTCACGTCCTTGTTTAGAGACCAGCATTTACAGCAGACTTCCACTACTTTTCAAACGTGTAGGATTCACTAAAACATCCTTAACCTCAAGGCCAAGGAAAGACATGAAAGCTTTGCTCTGCAGCATCCTCTAAAACTACCATTTCAAAATGAAAATTTATATTGCTGGCAATATTAAAAATATATCCCTTTCTTAGCCTTGCAATGTATCTCAGCAGGTAATGTATCTCAGGTCAGCAGAAGGGACACGGTTCTATGCCAAAGGGACTGGTGCTGGTGTCACGTCATTTATTCAGAAACAATACTAGCCACTAGTATCTAGTATTACTTCCATCCATCCATCCATCCATCCATCCATCCATCCATCCATCCATTTCTAAGCCGCTTCTCCGTCAGGGTCGCGGGGTATTACTTCCACTACTTCTCAAATGTTTAGGATTCAGCAAAACACCCTTCACCTCGAGGCCAAAAGAAAAAGGGGCAACATTTCTATTGCCTTCACTACTTGGTATAAATCTGGCCTTTTAGTTCACAGTGTAGGAACAGCTACAGAGAAGGAAGAGGCTGTAAACACACATCAAGCAGCAGTTTCTGGAGTGTCCTCTGAGGGGCAGTAGCAGTAGCAGCAGCCATTTGTACATGGAGGCTAAGGTCAGGGGGGATATAAGCTGGGTTTTCTAGCACATGTTCACCCCCCCACCTTCATCCCAGCCCCGCTGCAAGGCAAAGATTAGCCCCACACACTGGCTACAGTTACAGCTTTGTGGCTGTGCAGCTCACATCGCAGCTACCGCTAACAAGCCTGCTTTTGACTGATGCCTGTCCAACTAGGGTTTGTGTGTGTGTGTATGCAGGTGGTGCTACCTGTTCCTGTGCTTCTGAGTGCATATAACCCTGTAAACTTCAAAGGCCTGTGTCTAGGCCCGTGCTTCAGCTCCAAAACAGTGACTTCATTGGAAAAGTACAAAGACACTTAACTTGTAAGGTAATGAAACAAACTTTTATTCATTTTAAACCATTTCAATGATCAATTTCAGGAAATTTTGACACATCTACATGTTTCCAGCTACAGTAAACAGTAAACAGCTGGAATTTTCTAATGTAAAATGTAAAACTGTTGTTAACTTATTTGTTAGCTTAACAAAACGACTTGTTACATTAACATGCTTCTCTCTCTCCTATGAAGTTAGAGATTAGGGCTGTCAAACACTAAAAATCATTAATAAAATGTGTCATGATTAATGGAATTTGTGTATTTAACTGCAATTAATCCTGTCATTTTTACTCAAACATGACCCTAAATAAGCTTCATTAGAATGTGTTGTCATGTATGTTGTGTTGATGGAATATATTTTGATGGACAAATGAATGATTTACAAAACTAAACGTGTCTTTTTTGGTGAGCAAGCAAGACAGCAAGTGATTTTAAAAGTGATTGTCTCCTGTTTAAATGATGCTCGTTGCTCGCTAACAGCCCACCACACTCATTTCTTACAATGTTACACACAGAGAGCTAATAGTGTCCTATGTAATTTGGGGAAAATATTTTATTTGATTGTGATGATGAATATTATTACTATTCTTCTTATTACTATTCTTGTTATTAGTATTCATATTATTTTATTAAAAATATTCCATTCCTCCAGCCAAGTAGTGTCTAGAGGGCCTGCAAAAAGAGGCTACAAGCCATTGTTAAGCTCCTTTAAAACCATTTAAAATGGTGTATTTTGTGTGATGACATCTACAATAATGGATTATTTCATAGCAACACACAGCAGAAGCAGTTGGGCTGCAGCCTGCACTACTACACATGGTTTAAGAGATAAAACCTTAAAATTTATTTAACAGTTTTAAAAAATAGTGCCATTAATAATTTTATCTTTTAACCTTGACAGTCCTAATAGAGATAAAAAGCTTTTTAATGGTGAAAATATGCCCAGAGGTCAATGGAAAACACACTTTCTACACACATTTATAGAATCCTGCTCAGATGATGAACCTGATTGGTGAAGAACTCGCTCTGCTCATGTTATTGTATTGTTTAGCATTCAACATGTGTTACAGAAGGTCTTTATAGCCAGGAGAGTTCCTTGAAATGCTTTTGTGTGATGCTGTGGTCAATGCAGACAATGCTGCCTTCAGAATTTATGCAAGGACATGAGACATCTTAGACATCACGGTTACTTGGTCCCTGACCATTACGCGTTCTCTTATTGAGGAGAAAAGCTCCTGCGCATTATTTGTAAAGTTCGGTGAGTCAGGTATTGAAAATACCTCATGCCACATAATACACTGTGCTAAGCTTTGTCCTCAAGAACTGCTGCTTCAAATAAAAGTGAGAAATTCTGTGAAATGCCTTTTTTTTTGCACAGTGTTGGAAAGTTTGTTGCAAAGTTTTATTTAATCTGCTGGCAATATTAAAAATAAAGCCTGGTCTTGGCACTGTAATGCACATTTGTAGAGTGTGTGACTTCTATGTATATCCAATATCAGCAAGGTGTGAATACATTACTACCGTTTGATTGATTGACCCCAGATGTTGTGGAGATACGCGTACGTATGTGTGAGTGATATCAAAGGAAGCTTGGGAGAGCCTTGGCAGCGTGTGGCCCGCGCTGCCATTCTGCTAATGATTTGGTATTGACCGTCTTGGGGACAGATGGGGAGTGCAGGCGAGGCGTTCCGTTGAATAAAAAATGACACGCACTCACATTTCCTGAGATGATCAGAAAAAAAAGACAAAGAGCGAGCCTGCCTTTTGCTATGGGTGGGGGGGGAGGGGGGTAAGAAAGCAAGCAAGAAAGAAAGAATGAAACAAAGAAAGAAAAAAGGAACAGGAGTTAATTGCATTCAGCACCTTTCAGTCCGAAAACTGTGCCAGGGATGAATTTATTACATTTATTATTATTAGTCGCTCAGATCAGCGAAAAAGCAGGAGAGTTGATGATTTAGGAACACATCCGGATTTGAAGAAAATGCTCGAGGTAATTAGAGGGGGGCTCATCTTCCTTTTTTGTAACCCCATTCTGAAGAAACAGTGTCTCCAGGCATGTGCTTATGCCTATGGCGTCCTCTGTCTTTCATTTCTTCCCCCCATTCTCAACCAAAACAAAAACCACAACAGATACTACTGGAGGGTTTTGACTCGACAAAGATGTTACATCATAAGGATGGACAAACGTCAGCCACATATTTCTCCTGGTTGTGTTACGGCTCTGCTTTGGAGCTTCGGCTTCTCCAGCCTGGTAACAGCGAGGCCTTTGTTCCGTCCGTCATGGGGCCTGATGAAGAGCCGTTTGAGGAGCGGTACCGCAGTGCAGTGAGGAAGAAGAGGGTCCGGAGCGCTCCCCTCGGCGTGCGTGAGAAATCACGTCCCCAGCCGCTGTCTGCCATCCAAAGCCGCAGCACATCCTGTGGGAGTGACTGGGAGGCCAGGCGGCCACATCAAACAATAGCTTTCTGTTCTAAACAAAGCCAGGGCAAACTGCCGGAGGCCCACACCCCTCTCTCTCTCTCTCTCTCTCACTCTCACTCTCGTTCTCATTCTCTCTCTCACTCTGTTTCTCTCTTCCTCTCTCACTCTGTTTCTCTGTCTCTCTTTCTTTCTCTCTATTAATTGTTTCTCTCTCTCTCTCTCGTACTTTTTACATTTTTCCCTTTCTGTGTGTCTCCTTTTCTTTTCTCTCTATTTCTCTCTCTATCTCTTTTCTGTCTTTTTCACTCTGACTTTCCCCCCTTTTCTTGGTCTCTCTTTTTCACTCTTCTTCTCTTTTTTCTGTCTATCTCTTTACTCTCTCTCTCTCTCTGCTGTTCCACCTTCTCTCTTTTTTCTTTTTCTTTAAATTTTTGTTCTTTTTCTTCTCTGTCTCTCAGTTTCTCTCTGTCTTTCTTTCTTATTTTTTGTTTCTCCTTCTCTCTCTCTGCCATTCTACCTTCTCCTCTCTATTTCTTTTTTTTGCTTTCTTTACATCTTTTTTCTTTATTCTCTTTTTCTTTCTTGATCTCTTCTCCCTCTTTTCTCTGTTTCTCTTCTCTTTTTTTTGTCTTTTCTGTCTTTTTTTGTTCTCTCTCTCTCTCTCTCTCTCTCTCTCTTTCACTCTCTCACTCTCATTCTGGCCTCAGGGTCTCCGGATCTCATCCAGCAGGCCTGCTTGTACGCTGCAAGTCTCGACTGTCTGTCAAACAAATCCACGCTGGCCTTTTTCTCCAGCACTTTCATTTGTATGCACAGGCCCACGAGCTTGGCAGGGACTCGCACAAAGAGCAATGTGTTGATAAAACACAAAACAGCGGCAAGGCAAGTAAACATGTGTCCAAGCACGGCCAAGACTCTGCAACACATTTACCTGCGAGAGACGGACTTTTTTTGTATGCACTCCATCAACTTAAACAGGCCTGGACTGCTCAGTTTACTGATCTCATTATTTTCACCTTTTAATTAAAGATAAGGAGAATTTTTATTTATTTATTTACGTTAATGGTTACCAAGCCAACAAATTATGCATAGCATTTGTTTATGAACTCTTCACAAAGAATTAAGGTTCAGCTAAGTACAAAGCACTTGTTTTTCCACTGTGATCTTGTGTGCCTTTGTCCACGCACCCATAAACCAATGTCATTAAACTGTCAAGAAGAAGACACCTGGAGATTTGGTTCCAAGTGAAGTGGTGATATTTCAGCTCCCGTCTGCTTGTCGCTCGATCAGTTCTGCATTGTCGGGGCGGGCAAGATCGCTTTAGCACAGATAAGATTGTTTTTTTCTTTAACACTTCGCACATTGGGATGTGTGGGGTGAGCACAGAAAACAACAGCTGTCATGCAGGCTCGGCCATCACCACCCATAATGGCTCAGTCGAGAAGGAGGACAGTGGGCGGGGGAGCGGGTGTCTCTGGGGCTTTCCATGAAAGATGCTATTAATAGGTGTTGGAGGGCAGGTCCACCTGGTTTTTCAAAATGTTAAAACACTTGTTCTTTTGGTGGAGCACTGTAGATGGAAGATTCTTCAGTCTGGTATTCTTTGGGGAAATTTTCTAATTTATATGTATAGTACTTTGTATAGAGCAGCTACTCAGAAGTGTGAGATCAGCCTCCGGATCACTGTCACTAAGGGCAACAGTGACAGGAACACTACATACGAGCATGATGAAGAACCACTGAGAGGAATGAAGACTCAAAAAGAGAAACTCCTCAAGAGCATGAAGAAGAACCACTGAAAGGAACCAAGACTTGAAAGGAGAAACATTCTAAGAACATGAGGAAGAAATACTCTGAGGAACTAAGACTCAAAAAGAGAAACTCCTCAAGAGCATAAAGAAGAAACACTCAGAGGAATGAAGACTCAAAAGGAGAAACTTCTTAAGAACATGAAGAAAACACTGAAAGGAACCAAGACTCAAAAGTAGCAACTTCATAAGAACATGAGGAAGAAACACTGAAAGGAACCAAGACTCAAAAGCAGAAACTTCTTAAGAACATGAGGAAGAAACACTTGTAACAACTAAGACTCAAAGGGAGAACTCTTCCTCTTCTGGGCTGCACTGGACTGGATTTACAACACTAAGAGGCACCTAGACTTGCATTGGTGCAATCCAGGCTCAGACTGTTCATCAGGACTGAGAGAGTTTCTGGCCAGTAGCCTGATCGGTTAGTTGGACCATCAATTGAGCTAAAGATGAACCAAACTAGAGCACCATGCAGCAACATCCATTTATACATCAACAAACCCCTTCGCCCCCGAATCTCCCAAGCGTTTGGTCTTTTTATCACATAAGTGGTGCGTGGGTAATAGTTAGATCTGAGAATAATGTTAGATCAGAGATGTGCTATAGAGCTAGTTGGCAAGATAACTGAGCCGGTCAACTAGCACAGCATCATGGTTGGTGTTCACGACTTCATAAAATAGATGTTAAGAGGAGAACAGAGTGGAGCTAATAGGGGAATAATTAACACAGCAAGAGGACAACCTGTCAGTGTTTGGCCTACTCACCTAATCACTGTAGCTAGTTAGCTAATGCTACAATGTTAGCTTGTTTCTCTCTGTCAGGAAATTCAAACGAACCCACCACTGACTGAGATGGTCTCTGTTGTCCATTTTGCCATGTTTGGCGTTTGCTTACAACATTAGTCTTGGTTCTACTTCTTAGCATACTCATCTTACAGCTGCTTTTATTCAAACAGAACCTGACAGAACCGTCTTTAATCATTATGGAACCCTTTTGTTCATACACACTGTGACGGTTGGGAGTGAGGAGGCGGACGCCTGTGCTGAGGTAAGCGAAGTTTATTAAGTGCAAAACCAGGGTCATAGTCTAGACAGTCCAGGTTCAAACATCCAACACGGAGAGCAGGAGGGACAGACACAACAGACAAACCAGAATCAAACAAGCATGACCAAACATCCAAATGTTACAAACAACAAAGACCAGTGACAACTACTGGCAAACACAGGGCTTAAATAATCACAGGGTAAATGAGGAACAGGCAGGAACACAGGTGGAAACAATCAGGGGTGGAGTCACAAAACGAGGGGGCTGGACTAAAAAAACAAAACAAAGAACACGCGGGCTAAACCAAAATGAACACAAACACATGGATGGGACTGGGAGGGGCCAATCGTGACACATACTACTTTGTAGTTTCTGCTCAGTCTGTTTTAAAGATATATCTGAGATTTAAATTCATGCATCCAAGTACTGAAAATATCATATGGAATTGAGCATTAGCTTCACTGGAATGCTTATATGACTGAGCTGATTCTAGGATTGGTGTCTATTTGATGTCGCACACTGTCAGAAAAAGATACTGTGTCTGTACATTTTTTGTTTATCAAACCATGTAAATTTATCCTCAAAGGTTTAACAATGATTTTAATTACATCTTTTCTAGAAGACAGATACATATTTGTACCTTTTCATAACCTAAAATTTTAAAACAGAGCAACGAAATAAAAAGTGAAGTGAGTGAAGACAGAATAGAGTCCATACAATTTAAACATAACTGCAATGGATTATGGTACAATTATGTTGGCAAGCTAAAGGCATTGAAGACATATCCCTGAGAGTCGCACCCTTCTATGAGAGTGCCTACTACAGATGCACACCTTAAAATGTTGGAATAATTTCTTTATATATTTATATATATATATATATATATATATATATATATATAAATGTATATATGGGTCACTGGGTGCTGGAGTCTATCCCAGCTGTCATTGGGCAAAAAAGGGGAATACACCCTGGACAGGTTGCCAGTCCATCACAGGGCATCAAGAAAATCAGATTTATTCGTAGCGCTTTTTACAACAGATGATGTTACAAAGCAGCTTCACAGAATTCCAGAAAAGACAAAGTTTTAAGAAGAATGTAAAAATCCCCAGGTGAGCAAGCCAGGGGCGACGGTGGCCAGGAAAAGCTCCCTCAGAGCTGAGGAAGAAACCTTGGAAGGAACCAAGGCTTACAAGTGGGTACCCGTCCTCCTCTGGTCAAACTACCTTCAAATTATTATACTACTAACATTAATAGCAGTAGTATTAGTAGTAGTAATAGCTAGGAGTCCATGAAAACTTCAGAGTAGTTTTCCAGGCAGCTAATCCAAGGCAGGTGGTGGTAGCTGTGGTGTGGGCAGCTGGTCTGAAGTGGGTAGCAGGAGGGCTCGAGAGTCAGTCATCCTTCAGTGTCCGGCCGGACATGTGGGCGGTTGTATACTTGGAAAAAAAGGCAGGGAGATGGAATTAGTTTTATTGTGTTTGTTTCTACGTAAAACAGGGATTGTGAACATTTCCAGAGTGTAGCTAATGACTCCGGAAGATCTGACTATTACTGATCTGACAACTTAACTAAAAGGCGAGAACCAGAAGGACACACAGACACGAGAGCACTCTGAAACAGTTTGGCATCCCTCCGTCCACAAACCTGAGTGACCGCGTGCGAACAGCAGGACTACAGCACCAGTGTCTCAGTTTATTTTAATTCCCTGTGTCCGTGGACCCCTGGATCTGCCGTCTTTATCTAAGGGGGAACATTACCTACCAAAAGCTAAACTGAACAAGTGAGTTTTCAGCCAAGATTTGAAGATTGAGATTGTGTCTGAGTCATGAACATTTTCTGGAAGATCATTCCAGAGTTTGGGGGCTTGGGGGCTAAGAAAAAGCTCTTCCCCCAGCTGCAGCCTTATGAATTCTAGGAACTATCAATAAGCCAGCACTCTGGGATCTGAGTAGTGGTGATGGCTCGTAATAGGAAATAAGGTCTTGCAGGTACTCAGGAGCGAGCCCATGTAGGGCTTTATACGTCAATAAAATAATTTTATAATTAATACGGAATTTAACAGGCAGCCAACGAAGTGATGATAGCACTGGACTGATATGATCAAATGTTCTAGTTTTAGTGAGGACCCTGGCTGCAGCATTTTGGACTAGTTGAAGTTTGCTTAGATTCCTGCTTGTACATCCTGACAGTAGCGTATTACAGTAGTCGAGCCTGGAACTAATAATGGCATGTACAAATGTTTCTGCATCATGCAGGGATAATGTATTTCTTATCTTGGCTTTGTTGCAAAGATGTAGAAAAGCTGTTCTAGTGATGCTGCCTATGTGTTGATTGAATGATAAATCTGAATCAATTATGACGCCAAGATTTTTTGCTGCTGCGCCAGGTGTAACTGGAAAGTCAGAGAGATTTAAAATGAAATCTGATCATTTATTTCTTGCCAATTGTGGACGCAGAGGGAGAAGCTCTATTTTGTTACTGATTAGTAGGAGGAAGTTCCGTAACATCCAGCATTTCACATCTTTTACACAGTCCTCTATTTTCTTTAATCTGTATTTGTCATCAGGCTTGGCTGATATGTACAGTTGTGTTTTGTCTGCATAACAATGAAAGTTAATGCCATGGTTATTTATAACGGTGCCTAACGGTAAGTGGATTGAAAGGTATTTTCTAAATAATCGGTTAGTAAATCTAACTCCAATTGGTCTGATGGAGTGGAGACTGGGGTTGATAGTTCTGGAAGGTTTTCTATGAATTGTAGGCCGGTGAAAGGTTTTACTGAGCACTTTGTAGAATAGCAGGGGGATGTACATATATTATGGCTCAGACGTAGCTCATATGAAATTAGGTAATGTTCGGAGACTGCTGATATTAAGCCTGTCTATGTTAAGACCTAGTGTCAGAACTAAATCTAACGTGTGAATACAGTAGTGTGTAGGCCCTGTTACATTTTGGGTAAAACCAACAGAGTCTAGAATTGAAGTAAATGCCTCTTTTAGTGAGTCATCTGCCTTCTCAAAGTGAATATTAAAATCTCCTACAATTATTACTTTATCATTGCACATGGCTAGGTTTGCAGCAAAATCACTAAATTCTTTTAAAAATAGGATAATCGGAGTAGGGCCCTGGTGGTCTGTAAATGTTAAATAATGAAAATGGGTTCTTTTTTTGTGACCGGATTTGTAACGTAAATGGAAGGGACCTCAAAGGAAGTGAAAGTGTCACATTGTTTCTGACTAATATCGAGAGTATTTTGGTAGATTACACATACTCCGCCATCCGTGCCTGATAATCTTGGTCTATGTACATAATTATAGCCTACAGACGTGGCTTCGTTTAATGCTGTATATTCATCTGGTCTAACCCACGTTTCAGTGAGACAGAAAACGTCAAATTTATGATCGCTTATAATTTCATTTACGATGACTGCTTTTGAGTTTAGTGATCTTATATTGAGTAGTCCAAATTTTATATCTAAGGTGTTAGTGCTATCATCTGAATACGGATATATGTTGATCAGGTTGTTTAAGCGGGCTGATTGAGTTTTTCTATGATTAAATTTAGTTTTAATTCGGGGCAAAGACACCATCTCAATAAAGTTGAACCTGGGTGATGCCTCAAGGCAGTTTGCAGACGGTCGGTTTAGCCTGTCTGTCTGCAGCCTGGTCCTGGCTCTGGATTGTCAGCAGCTATTTACACTACTCTGCCGACTAACTAAAAGCCTATGAGTTATGCTGCAAGAAAGTAAAGCAGCACCCTCCCCCATGAGATGGACACATGGATTCCTATCTATGAGACCAGGCTTGCCCTTGAAGTGTAACCAATTGTCTATAAAGCCCACTTGATTTTCGGAACACCACTTGGACATCCAACAGTTTAACACTGAAAGCCTGCTGTAGGTTTCAGCGCCACGCTGCATTGGGATGGGGCCAGAGCAAATTACAGCATCGGACATCATCTGGGCCTGTTTAATCACGTCTCTAATATTACCCTTAGTTATCTCAGACTGAATATCTTGAATATCTCTTATCAGCTAACAGTCTAAGGTTGCCACTAATGTCCGGCACTCAGGCTCCCGGTAAACAGCTAACTATTACTGCTGGTGCCCCTAAAGGAGTAGCTAATTTCATGTGTCGGACAATCGAGTCTCCTATAACCAGGACACTTTTAACAGGTAATGCTGAGGCCAAAGCTAGCCCACCGGAACACCACGCTCCTCCAATTCTTGTGTCAAACAGGTTTGCCCTGCTCAGCGAAGCACCCGCTGAGAAGCCATTAGCCTTATCTTTGTTAGATTGTTTGTTAGATTGTTTGACACAGTATATATATATATATATATATATATATATATATATATATATATATATATATATATACTAGACTACGATGATTTGTAAATTCTTTTCAACCTATATTCAACTGAATACACTACAAAGACAAGATATTTAATGTTCAAATGGATCAACTTCATTGTTTTTTGCAAATATTCACTCATTTTGAATTTGATGCCTGCAACACGTTCCAAAGAAGTTGGGACAGGGGCGTGTTTACCACTGTGTTACATCACCTTTCCTTTTAACAACACTCAGTAAGCGTTTGGGAACTGAGGACACTAATTGTTGAAGCTTTGTAGTTCGAATTCTTTCCCATTCTTGCCTGATGTACAACTTCAGTGGCTCAACAGTCCGGCGTCTCCGTTGTCGTATTTTGTGCTTCATAGTGCGCCACACATTTTCAATGGGAGACAGGTCTGGACTGCAGGCAGGCCAGTCTAGTACCCACACTCTTTTACTACGAAGCCCCGCTGTTGTAACACATGCAGAATGTGGCTTGGCATTGTCTTGCTGAAATAAGCAGGACGTCCCTGAAAAAGACGTTGCTTGGATGGCAGCAGATGTTGCTCCAAAACCTGTATGTACCTTTCAGCATTAATGGTGCCTTCACAGATGTGCAGGTTACCCATGCCATGGGCACTAACACCCCCCCACACCATCAGAGATGCTGGCTTTTGAACTTTGTACTGAAAACAATCCGGACAGTCCTTTTCCTCTTTGGCCCGGAGGACACGACGTCCATGATTTCCATAACAATTTGAAATGTGGACTCGTCAGACCACAGGACACTTTTCCACTTTGCGTCAGTCCATCTCAGATGAGCTTGGGCCCAGAGAAGCCGGTGGTGTTTCTGGGTGTTGTTGATTTGTGGTTTTCGCTTTGCATAGCAGAGTTTTAACTTGCACTTGTAGATGGAGCGACAGACTGTGTTCACTGACAGTGGTTTTCTGAAGTGTTCCTGAGCCCATGTGGGAATATCCATTACAGAATGATGTGGGTTTTTAATGCAGTGCCGGCTGAGGGATCAAAGGTCACGGGCATTCAATGTTGATTTTCTGCCTTGCCGCTTACTTGTAGAGATTTCTCCAGATTCTCTGAATCTTTTGATGATATTATGGACTGTAGATGATGAAATCCCTAAATTCCTTGCAATTGCACATTGAGAAACTTTGTTGGACTATTTGCTCACGCAGAGTGGTGAACCTTGGCCCATCCTTGCTTGTGAATGACTGAGCCTTTTAGGGATGCTCCCTTTATACCTAGTCATGACAGCGACTGAGAGTGCGTCAGTGCAAGCGACTGAGAGTGCGTCACTGCAGCAATGTTTTGTGCTATAAGCTCATAAATCAACTAAAAGTGTGTGTGTGTGTGTGTATATATATATATATATATATATATATATATATATACACACAACCCATACATGGTTAGAAATAAAGATGCAGTGCTGGTACATTTTTTATTCATCAAGGTATGTAAATGTAACTAAGTAAAGGTACAACGGTGGTTTTAAGTTCCAAGTGACCCTGTGACCCTAAAAACATGTACATTTTCATAACTTAATATTTTAAAACAGAACAATAAAATAAAAACCCTGGAGATGAAACTGTCATACAATTATGTCCTCTGAGTACCACCCCAGTAACAAGAGAGGTACTGCCCCAGTGACAGTTACAAACCTTTTTCTCTAAGAGAGTGAAATCCCAGTTACTCCACTGCTGAGAGGAGCCAACTTTCAGAAGAGGAACCCATTCTCCTTTAGGCTTCACCAGAAAGTGGAGTTATGTTTCAAGTAGGACAAGTGAGATTAAACAAGTTGATGCAAGTTTAAGCGTGAGATTAAACAGAAGCACTCAGATCAAACAGAGGAAAGATGTGTGAGACACCCCAATGCTTGATGTTAAATGTCTCCCAGAACACTGCCAGGTCAAAATCTGTTGGACTTCCAATTGTTCTAGACATCCACAGGATGTTTCATATAAGAATGTTATTGGTAAAAAGTTCAACATGACTGTAAGGCAGCAGCAGGTTAGGAGTTCATGTAGGGAACAGCAGTCAGGAAGGTTATTACAATTCACGACATGAGAGTCAAACAAAGTCTTCAACATAACCTACCATATGCATGGAAAACTTCCATTGTACCACATGACTTGCTTGAAAAGTTTATGAAGGGCATGGTAACCACAAATATTGTGCGCTTTAGTGTCTGTGTTGTGTTTTACAGCTCCATATGGTTGACGTATTGAAAAGTGTTTTGACAGTTGGAGCAATTCCTGATTGGGCCTTTCACTGAACTCCAATTTAATTGGATCTAATTCAATATGAGTAAATGAAGCTCTGTGGGACATTTGACGTAGCACCATTGATTCTATAGCACTCGTATGCCTGGTAGTCTTTGTGTGAGGGAAGCTGTTTGTGCTGCTTTACCCATATGTAAATGCAGGAACATTTCATTAACAGACACTCTGATAAGTGGTTAATTAATTCCAGCTGGCTGTTGTGGTTTCTCTTTCGCATGGGTGTGGTTTTCTTGTCGTGGGAGGATGTTTAGCCATCCTGCATGGTACAAACGATTCTAGGTGCCCAACGGTCACAGAACTTGACTTGCCTCTGGCTCCAGGGGTCAGGGTTGCGATCCCCAGATGGTGGCAGCAATTCGCATTGTGCCCTTGAGCAAGACGCTTAACCTCAAGCTGTTCTAACAGTTGGTTAATGGAAGTAGCTCCAGGCTCATGTAAAACAACAAGTGTTAAATGAACTCCTGCAGAGTTAAACACAAATAAGTTGGGCCTCTTTAGTGGTAGATTTAACTCTCCTGCAGCTGATTTCACACTATTGATTTTACTGTGTGAGGGAAGCAGATAGGGCCGAGGGGAGAGGTGTTAGAGAGAGAAAGGAGAGAGAGAGAGAGAGAGAGAGAGAGATAGCTTCATTCCATTTCCCGTACAGGGTAAAGGAAAAGCGAATATCTGTGGCCTCCTTTCTGATCCGCTGCAAAGCCTCTGCTGCTTTAATATCCAGAGGATTGTTTCATGGCAGTCCTTGCGGGGTGAACTGGACAAGGGTCAGCCCCAGTTCAAGCCAGAACAAAGCCAAACTTCAGCATGGCTATATGCAGCTAGTGCATTATCAGATTGTTCCCACCGTGACATGAATGATGCGTAATACTGGCAGACATCTAGCCCTCAGAGTCAGTTTGTGCTGAGCCTTGGCCGGCATTTCAAAGTCTCCTTGTGAGAACTATTGTGTGGGATGACTTGTGTGTGATTATTCATTTAAGTGCACAGCATACGACCACTGAGTACCCAGTAATTAGCATGTGGCTAAGCACAGATTCTAGCAATGCTCTTACAAAGCATTGTTGTTGCCTATGATTTAGATGCCGCTGAAGAATTAAATACAAAGGACGGTAGTTGGCTACTTAAGGATGTAATTATGCTTAATTTAGCATTGAGCCCTTAGCATTAAGCATACTGACACTGAATAATGACCCCTCTGCTGCCCTGGAGTGAAAATGATTGAAGACACAGGCTTAGTAGTTTGTTGAGAACACCCAGCAGCATCCAAAATGATGTAAGCACAAGGATAAGACAGTAGAGAAAAATGGATAGTAGGAAAACACCGAAAGGCCACACAGCAGCTGGACCGCTCCCATAAATTTTCAGTATCTGCTCCAATATTAAATAAAGAGGAAAAAAAATAGGTCTGAAAGTTCCACGTCTACATTCAGCCCAACCTTCCAGTGACCCATTCCGCAAGGGTCAGGGATTTGTAATTAAGTCCAGCAGATATGACTTTTTTTGGCAGCAAAAGTGTTGCAAGTATTGTAGTTTCAGAGGAGTATGGGAAATATGTGAAAATAGCCCAAGGCTCATGGGTTTGAGCGCAGCATGGGGGCCCTGCCTGGGAGTCTGAAGAACAGGCAGGAGCCAATTTGCTGTCGCCCACCTCCAGCTGTGGACACCCCCCAAATCAATGACCTGTGTTTATATGGATGATCGCGTGTGCTGAGACCGCAAGTACCGCCCTCAGCAGTCCTTCTGGCTATTGTCCATATTGTCTTGGGTATATTGGACTGTAGAGTGGTTAGTGTTCTCAGCCCTTTAGGAAGAATAGTTATGAGTGACATTTTTCAAACAGAATGACAATCGATTACGTAGTGATGTTTTGAGTTATATTTGCATTTGAATTGACAGTTGCAGGTCTGTATTTCAGTTTTGCACTTATTTCAATGTCAAGAAATGACAAAAGCCTGGCAAAAATGTAAATGAAGGTCTTTGTTCCCACAAAACAAGTCTGTACTCAATAATCATATTCATTAAATTCAAACGAAGTAAGAAAACATACTAATATTACATAAAAAATGCATGTTTAACAAATTTCTCTGCTTGTTTTAATGAAGTAGGAGAGAAAAGGAATTAAATGAGATGTAAAAAGAGGCCTTGGAGGTTTCAAAACTGAAGCAAATTAACCCTATTGAATTGAACATCTCATTGGGGATGCTCATCCCTCAAACTCATTTAAAGCTGATGCCAGTAGAGTTAGGGAGCATGCACGTCTACAATAGCCCAAATGAAACATATCAGAGGGTAAAATCAATACTTTTTGTGTGCTACCGTGTTTCTATTACTATATAAAAGATGCACAAGGCTCCCTTTATTGTTGGTGCACAGTGATTTTCTCTAAGTGAAGGTGTGAGCTCATTTCGAATGAGTAAGCACTTATTATTGACTGGTTTTTAGTACCGTTGAAACACGACTCATGTGCGAGGTGTGTTAACACTTTGGTTTGATTGAAATTAATCACGGTGCAATAGTTAGAAACCCAAACACAGACTGAACCATCTCCTCCTCTTTACGTACTTTAGTTTATACCTAGCATAGATGAATGTCTGATGCAGTTTTGACACATATGAGTTCATCACCTCTTCTTAAGTGCGGAGTTGGTAATTATAGAATGGATTTAGTTTTAAAACGTGATTGGGTCACATTCAAAGATATTATGGAATGCTTCATACACACCCATATGGCTCCACCGATCAACAATATTATGTATTACTGTGGCAAGTTTTTGATGTCTTATAAAAGCAGCAAGACATTCAAGACGGTGTGATTTCACAGTGATTTCATGCTGCTTTGCTTTGTGGAAGAAACTATGGTAACACAGCCTCTCAATGCTTATTGAATGCCACAAAACAAATCAAACAAGATGTACAAACCCCACAAGCTCTGCTTAGCCAAAGTACAGCATGATTCAGAAAGGTCAATGAATATGATCCCAGTTATCTCGCTGAATGTACGTCATAAAATGTATCTAATCAATTATGAATTTTTATCTGCAACTTTTGTTCACATTAATGTGAACCAGAATTAAAATGCAACAAGGCATCATTTTCGGCTTTCATCTAAGTATCAAACAAAAGGAACCGGACAACAGGTCCTGTGCAAATGCTTGGCCGTTTGGTCAAATTACATGCTTTGTTCATTTTCTCTAAAGAGACCACACCTCTGTGCATTTTAATGCAGAATGCTGTGTTTAACATACAGAATGTGACTTGTGCAAAAGTTATAGCCCATTCTACATTTAAACTCAGCAAATAAATGTCATACACTAAAATTTGCCCACAAATGCTGTAGTTTGTTAACTTATTTTCACTTAAACAATCACCAAAACTTTTGCTTACGCCTGAATATCCCTGTGCATATGTTTGCTTATTCAAAAGACAAGCTAAATAAAAATCTGCATGTTTTTATCATATTAAAATAATTGAAATAAATGCAACAACAGCACTGAGAAATCCCATTATTGACCGAGAAGAGTAGAAATAGCCGAAAGAGCTGTTTCTCTGTGGGCTGAAGGGTTAATGAAGATGGCTGTTTGTTTTGTGCAGTTGTTTGTCAAGGTTGTGAGATGCTGTTTAATTGTGTGCTGAGAGGAGTGTGTGTTTGCTTGCCCGTGTTTGTATTCAGTGGACAGTCGCGAGTTGCGAGGTGCTGAATGCTGTGTTTTCTTGTAAGATTACCCCAGCGTGACGTCCCTTTCAAAGGTCTCCCGCTCTGAAGAGAAACAGGACGGCCATTCCTTTTGATTCATGCACACTTTGTCAAAATAAAGCCTACGCGTCGCCCCCGTGCAGTCACAGCCTCAGATGTACAGGGCTTTGTGGAGCGAGAGAGGGGCGGGAGCGAAAAAAAAGAGGTAAATCTCACTTTTAAATAGTGATGGACTGGTGCTGGGTTTTCTAGAAAGGCAGAACAGCAGTGCAGAATGGCCTTGTGTGCCAAAAAGCCAGCATTCTGCACAAGTGGCAGATTCCCTGCCACTTCCAAAATGCCCTGTGCATCCGGATTGGACCCCCCTGGATTGATTCAGGGGATCTTCATTTATTATTCAAATAGAGCGGCGGTCCAGCAGATGGCAACAGAG
The DNA here is from genome assembly GCF_015220715.1 of Pygocentrus nattereri. Classification (NCBI taxonomy): domain Eukaryota; kingdom Metazoa; phylum Chordata; class Actinopteri; order Characiformes; family Serrasalmidae; genus Pygocentrus; species Pygocentrus nattereri. The sequence continues at coordinate 13,222,077 of NC_051212.1, forward strand.
GGGGCCTGGGGGCTGGAGGAGCTGAAACTCAGAAACCTGTGTGCTAGCCCAGCCGCCGCCGACAAACACAGTTCAAAGAGAATCAGCCATCGCGACAGAGTGAATTAGCATATTCTCATTGAGCATTGGTGCTTTAAAAAGGCCGTGTGGGGGAAACATGAGGGAAAGAAAAGATGGCGCTGGCCCGGACCCTCTTCCTGAGAATCGGGGCTCGATGCGCAGCTGCACGGCCAACACACAACATGGCTGTTGGCTTTGAAACAAGAAAAGCTGTTATTGAATTGAAACCTCTCACAGAACGAGTCAGTTCATATGGATTCCAGGTGCCAAGCCCTGTAGTAGCTATTGGAGCAGCATGCATTGATACATCAATGTGCTTTGGCCTGCTGTCTAATTCCATAAAGCTAAGCTTGCTCTCTTGCCGCTGACCGGGCCTTTAATTGTAAACTTTAATAAGACTTCGATCCTCACTGACTCGAGCAGTTAACTAAATAAGGTAAAAGAACAGAGTAGTACTGACACATTCGTAGCTAATCAGTATAAAGGCAACAACATAAAGGCACGCCAAGACGGCGGCGCATTTAATCCCGCTAAAGCTAATTAGCAGCAGCTGCGCGGTCCTCCTCAGGTGAATGGCAGGCGGGATTGAAAAAAAACATCCATCCATCAGATGGTATTTAAAGCACAGAGTTAATAGATTTTCCTTCTTGTGCTCCGGGTGGTTTTGAGCGCGCTCTCTTCCTCCTAACTCGAGCTCCAGCACCTTGACCTTCCGCAGAGGTTCAATTAAAGAGAACGGCTCTGGATTTATACTCCAGCTTTTGCCTCGCGGCTCAGAGATGCTGCTGTGGCGAAGGACAGGGCTAGCGTAAGTGGTGTTAAAAAGGCTAAATGGAGGAGGATGGCATCAGACCATGGCCTGAGGTGGCACCATCTGCCGCCTGCCACCGCCCGTCACGGGGCTGTCCACAGTCGCCTTCTTTTTAGCACATTTATGAACTTGCATTGACACATCCAGCAAGCCTCTATTCACTCTGTTACTAAACGGTTCCCGGCTTTTAGGAATGATAATTAAAGTCAGTTTGAATCGGAAATCATGACACATTTTTCTTCTCTACCATGATGACAGTTGGGCAGAATAAACACTGAAAAGGAAGGTTATGATAGCTGAATACTGAGTACATATTCATTTACCAAAAAATATGAAAAAATAACACTTTCATACATTTAAAATGCACTTACAAAATATGTTGACAAGAAGCATGGGAAAACTCGGCTGTTAAAGGAGAATTCCACCACTTTATTCACATTTACTGCATAATTAAATGTTTGAAATGCAAAAAAAAGTCATTCAGAGTGGTTTGCTGTGAAATGCCACTCAGATTTCTTTACAGTGGTGCTGATAGGAACCAGGAGTCACAGCATCTACAACAAAAATATAAAATCACCAATGAACCTGCGAGTGTCTTGTGAGTTTTTGGGTGCAATGTTAATAATAATAAAGTAGTACTAATAATAATAAGTGAAAAATCTAAAATGTGTTCTTTGAGGACTATTTCACTATTTTGAGGACTACTTTAACCCCCGAATGTAACCCTCCACCATGAATGTACTTCAAATAATACATTTCAGACCAAAACCTCTTTGCAAAACAGTATCTCAGACATGTAACTTCACAGAATAACTGTCAGTGAGGCAGGTTTGCAACTCTTCAGACGACTGGTTTCTATCAACACCACTGTGGAACAATTCTGACTCTAGGTTTCTCTAAAACTGAGCATTTCACATATAAGGCTTAGCATGGTGTTCTCTTCCAGGCGGGGAATCAAACCCAAATCTGCTACAGTAGATGAAGAGCAAGGATGTTATTCACTACACTGTATCACATAATGCCATTATACTAGAAAATGTAAATAATTAAGATTTGAAGTGTTTGCCTTGTCCCATATACCCAAATATTTCAAATTTGTCTGTAAAGTTGGTAATTATCATATTTTTAGTCAGTGTGTAACTAAGCTTATCATTAATATTTCCACTACTGAGGAGACTGTTTGTTTATTTCCATCACCCATAAAAGAGCTCAGTAATGCTTAGATTGGGAACTGGCCCATTTCACTGATTTATCAGTCTACTCAGGCTTTAGCAGAACAGTTTATAAAGAGCAAAAGGCCATTATGTTTCAGAACAAGAGTGCAGGAAAACAAGAACACAAACATGATTGATTTTAATAATAATAATTAATATTTTAATATTTTAATATGACCTGGGACCTGAACTAACATTGTAAAAGAATAATTTCAGATTGACTTTAATTGGTGTGCCAATTTTTAGAGATTTTAAGCTTTGGAAAAGTTTTTCCCACTTGTTCCTCATGTTTACAAAAATGGTTCCTTGAAGAACCATCGATTTGGAACCAAAAGTAGCTGCTTATATTCCATTCTCTTTATATTGTTCTTCACTGTGCAAAGTGCACCAGCAAAGATTTATAGCTGGCACTTGGCGATGATGGTGGAGTGGAAAATATAGCAGGTTAATGAGGCCACTGGTAACCCAAAGGTCATGAAAGTTATGAATGAAGGGGTCAGGGACTCCAGCCCAGCTGTTAACATCACGTCATTGTGCCCTTCAGTGAGGAACCCAAATACTGCTGTAGAGCAAGAACCCCTGCTGTTTGCACATGTGACGCTTTTTCCCAGGACAAGTGTGAAACGCATGACTAAAACTCATCTGTGTGTTTAACCGTTAGAAGTGTCGAGTTTTTATTGCCCTTAAGCTTTGCTATTCAAATGTACTCACACTACTAATTACATTGTTACATAATACATGACATTTACCTTTGATTTGCCTTGTGTATAAACAGGCTCGAGCAAACATTTCAGACATTTTCTGTCTGTTTTAATAAATTAATGCAAAACAGGGGGAAAAAAAACTTACTTTCTACTTGTATAGATTGAAAGGTTATAAGCTGCACTTTCAAAAGAATGTCTTCACTTGTTTCAGTGAATAAATGAGAAATAATAAATAAAACCTATTAAAAAAAAAAACGTTTTTAAATATTCATTTTATCATGAAATTTAACATAATTGTCTAATTTTGGACCATTTCTTTTTCTGGTTTTGTCATAAATACAAATAAATGAAAAAGGAGTTATGTTGTTTTGGTCTGCCACAGATAAAATGTCTCAGTCTCAGTGTATATTGCGTTTCAGAGTATATTAAACCTAAAATTAAAGGATATATTCTGACATATATATATATATACTCAGTAAAATGATATTTTGAATTAAAAGTTTATGCTCTAATGCACTGATACATTGTTCATCAATCTTGTTCCAATCAATTTATCAAAATAGGTTTCACATTAATAAACTCTAATCTGATGCAAAGGAAAGCAGTAAAGCACACACCTGCAGCCCTCGGCTTTCAGTTCGCGACGTCCCGAGCACCTACACGATTTACATTGCTGGAGATTTAACAGCAGCAGATGATTATGACCCTGGCTTCTGGGGGTTTACTGCAAAGTCCCTTGGTTTGGGTGAGTTTCAGCAGGAGTTGAGGAGAGCCAGCGCTCGTAAATCTATCCCCAGGTCACGCTTTTATTACACCTCTTCTAAAATACAAACATCTGCCGGGTGGGGTTAAGTTGCAGTGGTTCTCAGTAAAAGATGCAGACATCATGTTGCTTTTCAGAAACACTGCACCTGCCTATATGCTAATTGGTAATGCAATTGATGTTGACAGTTGAGCGCCACTGCTGAGCAAGTTTGGATGTTCTGTATTGTAAATTACAGGCCGTTCTCCACCTTTTTTTTTCTTTGAGTTTTTGTATTTTCAGTACGAGTTATTGGCAAACAGTTTTATTCAAAGTCATTTTGATCTGTTTTTATTGATCTTTTTGTTATGAAATTTTGACAAAGTGTAAATCGCGGCTTAAAGGTGTGTAAAAAATAACATTGTAAACATTAGAATGGCTGTGTTTGTTCATATTTATCCACTCGGTATACTCTGTCCCTTAGTAACCAAGCAATGTGTAGGGAAAAAAGACATATTAACAGAATATAATTATTCAAAGATAAATAATCAGTTAAATTTTATAAGGTGCCAGCAAAAAACAGCGTTTTATCTGGAAGCCTTTGCATAAACATATTTGCTACACAGACAAAGCCAACACCCATAATCAAATAAAAATGTTTTTTAATGTCGTTAAATAATGACATGAAGAAAACTACTTAAGTACTGAGTATAGGAGCTTCTCTGTGCTTCTTCATCTATCAACACTGGAACTGAAATGTATTGGGCTCCGTTCTTTTGGGCCCTTGTGGTGTAAAATAAAATGCTAAAGCTCTAAAGTAAGAGGTGTAAACAATCACAAAACAGTGTATAACTTGTTTTCCAATGTAACATAACATAATAAAAAATAGTAACTAAATGTTAATGACTACTTAGAACAGTGGCACGTGACAGTGGCGTGTAGCCAGAAATAACCAGTGTAAAACAATATCGGCAGTTAACATTCTAGGCTAGTCGTGGGCTGGAGGTTAGGGAAATAGCCCTGTGACCGGAAGGTTGCCGGTTCGATCCCTTTGGCTGACAGTCCTTGGCTGAAGTGCCCTTGAGCAAGGCACCTGACCCCCAATTCCTCCCCGGGCGCCATGGATAGGGCTGCCCACTGCTCTGGGCAAGTGTGCTCACTGCCCCCTAGTGGGTGTGTTCACTGCATGGATGGGTTAAATACGGAGGTTTAATTTCACAGTGTGCAAACACAGTAACAAATGGTTGTTCATTCTAATTCTAAAGCATTCTGGGGCACTGGGGATGTACTCCTTTTGTCACTGAGGTGATATCCTCAAGGGTACATCTCAGTAACTTTAGTCAGGGAACATGACTGTCCCATAATTCATTGCAATTATATTTTCGCAGTTGTATTGTCTCCACACGCAACACCTCGTCTCCAGGCTTTATTTTATTGTTCTGTGTTAAAATATTAGTTTACGTAAAGGTACAAATATGTACAACCCCAATAAAGTTGGGATGTTGTGTAAAACATAAATAAAAACCTTTATAAAATAAAGAAAAAAAAATAAAAACGATAAAAAAAATTCTTTTCAACCTATATTCAATTGAATACACTACAAAGACAAGATATTTAATGTTCAAACGGATAAATATTAATTAAATATTTTGTCTTTGTAGTGTATTCAGTTGAATACAGATTGAAAAGGATTTACAAATCATCGTATTCTGTTTTTATTTATGTTTTACACAACATCCCAACTTCATTGGAATTGGGGTTGTACTTTTCACCTGGAAAAACTTCACAATCGGACCTTATAACCCCTGTTGTACCTTTGAGGGCACATACGTTGTTTGTACCTTGATGAATGAAAACTGTACCTGCACAGAAACTTTATTTCCTACAGTGCAGGCATGAAAAATGCTTTAAAACGATTTATGTTTTACCGCTGATGACTTGATTTGCTTTGACATTCCTGTGTAGCCTATTTATTTTAGTAAAAGAGTGTTGTAAGTACCAATTTCACAAACCACTGTTGACAACAACAACATGCTGTCCAGGAAGTCTGGGTATGTGGGAAGGACTTGTGGTCATCTCTTGATGAGCTTTGCATGCCCATGCCCTCCTTGACCAAATCAATGTGCAATTATCTTTAATTGCCCAGTTACCCAGTAATGTGCATGTGTGTACAGTGTAAATATTTGCAATATTTGTAATAAACATTTTGAAAGTAATTTTAGAGAGAGAAGATTTGTGTTGATGCATTCTTTTCTAAAAGGTTCTGAACTCATACGGTGCGTTCTCTCCTCCCCGTGAACATCGTCTCAGTCGACCACAAAAGTTCCTCTTCTGTTTTCTGATCATGACGACTTTATTCTTTCTGCATTGTGACATTTCAGAAAGATGATCTTACTGTACTGTCCGCACCACACGTCCTGTACGACAGTGCAGTTAACCCAAACGGATTTGAAATATTGCGGGGAAAATTCTCTCTCGCCAGGTCCGCCCAGGAGCCGTGGAGGCCTGAAACCGGAGCAAGCTTTCCACAGTTCCCCGCGGTGCCGTTCGTTTGGACCACAACAGCCCACAAATCTGACCACGGTAGTCCTCCCCTCTGTCGCCTCGTGAGGGAACACAGTCTTCTATTAGAGACTGCAAGAGCTGGTCTGGTTTGAAGTGGAATGCTTTAAAGGCGGGAGGGGACAAAAAGGAAAACATGGCTTCAAACTGTAGACAAATGTCAAAATAAAGATGGAGAAGCCCCAGTCCTTCAGAAAAGGGGGAATTCAATACAAAACTTGTCCTCATATCCTGTCTTTTTTTCCCTCTCTCTCTTGTCCTGGTCTAAAGGAGGTAGAAGTCTGTTTTTGATTTTGAGAGCTGAATATTTTTTATCTGTGTTACAATAATAAATCTGATATCCTTCTGGGAGAGTTTATTTTGAGGGAGGTCCAAAGTATTAAGAACTCTGTGACCTGCAGTAGGATTGCAGTGTGATGACTTTACAATATTGCATATTTATAGACTCCTAGGTTCATAGGGATTGTAGCTCAGACATGGGAACAATGTTTCTTCTCCACACAAATAAAAAGCAAACAAGAGCATATGTGCTGTGCCTATACAGTTGCTCGGATCATGCTGTGGACCGCGGGGGCTGTTTCACAAAAGCAGGATTTCTCAGTTAGCCTGATAATTAAAACTTAGAGCTCATATGGCGGAAAGCCAAATTCCACCCTCCTTTTTTAAAATGAAAGGTTCATGTAGCATTTCGCTGCTATTGGATCAAAACCTCGTATCTCCAAAACAGTAACTTTACAGGAGAAGGAAAGGGCCTACTTTAATTTTAATGTAAGTCAATGGAGCCAGACTTTTTTCCAAGTCATTTTGGGCCATTTCTTTGGGTCCATTCATCATTAAATCTACAGACAATATGAAGGGCAACAGGCATTTTTAAATTATGTAAAAAAATGACAACAATGGAGATATGAGGTTTTGTTCTGACAGCAGCAATTTAAAGTACTACACTTTCAAAACACTCCCAAGTCCCTAAGCTAAAAAAAAATGAATTAACTGTTTTGTGATGTCACAAAAATCAATACATCTACATCCAAATGTCCAGCCTATATCAGTTTAGCTCTGCCCATTCACGCTGAAGCTATAGTGTTTCAGCCTAGACTGCTTTATGAATAATGTGTGTATGAAGAGTCTTTTTAAAATTTGAAATCCTATGGATAAAGTTTCTAATCCAATTAAAAGTTGCATTGAAAAAAAATGAATTTAATGAAATGCTATTCTGTCCATTTTATGTAAATCAGTAACTCAAAGTAAATCAAAAGTCTGTGTATATTTTTTGAGCATACATTCATAAATCTAAGCCATGTAAGCCATTTAAGTGTATTAGACATTTCTTTAGGAAATACCTCTTTTCGTTTGCAGCAAATACTTTAAAAATGAGTTCTTTGAAGGTTAGTGTAAACTGTGGTTATAAATCGAACCAGCTTAAATGGTTCTTTGCAGCGTGGAAAGAGTCCAATTATGCCATCATATAAAGTATTATACATAATATATTTTCTATTGCAGTATTATTATTTTCCTGATTTTCCATGATGAGGCACATATTGTGTTTTAAAAGTTTTAAAGATTTGTGTTTTAAGATGCAAGAAGCTGTAAGCTACAGTGATCTTATCACAGATAAGACCTGAAGCACAGCTAAATCACTGCATGGCCTCAAGTGGCTTATTGTCATTACAAAACGGTGGCAAAACACAATATAATATAATCCACCAGCATTCAATAAATTATCATTAATACTAATAACAATAAACGATTCATCTCCCATCATCATAGTGTGTTAACAGTATAATTTCCAAGCAACATAAAGGCCATAAAGTTTCCATGAACAATAGAATTTAAGCCTTTAAAATCTCACCATTGGGTCCAAACATTAGTACATACATCTATAACTGAAGAATAACTCTGCTACCTCAACTAGCAGTACATTAATAATAGGCCTTAGAATGTCATAATAATAATAATAATAATAACATTAATGTTAATAATTCAAATTAATTAAAGTCTTAAAGTGTCATGATGATGATGATATTTTAAGACATTAATGCCTATGAATTAGTAAAGAATTCATCTAGATGTTAAGACTTACCATCAATGCGAAATGTCACTCAACTTTACAATTTATAATGTGTTATATTTACATGCATTAAAGCTGAAGCTGTTTTTTCCCCATTATTCAATACTGTGCAAAAGTTGGAGGCACCTGAGAAAATTATACCGTAAAGGTTGCTTCTCTGGTCAGTGAGCATTTATTGCTCTAATATCAGACTAATTCCAATAATGTTAATACAATGGGCAGTGATTTCATGTCCATCGATCATCTAACCATGTCCATACTTCTCCTCGAGGAAGCCCAGTATTAAGTGTAGTTATCATCCAACACATACTTTTGCCAATCGATGCTTCATTGTAAGTACACCTTATATAAAATCTACTTTTTTTTAAAAATAAGAACTTCTTGTTGCTTTTTTACTATATTCGTGTTTATTTGCATTTATTCTAATGAGATATAATTTGGTGTGAAAGTAGAGGAGGCAATGGTTAGGGCAAGATGGAGGCAGATGATCCGCTGTGGCAACCCCTAAAGGGAGCAGCCGAAAGAAGAAGAAGATTCTAATGAGATATAATGCTTTTGCTGGCTATGATAAATGGTTTTTAACAATGTGCTTGGTTGCCTAAGAATAGTACCACAAATGTACCATATCATTTCAAATACTGACACCAAAAACCCAACAACAACAGGTTCTCCGTAAACATGCATCGTCTTCAGTCATGTCGGAAAAGCATCTCAAGTGGCTCCTCATGAAGGTCCTTGAGGGAATGCCAAGACTGCGCACCATTGCACCAAAGCAAACGGGGTGAATTTCTAAAAGAATAAAGTATTATTTTGTAGTTTTAACATCTTCACTGTTCTTCTAACAAAGTAAAAGAAGGAAAACCTGCCCAATGTTTTGACAAGTAGTGTAGCACCAAAACTGGTTTGTTACATGTCATACAAGCTTTCTATGGTGGTATGTTAAACCTGCCAAGGCCCCAGGATAAACACCCTGGAATCTTTTCTTCCCCCTCAGAGTCTCCACCACCTGGGATGAGAAGACTGATGTTTAGAAATTTTAACTGACAGGTCAGGACTAACAGATTTGGTCCCTTAAAGCGATGCAGTTTTCTGCGCTCAGGATGTTTGGGCTGAAGCAGTAGAGCTGAATCTGAAATTATTTGGGGCTATTTTTCCTCTGCAGGACAGTCAAACTCTGTCCCACATTAAAGAGACATGATGGTAGAAGACTTACCAAATCCTGCTTGAGTGTATGGAGGCCTGACCACACTGTAATGACCACATGAGCATGCTTGTTGGCCATTTTCCACCTTTTTTTTTGTTTGTTTTTTTTACAGGAAGCACGCAGGGAATCTGATTTGGCAGGACGGCTGTTTTTTTCCACCTCTAATTGACTGGGGCTTGCAGTTTTGCATAGGGGCTGAAGTACAAAGCGGGTTGATGTTTAGGGGAAGGAAAAGGGAAAAAAAAAACTTCTGGCGGTAAAGTTGCCCTCATTTCGGCACATTTACACAAAGGAATAATTCATGCCATCTCTGTTTTAAAACAAAGCGAGAGGAGACCTCGCCTCCAAGATGTTGATTAGAGAAAGAAAGGACAAAAGAAAGAAGGAAATAAAGAAATGAGAGAGCGAGAAAGCGCGAGAGAGGGGAATGGCATCAGTGTCTGTTTCCTATCTGTTAGCACAATGGGCCTGGTATCATGAGAGCAGATTGAAAACAGTTGTGTACACAGACTTGAGAAGTGAGTGACAATGGAACTGATTCCAGATAAGAAGCCAGTCTGGCACCTCACTGTACATATAAGGGCATATTTCACTTGCAGTTTACGCAAAACCCCTCATTGCCTTTTGTCTCCTCGTCGTCTGTTGTCATCCAGCGGATGTGTAATAATATTTGGAATATCTTCATCATATAAATATTTCTTACTTAACGGCCACATCCAGCTAACATACAACTACATCAATCACAGCGGCTGTAACAGAGAGGATGCACTGAAGGGGTCTTTTCTGACTTCAAAGACACCTGCATTTGAAACACAGGAGGCAAATGACAGCTCTACATGCTTGTGTATGACTACAATAAGACTACCCTTATGAAAAATTGTATGTGTGATTTAAAGTTAGTTTATTAATGTTTGTTAATTAGGTCAAAGACCTTCAAATTTAATAAATGGTTATAAGTCATTAGGCTAAAGTGATACAAGGGCTAAATCGACCTGTTATATCTAAAGTAAATGAATAGTTGATGAAGATGACAGGTTTAATGCTTACTGAGTTTCATGTAGAACACCTTTAGAACCCCTTTAGGAAACCATCAAATGCATTTAGTATCAGCCATTGGTCACCTACTAAACCATTAGGATCCTTTTACATGGTCTCATGAATGTTTTGAGGTGTAAATATCAAGCATGTTTGATAAAACTGAAGCACCTCCCATCACTTCAAAGTTTGATCGGAGGTTCAAAGATTCACTCGTGTCTCCTCTCACACTAACAAATCATCAGTTGATTCTGATCGAGCTCCCGACTATGAACTCAGCTTCAGACTGTGAAAGTTTGTTGCAAGGGGGTTAAAATTGGGCAAAAAATGATGTAGTGTAGGCCCAGTTAAAAAAAAGGAAATATTTGACTACAATTTGAATTGATGAAAGTTATTCCTGTGTACAGTCTTGTTTTATAGAAAGATAAAATGTCCTTTCCATTTGTTTTTTGCCGTGTTTTCTGAGAGCGAAGAAGGAAAAGTCTCAAACAGACTCAAACCTGTCAATACAGAATGCTGGTTGAATGTTTATGAAATGTAACTACACTATATTTCCAAAACTATTCGCTCGCCTGCCTTCACACGTGTATGAAATTGAGTGACATCTCATTCTTAATCCATAGGTTTTAATATGATGTCAGCCCACCCTTTGCAGCTATAACAGCTTCAACTCTTCTGGGAAGGCTTTCCACAAGGGTTAGGAGTGTGTTTATGGGAATTTTTGACCATGCTTCCAGAAGCACATTTGTGAGGTCAGACTACTGAAGAATTTATTAGTGAGTAAGTTTCACGACTAGACTTGTTGCACAAGTGGCGTCCTATCATGGTACCACGCTACAAGTCACTGAGCTCCTGAGAGCGACCCATTCTTTCACTAATGTCTGTAGAAGCAGTCTGCAGGCCTAGGGGCTTGGTTTTATACACCTGTGGTCAATGGAAGTGATTGGAACACCTGAATTCAATGATTTGGATGGGTGAGTGAATACTATTTATTTTATTTTATTTAGATTTAATGGAAATAACTGTATTGTGAGCAAATCGAATGGGAAAGTTACAACTCTAGAGCTGAGATGCCCACAAGAGGCTAAGTTATGTTTATGAACAGAGGCCTACAGATGTAATATAGTAAAGGAAAACTCATTTGTGATCCTGTTTACAGCAAGTTTTCATTAAACTTAATGCAACCTAGTAACAAGTTTGAGGTATTTTTTTCTTTTTTAATTTAATTTAAAATTTTTGTACTTTTACATTCAGTACTTAAGTCTATTTGAAGGGAAATAGTTTTATACTTTTACTCAAGTGGAGGTCTAAAGGGAGGAACTTCTACTTTTACTCCAGTAATATTTTACCTTGGGTTTGTGTACTTCTTCCACCACTGGCAATAACACAGACATATTTGTCTTATAGACAATATTGTTTAGAGTTATTATTATTGTATGGAGTAATTATTGTTTATGCATTATTTATTTGTTTATACACACACACACTGTTGCATAAATAACAATGACTGTAGAATTTTAAGGATTAGGTCATTAAATGGGCGACACATTACCATCCTTACTCCACTTCCTGTGAATAATTAGACAGCCAGACAAGATAAATAAATAAATAGTCAGACAGATAAATATTATCAGCCTGTACCAATAGGAGAACCTTTTGGCAGTATGAAGCAGAACCTTTTGTAAAAGTCTGGCTGTAAAGCTTCGCTCTCGGCTAAACTCTGACAGTGACTGAGGCCCAAAAGGGCGCGCCTTCACGTCATGTTGTCTTTTCATTACAGTGTGGATTAGTGTCTTTCAGTGAAGACATCAGAACCTGCAGCTGTGTGGCTCTCCATCAAATTCTGACACAGGACTAAACTAGCATCTTGTAGTACAGCTGCACAATATGGCCAAAGTGCTGGTGTTGTGATTATGCTCCTCAGTGTTGTGATTATGAGATGCCTTGTGATATGTGTGATGCACAGTGGCAAATCAGTCATATAACAGTTCAAGATTACTTTGATTTTTCTGTTTTTAAATCACACAAGCTCCTTGATTGAGTTAATCTGTCACTGTGATTGGTCAAGATGCTCCCAGCACACAGCCAAAACTTTGTAATTGGCTAGAGGGCTCATTTGCATATTGCAATATTCTGTGAGATCAGTATTACAAATGGCAGTATTGCGCTATTTCCTTCATCTCCACATTGCTGTAAAGTACTTTTTCTGTGAGAATACTCTGTGGGCCTTTCTTTATCACTGCGCCTCCAACAAGGTCCCCAGCAGGCATCCATTACGAGCCATTTGTTTTCAGAGGTGGAAGTGCATTTGTATTTACTCAGTTGTACAATTTGGAAGGACTTGTATTTTTTGGTCAGGGAACAGATCAGTCTGACGGAAAGGAAGACAACAAGAAACTACAGACAGACTGATAGATAGATAGATAGATAGATAGATAGATAGATAGATAGATAGATAGATAGATAGATAGATAGATAGATAGATAGATAGATTAACAGACAGACAAACAGACAGACAGATAGATAGATCAACACACAGACAGACAGACAGACAGACAGGCAGACAGATATATAGATCAACTCACAGACAGACAGATAGATAGATCAACACACAGACAGACAGACAGATAGATAGATCAACACACAGACAGACAGACAGACAGATAGATAGATCAACTCACAGACAGACAGATAGATAGATCAACACACAGACAGACAGACAGATAGATAGATCAACAGACAGACAGATAGATAGATCAACACACAGACAAACAGATAGATAGACAGACAGACAGATGGACAAATAGATAGATAGATAGATAGATAGATAGATAGATAGATAGATAGATAGATAGATAGATAGATAGATAGATAGATAGATAGATAGATAGATTGGAGAGAAAATGAACGATAAAAGGGAAAGAGTATGAGAGAGAGAGAGAGAGAGAGAAAGAGAGAGAGACAGAGAGAGACAGAGAGAGAGAGAGAGACAGAGAGAGAGAGAGAGAGAGAGAGAGAGAGAGAGAGAGACAGAGAGAGACAGAGAGAGAGAGAGAGAGAGAGAGAGAGAGAGAGAGAGAGAGAGAGAGAGAGATAATGAACGTTAATGATCCCTGAAGGGAAATTGGATGTAACAGTAGAAGAAAGAACATCAAACATCATACACACAAAACAAATACACATAATTACACTAAATCATATTTACTCACACCGTGTAAACAGATCAACACACACATGATAAAGAGTTAGTGTGAGTTATCAAACTGTTCCTTCTGTTCTGTTGAGGGTCCAAACTAAATGAGTCGTTTGAACTGAGATTGACTTTCAACCTGGTAGCTTTTTAATCTACCATTCTCTCTAAATTCCACTGCTTTTGGAGGACTCATTGGCTGTGTGAAGAACACTCTTCTCTCTTCTACCTTTTAATGTTCATGTTCGTGCTTTTACTGGAGTGTGTTTTTGAGTGAACCTTCTCGAGGCTTCCGCCTTCTTATAGCAACACGTTTAAGGTCAAAGAATGTCATTCAAATAACTGGGGCGACCCAAAGCCCCCTGAGCAATTCGCAGCAGAACACAGAGGTGCAGAGCAACAAGTGTGTACCTGGGGAGGGGAGGGGGGTCAACAGAAGCAAAAAGACCACCATGATTTTACAGCTTACTTTTGCTTGGGGCTCTTTCTCTCTCTCTCTCTCTCTCTCTCTCTCTCTTTTAGGCCTTGGCCCAGAATAGCAGCGTCAGTGTCAGTGATGGGTGCTCTGGGTGAGTGTGTGTGTGGTGGGGAGCAATGTGAGCGGACCACCCTGAGGATCAGCTGATCACCCCCACCCAGTTTTATGGCAGAGCCTGCTGTTCAGAGTCAGTGCTGTGCTAACATACAGCTCTCTCTCTCTCTCTCTCTCTCTCCCTCTCCCTCTACCATCTATCTATCTATCTATCTATCTATCTATCTATCTATCTATCTATCTATCTATCTATCTATCTATCTATCTATCTCTGTCATTCTTGTCTCTCTCTGTCTCTTTATTTCATGTTATTTCCACATCTCTCTTCCTCACTCTTTAATTCTTTCTCTCATTGTCTCTTGCCATCTCTCTCTCTCTCTCTCTCTCCATTTCTCTGTGGAATCTATGATCTAAAATAGAGCGATTTTCTCATCTCTCGAGCTCATTTAAAGCACTGATTGCCAGATCTGAGTAAGAAAGCAAAGCTGTTAGATCATAACTATCTGCTGCAGCTGCCACAATACAGTATAATATACAGACAGAAAGAGATGGAGAGAGAGAGAGAGGGAGAGAGAGAGAGAGAGTTTTCTCATAAAATGCACTTGAAAGAAACAGAGGCAAGAAGAAAGGCCTAACCAAAGCGTTGTATACTCTCCTGTCATTGATATTACAGTCACATTATTACTGTTATTACCTAATTATTCCATTACTTTCTTTTTTCTTCTGGTTGTTGCTGTCGAGTCATTACATTTGCCTATTGTGGCTCGGCTCATGACTCGCATGGCGCTATCATGCCGGGCTGCGGCGGACCTTTTGGAAATGGTCTCAGTAATAAGAAGCACCCCTCGTGCCTGACGCTGAATTGAATCTGTGAAATTGAGAGCAGACGAGGGTGAGAGATGAGAGCTAATCTAGTCCAGGCTCTCTCTCTCTCTCTCTCTCTCTCTCTCTCTCACTCTGAAGGCAGCATGGTGATGGGGTTGGAGTGGGGGGTGGTCTGGCCTTCTCCGCTTCCATAGTTAACAAGCCTCCTGCACTGCTGAGTATGGGTGGGGGAAATGTTTTTGAGCTCGAATAGATTACGGGTTAGACACCCCACCCTCCAAATTCCAGGTCCACTTTAAAGGCTAACCTGGACGCAGTGGATGCAAATAAAAGACAAGCATGATTCATTCACACTGGAACACACACACTTACCCTTACCCTGTTGCTGTTGTAACAAAGCTTTGTACCTCCAGAAAAATAACCTATAGCGGAGAAGCAAGGAAACTTTCTTAACTCTTCATTGCATTTTGTTGCCTTAAGGCAACAAATCCTTTCTTTTCTTTCTTTTCTTTTTTTTTTTTTGAATACAAAGTTCCCTTTTTTTTTCTTCCTTTGGAGAATTGAAGGTTTTCTTTTTAAAACATCTTTTTTGCAATCATATGCCTTCCTGTTGTAGTCAGAACCTCTTTTTCACAGACATTCACAGTGTGGCCTATCATCTGACGTGCTCACTAAGAGTACATATTATTCAGTATTTATGCACTAACTTTGAGAAGAAAATAAATCAGTGTCTTTTTTTAAATAAATCAAAACAGTTTAAATGAGCTCAGTTGAATATCATATGGTTAAACATAATTGTTGCCTTATGGCAACGGCATGCAACAATGGAATTGTCACCAGGCACTGCTATTTCTCCTTTCTTACACTCCATGTTGATTTTTTTGTTAATCATGCCTGCAATTTTTAAAAACATCTTTTTTTCAAATATTTTCACACATTCATATATGAAATATATAAATTCATATATTTCATATACGATTTAGCGCTGCAGATTTCTTTGTAGCATGCTGTTGCCATATGGCAACAAAAGGTATCAAACTATATTTAACATTTTTTAGGTATATTTTATTTTTTCTGATTAATTTTAAAAGAATAACCCCCCCCCATATTTGTTTCATAATTTATGAAATGAAGTGTTAACTTTTATTAGTGTTCATGCAACTGATGATTTCATTCCAAGCTATTTTGGTCCATTTTTATTGGTCTAGTTAATATAAAATGAACACACTGTAAAGGTATACAACTAGCATTTTCAAGTGGCATGCAAAATAGAAAAAAACAAAAAAAAAAACAAACAAGAGTTAAAGTTTTGATATGACAACAGCTACATAGTCTACTGTTTTAAAACTGTAAATATGCTGACTTACAAAAAACATTTCCTTGTATATTTATGCGTATTATAAAAAATATACTTATTTAAACAATAATGTGTTTAATTGTAAATGATCAAAAACCAAAATTGCATTGGGGAAACGCAATTGTTCTGGAGTAGTGCAATCTATAAGTGCAGTATAACACTATGTACAGTCTCAAGAAGAAAAGAAAAAGAACAGGAATATCTAAAAAAAATAAGAAAGATTTACAACTTTGTTTTGATCTACAGCTGCATATTTGACACCAAATGAAAGGAGGGAAAACATGACTTCCAGGCAGTTTTGTAGTATTCAGTATGCTGTCTGCACCTATATTATTCAATCTATGAATAATAAACAGATATTCCCACTCAAATGTAAAACAAAGTATTGATATGCTGTTTTTTGATTCAATGTCTAAAGTCAAACCACACCAGGACCTTCCAGATTATCTTTGCACCATTTTGTGGTAAGGTCTTAGAACAGTTCCTTCAAAAAAAGGATATTATTTTCACCAAGATCTAAAAACAAAGGACTGATCCACTGTCACTCATTGTCAAAGTGGGGAATGCAACATTTTCAGACCATTTTTGTTACATTGTAACATTCACCATCAGGGTCTTTACATCAGTTTCCCTGAAATTTAAGAATAACCCCATAAAAAGGGACAATATATTCACTAAAATGTAAAAACCCTCTGTATTGATCTGCTCTCGTATGCAGGTCTAAAGTCAAAGCAAAGGGGAGGAAAACACAACTTCCAGACAATTTTTGTGTAATACGTCTAAGCTGCCAAACGACTGCATGTGTTTGACACTGCAGCCGAAGCGTGTTAGAAAGTCAAATGAGGAGTGTACCCAAAAACCCCCTGCTCAGAGACGCAGGCTTTCGCGAAGCTGCGGGTGAGTGTGGCGGAGCAGGTACGGGTGATTAATGGCAGTCAGAGGAGAGCAGACTCCCTTAAAGACATTTAGCCACACTGCTGGGGTAAAGTGACAGCCCCCCGTCCGTCATGACTAATGACATCCCCTTTAAAGCAGCAGCAATATTGCCCTAACTGTGACAGACTGATGAGGGTCCTCATGAAACCTGATTTTAGCCCTCATTTACATAAGCATGCCTTCCGGATGTGTAATTACGTGCATGTGTGTGTATGTACAAAAAATAAGTCGTCTACTGGAGCCTCGGACTCGGTCGTGTTGAGCTTTGGAGAAATTCGGTTGAAATTACAGCAGGGCTTCTGTGATAAAATGCTAATTACACAATTGTAATATCTTTTTAAATGATTTGAATGTGTTGCCTTAAGACATGCACCGTATATTAGGGCTACATTTGGTGCAAGCCAGTGCATCATCATTTTGACAACTGCAGTGAAATATTTCAACTGTAAGTGCCTAATAAATATAACAACTGTGAGAACAAAGCAAAGAAATATGTCTAGAGTGAAAGTCATGTCTGAAATGCTGAGGGATGTTGTGACCGTGCTTGGCGGCACCAAGCCCAGTTTTGCTTTAGAGAACAAATTCAGAGCTTTTAGTTGATTATGTGGGCAAGAATGGGTGGCATGCAGGCCAAAAGTTTGCTGTCTTTGGAAAAATGAACATGAAGATTGTGTTCTTTCAATAAAAAAGGACAGTAAGATGATTTATTAGCATAAAAAACTGGACTGGACTAAATGTCTGCATGAGTGACTGATTCTGTGTGAGTTTATGGCTTTATGAATCGAATGAAAATGCTCAATGGGTCAATGTAGGGAAACTTACTGTACTCACTGTACTGTACTGTCATACTGGAACCTAGAAAGGGTCTTTCCCAAACTGTTACTACAAGCATTTAACTGTCTAAAGTGTCTTTGTATGCTGTGGCATTAAAATTACCCTTCAACTAAGGCGGAACTAATAGTGCAAGACAATTATCCCTCCTCAACCAAACATTTACATTGACACTATACATTCCAGCAGGCAATGTGCCCCTGGGAACCATCAACACAAAATTGTCCATCAAATGCTGGGTAACAAAGCATGAGAGAGAGAGAGAGAGAGAGAGACAGAGAGAGAGAGAGAGAGAGAGAGAGAGAGAGAGAGAGAGTGAGAGTCACATTATTACCATTATTATCTAAGTATTACTTTAGTTTCTTTTTGCTCCTAGTTGTTGATGTTTAGTGATTACTTTTCCCTTATTGTGAGAACTCCATAGAACATGCATCAGTGGCAGCCTGTTTACACCACTCCAGCTGATGTTTGGCATTGCACATAGTGAACTTAGGCAGCTGCTCAGCCATGGAAACCCATTTCATGAAGCTCCTGATGCACAGTTCTTGTGCTTATGTTGCTTCCAGAGGCAGTTTGAAACTCTTTAATGAGTGATATAGCAAAGAATAGATTGCAGTCTATCGGTGTGGTCCAGTCAGGAGATAGCTGTCAATCAGTGGGCAGTATTTGCATGAGACGAAAGCAGTTCCCTTCAGAATGTAGCATGAGTCAGCTGTCTTCTAGGATTCCTTATTTTTAACTAATTCTGAGACAGCTTTGCATTTATTTGCTGTTCACCAACTGAAAGTTCCATCACTTCAGCCTGAAACACATGGCAGGCTGATCCTGCCAACTGAGGGGTTAACAAATGTAAGTTATTTCTCAACTTCTGCTTTTACTGTTTTGAGTAGTTGTTGTATTTAATTAATATTTTTCACATATATATGTTTGTGGAACACTAGAGATGGTTCCTGTGGTTAAAGTTAGGCAGTTTGCTTGCCTAACATGACCTGACAGGCTGTGTTTGTAACTCATTAGGTGAAGCTATCGTCACTTAGCTTAGCTAGTGGACTTGCTGTGTAAACACGCCTGCTCTTCAGTACAAGAGAGAGCTGAGTTTAAAATATTGGCTGTTCACTGTTAAGTAGCTCCTTATTGGTTTGATTCTACACTCAGAAATTTCTGTTCTCAGGCACTAAAGCTACAGAAGTGTAGAGGCACTGGCTGAGGGGCTGAGGAAGAGAGGCTGCTATAGGGCAAAAACCGTGCCGACCTGCTGAAAGCAGCTCACCTTTCTAGTGCATGTGGCGAAAACACGGCAAAACCAGTGCTACAGCCTGACATTCTCCCTAAACAATGAAAAATACTTTAATTTACTGGATGATGTAGAATATTTTTAAATAAATACCACACATGCTTATTTTGCCTGCTCTGCTTGTCTTGTATCGCTAAGCTTTTTACAGTTACATCAGTATGAGGTGAATGTTTATGGCTAAATTTGAGACTAGGAGCTCATAAATCAGATGAAAAATAAATTGCATAGTAGCCAGCTTATATGGTTGCACTCTGATCTTTTTATCTGAGTGCAATTTCCATAAAAGTAGTTTTTATCCTTTGCGTCAAAAATAAAGCAGGTTCTCTAAGTCGGATGAGGACAGCGAGTTAATTGAAACGATTCACAAACTGCTAGTCATGATTATCTGTATTTATCTGGGATGGAGAGTCAAGCGTATAACAGATATGACTCCTTTTACATATATTATAAAATCCCACAACAGTGTCAATGCAAGGATAACAACTGTTGCAGATTTTGGAGCAATCTTTATACATGGAGATAATCCAGCTTCACCATCAGAGGGGAGTGCATTCCTGAGTATATGCAGTGAAAGTTATGATGTATAATGGTTCTGTAGAGTATCCTGAATACGATGCCTGTGAAGGTTCTCTTCTGGTTAAAATGCTGCATTTAAGGCAGTGACTAAAGAGGTGGCTGCCATCAGAATGGAATAAACTATATGACCGTGTCATGTTTAAAGGCACTGAGCTCTTCATTGCAACCCATTCTACAAGCAACGTTTGTCTATAGAGATTGCACGGCTATGTACTTGGTTACACCTGTTAGCGATGCGTATTACTGAATGACCTGAATTCAATAATTAAGTAGTGTGTTAAAAGAATGCAACAGCCACTTTGAAAGGTCATGTTATTTATGGAGATCACATTTTTGTTTGGGCCTTAAAGAGTTAAACGCTTCAGATGTCTAGCTCCTATCACCAATGTAGTGAACGTGAAGGGTAAGTTTATCTGGAATGCTTCATTTCAGTTTATGTAGACATTTTGAAACATGTGAATTCCCTTTTAAATTATGAGCTTGTCATTTAAAACTGGTCAGTGTAAGTAGCTGTTTTCGACAAATAGATTTTCCCACAGAAAAAAACTTACTTTTTAATCTAGATGTCAAACATTTGGCATTTTTTGGTCATTAGTAAACTCTCATAATTGTAAAAGATTTGTGAAACTTCACAAAATAGCTGTTTGCCTTTCATCCAGTACAACAGTGGGTCAAAATCTTTGCTGTTTCTCAAGAACATGGTCTCAGTAAATGGCCTACACTTTATGACCACCCGACCTTCCACACAGACGAGTCTATGTTAGCATGTATCCAGTAGCAGTAGACGGAACCAGCGCCGACCGACTCTTGCACAATGCTGGCTGGCCGAGGGGTCTGGGTCCATACAAACCCGATTAAGAATCAATTTGAGCCAGTGTCAGACAGTCTGGCGCCTGCTGAGGGGTGAATGCTTTTGATGTGAAACATTTTATTGTTGTCTCGGATGGGCCAGCGTTGTCGGAGCGCTCTGGCGCGAGCCTAAAGTACCTGTCACGAGCCATTTCAGTGCTAACACTAACGCATTATAGGGCAGGGCGGGCCGGCACATGGTCTACACATGAAGAGCAGGGCGGAAACACATAGAGAAGAGCTGCAGGATGGAGATACGAAAAATAAACCCCTCTCCCACACCCACACAGTCTCAATGACCTCATCATAGACATGAGGCTGCACACAAGTCGGATACGATGAAGCTCAGGTACAGCAACGCACGCTAATGGCATATTTATAAAACAATTTATAAACTGCATCGACATCCTGTAAAGCTTATTAGACGTCCTCATCTCTCTTTACTTTCTCCACCGCATGGGGATGGAAACGCAATAAAACACTGAAGCAATGAGGTCATGTTAAATATGAGAAAGAGAATTATTGTCCCACTCACCAATGAAACACCATCTCACCATATTAACATTTTTTTCCGTGACAGTGGGAATTAGTGGAGCATATTTCTGGGGACAGCTGCTATTGTAAAATCTAATGTGGAACTTAGCTGCTTACCCTGTTCCATTTGCTAACCAGTATATGTTGACCACCCCTATTAAAATGCCCAACATAGATACCATATACTGTCTCATATACGTTGCGTCTGTCTCAGAGCGAGGCAGACAACACTGCTGCCTCAGCTGTGTCTTTGTGTTAAGTTGATACCTGATTCTTTGCTTTTCATGTGGGAATCTTACTAGACTCTCCCTCAATCTGTGTCTGAATCTCGTTACCATCACAACTGACCTCCTTTGAGCAAACCTGTGATGTCATTGTTTTGTAGTCCATGCCATACTCACGTTAAGAAACTTCAGGTCTAAGCAGTTCATCTCTATCAGAGAAATGAATGCCATTATTGAAAATGAATGTGTAGTAAACTGAAACGTTCTGAACTATAAACATTTTGTCTTGCATTGTTTTCCTTCAATTACAAGATCATTAAGGAGTCAAAATGCCAATATTCCTACACGAAGGCTAACATTGCTGCCCACTGAGTCGATCGCATAAGACTAGCAATCCCACCAAAATATCCAGGCCCAAACAACAAGCTTTGCTGCTTGTGGTGATTTACAATGTGCTTGTTGCATTAGTGGTAGTGGTACAGTTAGAGCAGCTGGTGTTGGTGTCAGTAGTATTTAGTTCAAGAATAGACTTTCTTTCATGCAAAATCAGTTCAGTGTAGAAGCACTTGCTATGTAGGATGTAGCTTTTTCCATATTGTGATATCTTAATGACCTTGTAATTCAGAGGATGTAATGACATTCAGAAGCAATAGCAGAGATAAAAAAAACATTCATTTTTTCATCCAAGAATCAAACTTATATCTAGATTTCCTTATTTTCGCATGACGCCAACACAATAACGAATGATTTCACAGGAATATTTAAATCCATACCTGTCATGTTTCATAGCTACTGTTTTAAAGTTGAACAAGCTTTACTGAATATTGGCAATAAATCTATTTGGACTAAAGAGAAGGTGCCGTGTACAATCCAGTTTTTCGTCAAAATAGCTAAATTTATAGTGTTATTTGTTTACAATGGCATTAGTTCAGTATGCATGAGAAAGGTCACATTATTAAGATTGTTGTCGTTGTTGCCAACAGTACTCAATTTCAGTAATGCAGCATCTGAAAATGCTATGTATTGATACCAAACAAATTGTGGTCAAAAATTCTCATTAGGCTAAATGGGATTTTTGGCAGCGTTCTGCAAAGCTTGTCCATCCTGGCACAATTTGCTATGAAATAATAAATATATTGGAGGAAGGTAGGTAGGCCAATTTGTTATCTAGGTGAATAACATAAATTAGCATAAAATAACAGACTTGCAAGGTCCAAGCATTGGCCAAAGGAGAAGAGCTCACTTTCCTTCTTTATTGTGGCGCAGTTTTCTCTCCAGTTTAAGTCATGGCTTCTAATACGGTGTCAGCAGATGAGAACCCTGACTACAGCACTGTAATGTCAGCTATTGGATGTCTGTGTTGGCTAGGACTACACTGGGAAAGGGAAGGTCACCCCATAAGAATGAGGCCGTTTATGTTCTCCTGGAATGTAGGTGGCTGCTGCATTGCAGGGATCGAACTTGAGAAATCTTAAAGACTGGACCAAGCATGGACAGCTTTAGGAGTGGCAGAGGCGATTTGCATAAATGACTTAAGTGCTAGACATATTTACTTGCTCTAATGAAAGGTGGCATAAGATTCAAGTCCTTAATAAAGTGATTTAGGCATGCCCCCAGGCTCCAGAATTACCCCTGGGACCAACATATAGACCAGGGTTTTTCAATACTGGTCCTGCAGATCCAGGGACCAAACTGCTGATTCGACTCATGTATTAATTTGCCAGGTTTACTGGGTTTGTTTGAGTAGGAGAATTCCCAAACTGTACTAGACACAGACCCTCCAGGACTGTAATTAACGAGCCATGGCTTTGACAGTTGCACCGCTCAGGAGCTTGAGTTTTTGATGTTCCTTAGCCGTTCTTATCATTGTTGACTTGCCAGGAGTGAAGCTGGTGACCACATATTTTGTTTAGCACTGTAGCAATTGGTAAAACTGAACTGGAGTACCATGTATGGAACCATATGGAAGCATTGTTTCAAGAACAGAGGGGGGAAAAAGCAGCCCATCTTACTTTTGCTCCTCGTGGACATTATAATATATGTGAAGTTTGACAGTGAGTGTTTAAACATGCATAACGTTAATTACCTTAAAGTCAGATTTGAAAAGTCATTTTTGCCATTGTCATAATTGTCCATATTTCAACTTCCAGCTTAGGACATTTCATTTTATATTTAATAATCTCGTTCTTGATGGTTTTCATAATAGTGGGGGATTTGCATTTGTCATTGTAATTACATTTGCATGTGTGAGCACCTCGGCAAAGTGGGCTCTCCAGAGATTCTGTGTTTAATAAAATATATTAGATAGTGTTTGAAATCAGAAGTGTGAAATTAATGTTATTGTAATTGTTCAAGTTGCCTTTTTGAAGTAAAGGAAGGGTCTTTTGGGCCTTGCCGGACAACAAAAAAAGAAAAAAAAAAACCTCTTCTTGGCAGGTTTTGTAAGGTAGACTGCTAAGACAAGTTGGAGCAGGAAGTAAATACTACATGATCGGCTCCTATTGTCTTTCAGACTTAAAACACACAAAACCGGTTGTCTTCTCCTGCTCAGCTTTTGAAAGGAATTTCTGCTTGGATGGGAGAGATATGGCGTTAGAACATTCTCCCACCCGCTGATGCATGCCACACAATGTTAAAGCACTTGTAGCAACACAAAAGTAAAGGTCTCCGCCTGTCTTGTTAAAACTTACAAGTGCAGCTGCTCAAAAATGAACACTCATACCACTTCACACATAGAGACTAATGGTACGTGCATGTCAGGATTTGGCAGCTTGTATAATGTCTGACAGCCCAGTCGTATTTCTGCTCCTTTATGCACACGGCTCGGCGGGCCGACTCTCAAACTCGCCATAGGAGACGCTAAGAGAAGGTAAGTGCTAAATGATAAGGAGCTGAGCACGCCGACCGAGCAGTAATGGCTGAAAGTGATTGTACGCAGTCGTAAAGGGAAAGCTAAGCTTCAGGAAACTAGCCAACTAGTTAAAGCAATGCTTACCTCTGCTCTATTACTGCAATTCAAGTTCCATCCCACCTGTACCATTTGCCGTCTGCAGCCACGAATACAGTTGACTTTAAGGTCAATGAGAGGAAAAGACTACCTGTTCCAACGTCCACGTTCCACCGTTTTGTGTTTGTGTGTGCATATTCGATCGTGTTTCTGCTAACTGTCTTAATATGTCACGTTTCTCAAACATGCAGAAGTGAGCAAGAACACAGTAAAGGCATTGTAAAGCTACCCTGTCCACAATACTGCACAAAAGTGAATTATGTAGTACTATGCAAATGTGTGGGGCAGCCATTTAAACTGTATGACAATATTTATCTCAACAGTAAGTGTGCCGGCAAACTGAATATAAAGAAACAGAAATGCAGTGAAATGTGAGTCTTTTTTTGTTTCCAGTAAAGCTGTGGACCTTTGAAGTCATGCATTTTGAAGTTGGTGCCATGCTTGTATTAGGAGCTTCCATCTAATTTCTCTGTGAGAAAGAAAATGGCTTTTTCCAGAAATGGTGCCATTGCATCCTACAGCAAACAAAAACTTTCCAAAGTCAAAATGTCTCATGTCCCAGTTACTCAAACTGTAAACCAATCCTGCCAAAGGAACTTACCTCCCACACTTAACAAAGCTTGTTAGCTCGCTGGATTGCTATGAAGACACCGATTTGCGGACGCTGCCTTCTTTAAGTGTTTGTGAAGGCAGTTCATTGTTCATGTTTGGGAAATGCAAACTTCATAATTTGTTATAGATTTAGACAACTCATAACATTGCTGGCTAAATAGCTGAACAGGTTATGCTACAGGCTTCATAATTGGCTATAATATCTAAGGAGAATGTTCAGTATTGAGTTGTTGAATTGCACATCATACTGAGAAGAACCAATAAGAAGCTTCAGATTGTTCATTAACCCCTTAAATGGCCAGGGCCCACCAGTGGGCCCAAAGATTTATTACACGCTTCTATAACCTAAGAGTAGCTAAACCAGGTTGCATTGAAGCCCCTGTAGTTAATGAATAATAAGCCTTAGTATGTCATAAGACTGGGATTTCCAGCGAGAGTATGTTCATGGACTAGTGTCAAAAATCAATAGATGTGCTAACATATCAGGTCCTGTTGCCTGTGAACTTTTTAAAAACTTTTTTTGACTTACCACAGTTGACTAAATGTATTATAATTTCATTTTCAAGTAATCAGAGGGAACCAAGAAGAAAAAGGAAAAAAAAAGACAGAGAGATGCAGAGAGACTTCAGCTGTCTATTGACATGCTAGTTAGAAGAACACAAGTTTGTTTCCCGACGTCTTGTTTTACTCCAGCGGTTGAATGGATTTGCCAAATTCCATCACCACACCTGATTTAATTCAGTGAGAAACTGATTATATAAACTAGGCATTAGATGGTAATGAGGAGAGCTTTGGGAGACAAAGAGCTTTGCACATCGCTTCCTTGGATGGCCTTTTTTGCACAGTAATGTTTGTCAGGGAAAAAGCTAAAATTGTAAGAACTTAAGCAACTAGCTGTCCTGCAAAAACAAAACACACACCTGCACTGTTTTGGCCTTGCACAACTTTGTTAAATCTGGAGATACATTACATGATTGTGCACTTATGTAAGGCCAAAAACCACAAATGTGGACATCAGGTATATGGTCACGCGGCAGAGTTGAGTGTTTAACCCTTACAAATGCAGAATTGCAGTGACCACTGGCAGAAGTGTGAATCCTCGACATTCAATTGATGCCACATTTCTGTTTGTAAGAACACAATGAGATATTGTGTTATACTTCATATTTGAAGGAAGTTATTGTTGGGCATTCAGTCTTGTGTTGAGTAAAAAAAATATTTATATTTTTGCTGTGTTGGTCGTTCTGTTTGACAAACTGTAAATAAGTGAGAAAGACCTTGGCGTGTTACAAACTAATTACATTTAAATAGTACAGCAATGCTATGGTAATGACTTTAGACGTGTAAGTGTTTATGTTTTCTATTAAGCACACCATGCATCACTAATGGCTGCATATTCATTGATGCAGGCACTTTCTAGCCTTCACCTTGTGGATAGGTGGTAGGATTATAGACACCCACTTAGGAAATTGATTTCCATAGCTACACAGGCAACAACAAGTAGAAACCCTGCTATAAAAGGGCCAAGGATTCGTGAACATTGCTATGGACTTTGCTCATCTCAGAAATGCTGAAGCCTATATTGCTTTCTGATGTACTTTTACCTCTAATGTTATACGCTGATGCTGTCTATCTGGAACAAAGCTGTAGCTTAGCCAACAGCTCCAAAAAGATTGCTGGAGCATGGGGTTCAGGGGTGAAATACACTATGTGACTAAAAATATACGGACACCTGACCACCACACTTGTATGAGCTTGTGGGACATTCCATTCCAAAATCAAGGGCATTACTATAGAGTTAGTTCCCCCATTTGCAGCTATACCAGCCTCCACTTTTCTGGGAAGGCTTTCCACAATATTTTGCAGTGTGTCTGTGGGAATTTGTGTCCATTCAGAAAAAAAAGAGCATTTGTTTGGTCAGACACTGATGTTGATGAGAAGGCATAATTGAAATTCCAATGCGTCCCAAAGGTGTTCTGTGGGGTTGAGGTCAGGGCTCCGCTGAGGCCACTGGAGTTCATCACACCGAACTCATCAAACCAAAGTCATGGAGCTCACTTTTTGTGACAGAGTGCAGTCATGTTGGAACATCAAAGGGCGTTCTCCAAACTCTTGCCTCAAAGTTGGAAGTATTTAATTGTCTAAAATGTGTTTGTATGCTGTAGCACTGACCCTTAACTGGAAATAAGGGTCCCAGACCCTGAAAAGTAACCCTAGATCATTATCCCTCCTCCACCAAACTTCACTGTTCGCACTATGCACTCCATTAGGTAGCATTCTCATGGCATCCAACAAACCCAGATTCAACCACCAGACTGCCAGACAGTGTACTGTGATTCATCTTTTCAGAGAATGTTTCCACTGTTCCAGAGTCCAGTAGTGACATGCTTTACACCACTCCAGCTGACACTTAGCATTGCGCATTGTGATCTTAGGCTTGTATGCAGCTGCTTGGTCACTGAAACCCATTCCATGAGATTCCTGATGCACAGTTCTTTTGTCTTCTTTAGGTGATTTTGAACTCTGTAGTGAGTGACACAATAGAAAAGAAGCCATTTTTATGCTCTATGTGGCTCAGCACTGAGTCGCATTGTTCTGTGAGCTTGCGTGGTCTACGGCTTTGTGGCTGTTGTTGCTTCTAGACACTTCCATTTCACAAAAATAGCACTTACAGTTGACCTGTGGTAGATCTTGCAAGAAAGAAATTTCTTAAAGTGGCTGCGGCAAAGGTGACAACCTCTGACAGTGCCATGTTTAAAATCACTGAGCTTTCCAGTATTACCCATTCTACTGCCAGTGTTTGTTTATGGACATGACTATATGCTTGATTTGATACACCTGTTAGTAATAGGCATGGCTGAGAAACCTGAACTCGATAATAAAGAGGTTTGTCCACATATAGTGTATTCAGGTTGTTAGAGCAGGTTAATGCTAAACTGAGGAGTACAGTGGTGCAATAGGACTGGGAACTGGAAACCTTGAAATAAGCCACAAGGGCAAAATGCAAAACTAACTGCTCAGCAAAAAACAAGGTGGTCTCACCTCACCTATGCAGTGAACGGAAAGCTTACGGTGTTATTTATAAGCCTACCAGAACAATAGTCATTACTTTTAACCTAGGGTGGAAAATAATTGCACTTTTTTACAATACCTAAATAGTACATTGTTCATTTTAAGCGTTAAGAATTTTCTATTCACTTTATTTAGGTACTATAGCACCATTTTTCTGTTATTGGTATTTGTTTTTATTCATATAACTTTAAAATGAAACTGCTTGTATGTTTGCTAATTCATCTTAATGCAATTACAACACCACTCATTAGTCAATGCACCACATACAGAGTCTGTAGAAAAATCTAAAGAAAGTGCATTTATTAGTCTGGGTTCCATAGTGTGACCACTGCTGATGTCCATCCATCCATCCATCCATCCATCCATCCATCCATCCATCCATCCATCCATCCATCCATCCATCCATTTTCTAAGCCGCTTCTCCGTCAGGGTCGTGGGCACAGCTGATGTAAAAAATGTACATTTTTTGTATGTTAAAATGTTGACTTTTCATGTTTGTAGTACAGATTATTGGCCTTTTGGCTCTAAAAATAACGGTGCTACATAGCGTTCTTTGAGTAATGCCATAGAACCACGTTTGGTTCCCTCAGTAAGATTTTGACACTGTACACACACTAAGACTGAATTTCACTCATTATTCATTAACTATCACATTGTCACTTCTCGCTTGATTGACTTATTTACACAATCAACACTGAAGATAAAAGAGAGACTTTTATACCTGCTAGTGATTACCCTGTCCTACTGATTAGCTTGTTTATCTGAATTTCAGTGAGGCAGAAAAAAAAGGTGTTATTTATTTTCTAAAGTTCACCAAACTATTTCATTAGCCCACTTAAAGGTCGATAAAAGCCCGTTTTGACCAAGAAGAGTGCTCCATTATCAGACCACTCATACTGAATGTTCATGATGTTTAATTATATGAATATTACTCAGGGGGCACAGTTTACACTGGACATAATTATTGGAGATTAGCTTGACTGTATTTTATAGTTATATGAGAAAGTTAGACCCAGTGAAATTACATGTTTTGTTGATTTTCTCAGTGAAAATTAGTCGAGACATCATCTGTAGAGAACACAGTAAATTTGGCATATTTCTGCCAATTTTAGTGAATAAGTTGTACTTATTTTCTGAGTTTAATGCATAGGAATAAACTCATAAAATATAAAATCTGTCATAACTTTTGCACAGGCCACATTTTATGTTCTGTTTTTTTACCCCTAAGATGTTAAATTTAAGTAAATAGTAATTGTGTGTTCTCTCTTTGACCTGGGGTGCAAACTTTTGCGTGCAGCTGTGTATTAGCCTAAATACTGTGGATCGCAGTTGCTCCAGTCTCACTGAAGTGCGTTGATAGTCCTGCTCTACAGTGAGAATTTGGGGTTTGTGACTCAAAACACATAAAAATGCATAGAAAGTGTTCTGAAAAGAAAAAAGAAATTCAAAGAGGTTAATGGACCATATCACTAATGCGCTGTACACTGACGTGTTTTTTTAAGTCAAACCAACACAAAAAAAGCCAGATAAATTGAATTATGGAGTGGGGGGAAGATGTACTTTTGAAAGCTTGAGCTTTACAGCTGCAAATGTAGCGGAGGATTTTGTACGGCTGTGGCACACAAGGTCTTTATCAAGCACTTAACGAAGTGAAGCCTAACTCCTTCCTCTGCACAGTGTGCCTCCAGTTGGAGCGGACTCTAAGTGGAAAGGCTTCACATCAACAGTGATGTGTAGAGGATGATTTATGCAATCTTTCTTGTTTTGTTCCTCTCTGGTCCGAGCTTTTTTCTTTTAATGAAAACATCGCTGTTGAAATGACCTGGTGTGCAATATGAAGGGACATGATATTCACCCCTTTTCGTTGGTAGTGCTTCGATTTATTGCATCTACATGTGCCATGTCGGAACTGTATAGAGGGCCCTCGGCACTCCTGATGCTAAAATTGGAGACAGACAGCTCCATAACTTCACCTTGAGTGACAACAGCTTCATTTTAGTGGCACGCAAATCCAGCTATTCACTAGCTTTGCTCTTTCTGAACTGATACAAATTGAACTGGTGCTTAGGCTGGCCTCTTTTAGGGCTCCAGTGAGAGAGGGACACTTCAGAAGCACTTTTCTCAATTTGTGTCAAAACCTCGCAACTCGAAACAAGTGTGAATGCGTGCTGGAGCTGAACGAAGCAAACTGGGGGGTCAGTCACTGAGGAACTGAATTATCAGACGCTGCAAATCTATTTTCTGCATCTCTCTCCCGCTCTGGCTCTTATTCTCTGCCTTTTTTCTTCCTCCTCTCGCTTTCTCTCGCCTTCGCTCTGCTGGGACGTCAACGAACAGCATCTGTTTCCATTTGGCCATGTCTCTGCACAAAGACAGAAGAGGGAAAAAAAGCGATCGCCAGACGCACAACAGACCCTTTTTTTGGTACCTCCGCCCTCCTTCGCTGGCAAGCCAGCCACACAGTCTCTACAGTAGAGACCCTATCGCTCCCTTCTCTACACAATGCACGGTGGGTTCAAAAAACACACAAAAAAAACCTCATTTTTCCTTTCTTCCTCCAAGAAAATCCGCACTGAATTGTTAACGTTGCCGTGATGAGCGACGCTTTGATGCACAATAAAGTTACAAACATCATTGATCAGGCTGTAATTCCTTTTGTGGAGCCGCTATTAAAGCAGCCAGTCATTCAGTGCTACGGCCTCTGCAGTGGGACTGCATTTGAATAGCAGGAACTGCGCTGGGGTTTGTTTGAGCTTGGCCTTTTGTCCAGGTTTGTGAAAAGGAAAGAATTCAGCAGTGTGATCTCACCCTGACACTGCAGCGATTCTCCGCCTGCTCTTCAAATGCAAAGATAAGGCATTTGAGGCAATGCATTTGCGGTGACATTTCCAGATAGCCTGATGGCACTGGATTTCATTGGTGTATTAATGTAGCTTTTCTGTCTGAATGCTTGCACGTTCTACAGACACTGCATAATGGTAGAGCAGAGGTCAAAAAACTACAACTCAGGAGGTCATGAGTTTGGTTCACTTATTGATTGCTGCACTTTAAGCACCCCGGTTTTTACTTCTTAGAAAACCATTCCAGCAACATCTCAGTGTATGTTGCTTTGCGCCAAAATGTCAGGTCAGAAAACTACAACTCAAGAGGTCATACGTTTGGTCCACCTGTTGGCTTAACACCATTTTACTTTTGGGCTAGCAGTTCTGGCAGTTCTTTAAGCAAAATCGCTTTAGGCCAAGCATCAGGTCAGAAAACTACAACTCAGGAGGTCATGAGTTTGGGTCACTTATTCATTGCTGCTCTTTTAGCACCAGTTTTTACTTCTTAGAAAACCATTCCAGCAAGATTTCAGTGTATGTTGCTTTGGGCCAAAGTGTCAGGTCAGAAAACTACAACTCAAGAGGTCATATATTTGGTCCACCTGTTGGCTCAACACTGTTTTACTCTTGGCCAACTGTTCCAGCCGTTCTTAGACCTCAAAATGAGTCTCAGGAGGTGGGTTTGGTCCTACCTGTTGGCTACTGTGTCATTCACACTGATTAACATTACCACTACTGTTCGAGCAGCTCTTCAATGTAAGTTGTCTTGATCTAAAGTGTGAGGTTGGAAATCTACAGCTCGAGAGGTCATACGTTTGGTCCACCTGTTGGCTTAACACTATTTTACTTTTGGGCTAGCAGTTCCAGCAGTTCTTCAAGCTAAATCGCTTTAGGCCAAGCAACATTCAGACAATTACAACTCAGGTGGTCATGGATTTGGTCCACCTGTTGACTTCTGTGGATTTAAGACCAATTTATGCTAGTACTGCCATTCTAGCAGTTCTACATTGTAAATCACTTTGTGCTAAGCATCAAGTCAGAAAACTTGAGTTGTCATGGGTTTGGTCCTGCCTGTTGGCCACTGTGTCATTAACACAAATTTATGTTACCATTACCGCTTGAGCAGCTCGTCAATATAAGTTGCTCTTGGGCTAAGCATCAGGTTGGAAAACTACAGCTCCAGAGGTCATGGGTTTGGTCCTATCTGCTGGCTTAACACCAATTTACTCTTAGGCTTCTGTTCCAGCAGCCCCTTAACATGAGATCCCTTAGGCTAAAGCAGAAAATTACAACTCAAACGGTCATGGGTTTGGTCCCATCTGTTGGCTACTGGGGCTTTAACACCAATTCATGCTCACAGTACTGTTCCAGCCATTCTGTAACGTAAGTTGCTTTGGGCTAAAGCCTCAGCTAAATGATTAAATGACTTAACAGTGACAGTCCAAATTTGAGCGACTGACCCCAAATGCATTCAAAATTCCTCAACCTTCTAACACCATGCCAAAATCATAAGAAGAATCCCAGCGCCTGTGTTTCAACACACTGTTAATCTGAGGTTCTCGTCTTGCTTTGGGCGCAATTTCCCTTTTTAAACTCGGGTTAAAACCGTTGGAGCGCTGGGGTGTATTTTCATTTCAGTTTTGCCCTCAAGATTAAGGGCATTATGGAATCATTCACATCGGCTTACATGGATCAATCGTGGCAGGGCTGCCTGGGTTAAAGCTAACTTAATTCCAGCTTCATCACCATTTTCAGGCCCTCGTGTCCTCCCGGAGGCCTGATGAGGCCAAGCTCAATAAGGAGACAAAGGGTTTCAGCTGCCAGCACGAGTTATGAGAGATGCAGTATGACGATCGCACCATGCTCACTTCATTTCTCATGGAAAAGCTGTGGAAATGTGTTTCATTACGAATTTTTGACAGAATGTCATTTCTAAGACAGCCGGAGACTGGTCACCCCCACAAGCCAGCCCCCATACACCCCCCGCCCCCCCGCCCCCTTTTTTTTTTGAATTTCCAGCAAAAAGTCCTATTTCTCATTCTCTGGCTTAGGATGGCCTTTGAATATGTCTCGTCTGAATTTAATAAGCACAACCACCGAATAATGACTCAAGACTTATTTCACCACAACACTCTCAAGGACCCTCTTATTAGCTGCATGAGGCTCTTCTGAACTTCTCTGTGAGGTTTTTCCTCATGCAGAGAACAACATATTTGAGAGGAAAGCACTTGTATGGGAAAAGAGAGAACAAAGCCGTGGTTGGTAAGGGTGGTAAAGTGTGGAGGGGAGGAATATCTTTTTTTCCCTTCAGAAAAATTCCTTAAACACTTAAGCTTAAACACATTTCTGACGCTTCAGGAACGAAGTTGTCATGTTTTTAATGAGCGTTTTCACACACAGTCACACCCACACAGAAATATCTTTTAAAAGGTAGGTTTTTATCATTTTTTTCATGTTCCAAGCCTGGTAGCGTGTTTTGCTCTTATGCAGCTTGACATTTAGCCTCTTTGCTGCTCAAGCAGATGTTGGGAAGTACAGTGCAATCGCCTACAGCTCTACTTACATGACTTGGCTAAGAAAGCACCTCTTCAGTCGGGCACAAATCTATATGTAAGTGTTTGATGTAAGTTTTTACATCAAAATGCTAATCTATTTCAAAGATCTGTTCCAAGCATGAGTATCTGAGAAACAGCACATCTTCTTCTGAAGTTCTCAGGCCATTTTTTTGCAGTTTGTGTTTTCAACACTGAAGAGGACAATGTAAGTATAAGCTCTTGAGATAAAGCATATAGAAAAATGTACAATTTCCCCTGTAAGATGCCCTTTATTTTAATATTAGTTACTGACATTATATGAATTTTGTTACTTGTGTTAGTCATACGTCTCTGGCCGAGCAATATTAATTACGTACAATTTCTATATATGCCCATCCCTGTACATTGGGGCAGTCGTGGGCTGGAGGTTAGGGTTCCAGCCTCGTGACCGGAAGGTCGCCGGTTTGATCCCCAGAGCCGACAGCACATGACTGAGGTGTCCTTGAGCAAGACACCTAACCCCCAACTGCTCCCCAGGCACTGTGGATTGGGCTGCCCACCGCTCCGGGCAAGTGTGCTCACTGCCTAGTGTGTATGTGGTGTTTCACTTCATGGATGGGTTAAATGCGGAGGTGAAATTTCCCCGTTGTGGGACTAATAAGGGTCTCTTAATCTTGCTTCCTGCAAATGACGACTTTGATTCGACTGCATCGATATACCTTTGATGTTTATTATTACACTTGGTGAGCAATTCCATCATGCTAATATGAAACTGACTGTATGAAGACCCTCAACCTCACCTAAACAGACCAGACTTAACAGACCTTTTCACACTTTTTTACTGGTTGCAGCTGTTTTGGTTCCCTTTTTACTGGCTAGTTTCTACAGTTTTTAAACAGCATTAGCTGTCTTCTTAAATGGTGACAGACCTTTTAATTCATATTAAACTGGCTATTTCATTCTAAATAAAGCATCACAGGATTGCTTCTTTTCCAGCTGGTAATGAGTAGTTAGATTACTTTTTCAGGAGGTAATAAGTTTGATGTAATTAGTGATTTGAATGGATTTTTTGAGTAACTTTTATTTCTCTAGTAAATATTATATTAATCACAATATACCTTTGATGTTTATTATGTGTGTGACGCCCACTCCCAACAACATATGTCATAAAGAAAATTCATGAAAGTGATCTGTAATGCATTTTGAAACAAAACACTTTCAAATTTTCATAGAGGAAATAATCCATTTATGACGTTTTGCCTCCAAACCTCACCGATGATCCTTTATACACAGCAGTAGTCAGTGCAGTAGAAACCGATTGAATTTCTACTACATGGAAGCCATAAATATGACATTTTTACCACACGTTACCGCAGAACTGCACATAAATATGGTCTTAGGATGATTAACTGAATAACAGGCCTACACAGTACGTAGTTATTAAGGTGGGTGAGTTCTTATTGCGACATGTATGGAGAGAGGGAGTGAACGAAGGCCAGTCTGTCCCCTTCCCTGACCGGTCAGCCTGAATAAAGCCTTCACACCTCTCCCTGTTCCTGCTGCCTGATGCATAAACATTTTTTGTGTCTCCCACTATGAGAACGTGTTGGTGGATTACCTGTGTTACATCTGTTTTCACTTACTCTGCTATTCTTTATTATGTAAAATTATGCCTCCGTATACATGAGCGCTCTCTGCTAATCCCCCCCTCTCTCCACCTGGTGAATTTGACCCCAATTCGTGTTTCCCTCCATCGCAGCTCTAGAGACTGCTTTTTTTCACCTTCCTTTTCTTTCTCCTTTTTTTCGTTATTGAAGCCACGTGCAAGAGAGCCCGCTGACCTGGCAGCCTACTTGGACTAGTGGAAAAAAAGGGAATGAGTGGAAATTAATCTTCTGACAATAACAGTTTGAAATGGGCTTGTTTTTGTATTTGTGTAAGCGTGGTAGTGTAGAGAATGGCGGTCGGAATGGAGAAATATGGCGTGTCGGTGGTGTATGTACTTAACCCGGTTGAGGCAATCAAGACTGGGCGCTTTGAAGCTCTTTGAAACAAAGAAGGAACGTTAAGAGCGGGATAGGCCCAACTACAGCACCCCCCCCCCCCCCCCCCCCCCCCAAATGTTTTCTACTCGGATTCCTTTTCTTCTGCACCTCCTCAAAGGAAACGTTGCACTTCTGACAACTGAAGTTCAAGAGCTTTTCCGCATCAGAATCTTCAAACCGAAAACTATAGCATCGCCTTTGTTTTCTATGAGGCTCACTATAGCTGAAGGTGTTCTCCTGCCAAACAGGCCTTTTTTCCTGAGGCCCTTCAAAAGCATTGACTGGTCTTCCCTACCACATTTGATGTTTCTGCTTTTCACCTCAGTTAATCCTGTTGGTTCCCGGAATTATCAGCAGGCCTGTGTTGCGGAGGTATGTCTTAGTGGGGGATAGCGGCCTGCATAAACATTTTTTTCGGCCCGAGGTGTTGAAATGGCAGCTCGGGGTTCGGATTGCAGTGCAGCCTGTGGCTCGGTTCCCTCTGTACCTCTCTCGATCCCTTTTTCTCCTTTTCCAGCTCTCCTCTGGCTTTAGCGTCTTTGTGCTTTCATCCTGCTGATTTTGTCCCTCCATTTGCAGTTCAGTTCATACATTTTAACACTTACATGTTGAGAGTTAAAACTGGCAGTTTACTGCAGTAGTTACACATAATTTGTAATTGCACATGTAATTACTTAGTAGCTCGTAATAATAACATTTACATTGCATTTACGTTGCATTTACGTTGTATACGGACACATCTGTGTTTGCATTTCTGTATTTTTTTCTGTGTATCTCAATGTCAAGCAATGACAAAAACATGGCATAAATCGGGAGGTTTTTATTTTTACCAAACAAGACTTAACAATAACTTAAATCATAATAAAATATCTCCTTCAACTGAATGATTAGAATACACACTTCTTGATTTTATGGGTTACACTGTCAAGAGTTTACATATATTTACAGTGGATACACTGCAACAGCCTACTGTTTAAATAAAGCAGACTGCTGTAAAATTATACATTCTGGGAGAAACTGGTCATGTTTCCTGTCAATGAAGTTAAAAAGTTGGATCTTACAGTAAATAAGTGTTATTTGCTACGCAAGTTAAGAAAGTGACTACTGTGTGCGGTAGCCTGTCTCTGAACACTGTAGTGACAGGGATGGATCTCACATTTTTTTTCTCTCTCTACTCTTTACACGAAGATACTATGGCAGCTGTTGCTTCCACCGTGTTGCAGAAGGGACTTTACAGCTTTGGTATACAAAGGTGCACCATGCGCTCCGTCCCCCCTGCTGGAAAGAGACGCTAAACATTTTTGTTTAATGTTGTTGATGCTGTTGTTCTTCAGTTTAAAGTCTGCACATGTGTTATTTGTGTTGTGTTTTGGTTTAGATCGTGCGGGCTGGTTGGCCACTGCGAATAGAATGGCTATAAGTGGCCTTCCTGCTGTTCAAGCTGGTTGATAGTGGCTTATTCTGCTGGTTTGAATAAAGAGCAAATTTCCTGAGCAATAATTATGGCCTCACCTGACTCCTCTTCAGCACAATGCCACAGTATGTTTGAATGTATTTTCCATGTTTTGTTATTCTAAACATGATGATGCTCGTGTTTCAGTAGCTAGTTTATCCTGCCATGTTATAATTAATAATGCAGTAACAGCTGTAATGTGATGTTCAGTTCATGGTGGGATTGATAAACAGAACTACGGTGGTGTTTCATGAGCTTTCTCTGTAAAACAGACCTCAGAATAGCTGTGGGTGCACTTTAGAGTAATCGCAATATAGGAGTGCACTTAGAAATCCAGTACTGTAATTGTATAATATGCAACCCCAATTCCAATGAAGTTGGGACATTGGGTAAGATATAAATAAAAACAGAATACGATGATTTGCAAATCCTTTTCAACCTATATTCAACTGAATACACTACAAAGACAAGATATTTAATGTTCAAACGGATAAACTTTGTTGTTTTTTGTAAATATTCACTCATTTTGAATTTGATGCCTGCAACACGTTCCAAAGAAGTTGGGACAGGGGCAACAAAAGACTGGGAAAGTTGAGGAATGCTCAAAAAACACCTGTTTGGAACATTCCACAGGTGAACAGGTTAATTGGAAACAGGTGAGTGTCATGATTGGGTATAAAGGGAGCATCCCTGAAAGGCTCAGTCGTTCACAAGCAAGGATGGGGCGAGGTTCACCACTTTGTGAACAACTGCGTGAGCAAATAGTCCAACAGTTTAAGAACAACGTTTCTCAACGTGCAATTGCAAGGAATTTAGGGATTTCATCATCTACAGGCCATAATATCATCAAAAGATTCAGAGAATCTGGAGAAATCTCTGTAAGTAAGCGGCAAGGCAGAAAACCAACATTGAATGCCTGTGACCTTTGATCCCTCAGGCAGCACTGCATTAAAAACCCACATCATTCTGTAACTGATATTCCCACATGGGCTCAGGAACACTTCAGAAAACCACTGTCAGTGAACGCAGTTCGTCTCCATCTACAAGTGCAAGTTAAAACTCTGCTATGCAAAGTGAAAGCCATAAATCAACAACACCCAGAAACACCGCCGGCTTCTCTGGGCCGAGCTCATCTGAGATGGACTGACGCAAAGTGGAAAAGTGTCCTGCGGTCTGGCGAGTCCACATTTCAAACTGTTTTTGGAAATCATGGACGTCGTGTCCTCCAGGCCAAAGAGGAAAAGGACTGTCCGGATTGTTTTCAGTACAAAGTTCAAAAGCCAGCATCTCTGATGGTGTGGGGGTGTGTTAGTGCCCATGGCATGGGTAACCTGCACATCTGTGAAGGCACCATTAATGCTGAAAGGTACATACAGGTTTTGGAGCAACATCTGCTGCCATCCAAGCAGCGTCTTTTTCAGGGACGTCCTGCTTATTTCAGCAAGACAATGCCAAGCCACATTCTGCATGTGTTACAACAGCGTGGCCTCGTAGTAAAAGAGTGTGGGTACTAGACTGGCCTGCCTGCAGTCCAGACCCGTCTCCCATTGAAAATGTGTGGCGCATTATGAAGCGCAAAAAACGACAACGGAGACCCCGGACTGTTGAGCAACTGAAGTTGTACATCAGGCAAGAATGGGAAAGAATTCGACCTACAAAGCTTCAACAATTAGTGTCCTCAGTTCCCAAACGCTTATTGAGTGTTGTTAAAAGGAAAGGTGATGTAACACAGTGGTAAACACGCCCCTGTCCCAACTTCTTTGGAACATGTTGCAGGCATCAAATTCAAAATGAGTGAATGTTTGCAAAAAACAATGAAGTTTATCCGTTTGAACATTAAATATCTTGTCTTTGTAGTGTATTCAGTTGAATACAGATTGAAAAGGATTTGCAAATCATCGTAGTCTGTTTTTATTTATGTTTTACACAACGTCCCAACTTCATTGGAATTGGGCTTGTAGTATGAGTACTGTGAGTACAATAGATAAACAGTAAATTATTGTGCACTCTTTTTGTTGTGCTACACTCTTAGAAATGATGGTAGGAAACTGTCACTGGGGCAGTTCCCCTCTTTTCACTGGAGTGATACCCACATAGGATACATCTCAGTACCTTTGGTCAGGGATCATAATTGTACCATCATCCATTGAAATTATATTGTCATCATGTCTTCAAGCTTTTTTATTGTTCCGTTTTAAAACTTTAGGTTGTGAAAAGGTACAAATATGTATTTTACACCTGGTAAAAACTTACTTAAGGTACATAATTGGACCTTAAAGCCAGTGTTGCACCTTTAGGGGTGCATTAACATTTTGTGCACCTCAGTATTTGAATGAAAACTGCACCTGCACTGTACGGTTATTTCTAACAGTGTGGCGAGATGTAATTCAACAAAATGGAAGAAAATGTGCGTTAAGGTGTGAGCAATACGCCAGACTAATGAAGACCAAAATTCTTTGAATGTTTGGAATATATACACTAGAGTAATATCAGTGACTCTTTTAAGACCCATTGCTTCTCTGCTGCAGACGCCTCTGTGAAAGGTTTGCGGTGCCTTTTGTGTTTCCTCCTGTTTCACTCTTACTGTGTTTTTCTCCCTTTAATATACTTACTTTGGCACTATTCTAGCATTCCTGCCTCTTCATCCACGTTATGAGTATTACATGCTGCTTGTTTATATTCTGAGTCGCTGTGCAACACAGTTACGAACATTTGCTGATTCTGAAAGTTCTTCAGAAATAAATATATCACGACTCAACTTGAAGTCCATCATGAAGCGTCCGACAATGGTAATCTGAAACTGGATCCAGAGTGGACAGAGGCTGAGTTAAATAGAGTTACATCAACACCCACTGGACATGTCTCTCTTCATCCCCAAAATGATCTCCTCATTACTGAGAAAAGGCTTTGGATTTTCAGCCTCCACCACACAAGGTGTCTGATGAGACCGCACGATTAGGCCAACGGGGCTTCTTGTGCGCCCATGTGGGCCGTATTACGTATGCGTGCAATGTCCTGTACATGTTGCATGCCTTAGCACATGGGCCTGTGCTGAGCTGCTGGATCAGATTGCCGCCTCGTTCATGCGTGCGTGCGTGCGTGCGCGCGCGCTTGGTGCGTAGGCTAATGAAGTTGGGCGCGTGTGACTCGAGCTCCAGCTCTAGCTCCAGGTCCCGCTGCCTACTCCTTGCCAGGTTTTTTGGTAGGTTTTATCTCAGGCAGCTGCTGCGGAGAGACTTCAGCCACGGCACCGTGCACCCCCCCCCACACACACACCTCCTCCCCACCCCCTCTTTTTTCACTCAAAATCCAGCCCAGTCTGCTCCGCTCGAGCTCGATGCGACTGGGA
Organism: Pygocentrus nattereri; assembly: GCF_015220715.1. Classification (NCBI taxonomy): domain Eukaryota; kingdom Metazoa; phylum Chordata; class Actinopteri; order Characiformes; family Serrasalmidae; genus Pygocentrus; species Pygocentrus nattereri. The sequence goes on from NC_051212.1 coordinate 13,262,519, forward strand.
TTTCCTCAACTTGCTGCAAAACGCGCGCTCTCGCGCACACATAGGCTCTCAGATAGAGACTTCTGGCGAGCCACGTCCGAGCTCGGGTCCTCTCCTCGCTCCCTCCACCCCTCACACACACACACACACACACACATTCGCTCCGTCTGCGGCTGGCTTTCTCTCTCACACACCCCCCCCCCCACCACCACCACCCCGCCGCCCCCCGCCTCTCTCTCCCTCTCTCGCTCTCTCTCCTCCGCGCAGCGATGGCAAGGCGACGCTTGATTTTGCCTCGCGCCTGAACGCGTGAACGCGTCTCCTTCGCGTTTTTGCACCGCTCTCCCTTTTTCAACCCTCTCCGGCTCTCACTCTCGACCTCGACAGCGCGGACATGGCGCGTTAGGGGGGCTCGTTTTCGTTTTCTACGCCCCTCTCTCTTCTTCGCCGCGCGCTCGGCTTTGGGCTTTTGGGATGGAGTTTATGCGAGGAGCTCGTGCTGGAAGAGCAATGCAGCAGCGCGCGGGGCTTTGCGCCGCACGTCGAGACTGAAGCAGCACCAAGAAAGACCGCGACCACCGACAAGAACAGCCACGAAAGAAGAAGAAAGCACCAGAAACGCGCAGCTGGGACCCTCGGTGAGTAAGCAGGCCTCCGTCTCCCTCTGTTCCCCCACTTGACCACATGCGATGCAGGCAGGACGTCTCCGCTGCCGTCCTCTTCACCGCGCTGTTTTCCGCCCGACTCCGTTCTGCTTCGTAATCTCAGCATCTGTCGGTGCAACAGGGCACCGGGCGCTTGGGCCGAATAGCGCGCCCGCACGCGCTGAGCTGGACGAATGCGTCGGTAGTTGGGAGTAAACGCAGAGGAGATGAGGCTGAAGTTGCAGGTCTCGAGGCTCCAGCCAGCCGGTCAGGCTCGGTGTAGCGCGGCCGTGCTGTCCCGTTGGCTGCTCGACCAAAACAACGACGTTTGACGCTTTTTTAAAAGCGTCTTTTTTTAAATTAAGTTTAAACAGAGTTAGGAGGGCAGCAGGTTTTAATTCAGCAAATGAGCCCTGCGCTCCACAGCAGGATGCCAGATGTGGCTTGTCTGGGCTGCTTAATCTAGTTTTGGATTAGAAAGATGAGGAATTATAGATGAAGCATTTAATCAATGGAGGCCGTGTGTGATGGAGCACACCAGCCAAAGCATCATTCGCATCACCTATGTCTTGTTTTTGGGGCATCTGCGTGCAGTGAGATCTTTCCCTGCGTTTTCCATTTGTTTATATATATATATATATATATATATATATATATATATATATATATATATATATATATATATGTGTGTGTATACATATGTGTGTGTGTGTGTAAAACTTTACTCTTAAACAGAGAGTGTATCTAACCGAAGCAGCACCTGGCTGGATGAATGAATGTGATCATGATTGTGTAGAGATGTCCACAGTGAGCTCTACTGCTGCGGCAGAAATTAGATCATTTTACTGCACATGCATAATTCACTCAGCTATGAGCTGCCCATGTCCAGACGTGTGTGTTGTGAACCCACACACACACACACACACTGCTGTTTAGGCTACCCTGAGTGCATGAATCAAAACAACAAACCATACCAAAGCTAACGAGGGCTATTTCTCCTATGTTGAGCGCGGATAATGAGAAAAGCAGCCATTTCATATTCAAAATAAAGCCGAGACAAGTGGGCAGCACAAGAACAGAGCCAGAGCCCCTTCAAAAGCAGAGTAGAGTGGAGATTAGTAGTATTATTCTGCTTTTTTCACTTGGAAAAACTTGCTGTTGGTCTATTTCGAGAGCAGACTTAACCACTTTGGTGACATTTTTCCTCTGTAGGCCAAAAAAAGTACATTATTTTTGAGTAATTTGGCCTTTGATCGGCCAGAGGCTGCCCACTGCTCAGTCAGTCGTGCTTTCATTCACTCATTCATTTCACCCTTTCTAACTGACAGAAAGGAATTCTCAACAAATGGGCCGTTGTTGGAGCTCCCAACTCCACCCGTGCTGGGGCCTCGCCCTGCCCACCTTCGCTGGGATTGGCTACTAGTTGGCACTCAGGAGCAGTTCACCCAATGCGAACTACGAACCAATCGTAGCGCAGGTGGGCGGGGCTGGTTCCAATACAGGTGGGGAAAAAAAGAGACCCCTTCCATTTGTTCTGCTCTTCTTCAGGAAAACCTTTTCGAGTTTGGTGTGATTTCTTGCGGGTTTCTTTTGGTCTGCCTAGTTGTCCATTTACATATCAAAAGTAGCTCCAAAAGTTGGGCTACCATCCCCCCTCCCACCCCCAACACTTCAGTTAAGCCAGGGAGGTTTTCACATTTGTGGAGAGAGACCGAAGGTTTCATCTGTTTTGTTGTTGTTGTTTGCTGTTTCGAGATTTTCTCTCAGGGTCAGTTACAAAGACAAAAAAGCAGCAGAGAATGCGGCTTGTAAACATGATATTTAGACCTGTTTCCTGCTCTGTTCTGGGTGAAAGAGCTCGAGAGAGTTGGCTGGCTGTGAAAAGGGACTGAAAAGGCTGGCAGGTAAATTATTCTTTTGCACAGAATGTGTGCAAAGCAGCCTTTGTGCAATTTTAATCGCTCGTACCAGTGCTGATGTTTCTTTGACTCAAAATGGAGCACATTATGAAAGCACATATACATAAAACATTGATTTAGTACGTACTATACCATATACTGTGTGCTATAACTTTTAAGCCGCCTGTTAACATATTCCATGCATTTTTCACCAAGCTTGAATGAAAGCGTGTGTGTTTTATTGATTGAAATATTTTTTAACTAACTCACTGTTTATTTATTTTAACTCTCGGTTTATTGATGTATTATTTAGTCATTCACTCTTGCGGATTTGCCTGACACACATCACATACAACCCTCCCACGCTCGGCAAACTGTGGTCCAGCCTTAGCTCTGCTAGTTTTACTACCTTTTCCTCTTTCATCTCTTCAGTACTGTCTTATTAGCAGGTGATATAAATGTAGCACCGCCACATTTCTGACACTTAGAGCGGGCACTGCTGTGAAGACCGTTTAAACAGCACGCTTGTTTTAAAAGAGTGGTCCTCTAAGAGATCTGTCGTACTGGATGTTACTAATTGGGTTATCCTGTCGCTATGAAGAGGAGTCGTGATACGGCAGAGAGAGACATAGAGAAAGAGATTGTGTATGGTTTGGCTCAATAAGCCAAATTCTGCCAGGTGCTTAAGGGGCGATTAGGTGAGTCGTTGAAACTACTTGGACGCTGTTGGTTTTGCAGAATGAGTCCGAGAGCATGAGAGAGAGAGAGAGAGAGAGAGAGAGAGAGAGATGGATTTTCTGTATTCAAGATTAGAGCTGCATGATGTGAAGAAATGCCATAGTGTTATAAATCATTGCTGTCGTGCAGAGACTTTTATCTCAATTTTTGTCCCTTTTCTTCCTTTTTTTGCATAATTTGGGAGCTGCAGTTACCCTTAAAATATGACGATGAGCAGCCCAGCAGAAATGGTCCAAAAAATATTATTACATTGGCATTTATTGTTTACATCTTCTCCTGTAAAGTTATTATTTTTTAAAAATTAGGTTTTGTTCCAAAAGCACAGATGCTGTGATTTGAATATGACTTGGTGTTATTAACCATAACCGTTTGGCTGTAAATACTATATTTGCTAAATATTCAATACATTCAGACTATTGCCATATATTGAAAATTTGGGCGGGCAAAATGACAATTTTTCACATTATCATGATAAATTATGTTCTATTTGTCAACATGTTGTCAGTCAGAACCTTGTATCTCCATTATTTTTGTTTTTTGTTTGGGCTTTTGCACATTTTGAAAACACCAGCTGCCTTTTAGAGTTTTTTAAAAATAGATGAATGGTGAAACAGAAATGCTCCAAAAATACTTGGAAAAAATTCTTACATTAACTTCCATTGGAAGTCAAGAACATTTTATCCTTCTCTGGTAAAAGTGACCATTTTGGAGATACAAGGTTTTCTTGCAACATCGACTGTGTGCTTTCTGAGCATATTGTGGGTTTTTTGCAATGTGTCTGAAAAATGTATAAATAGCTGCCATTATTTACTTAATTCCTTATTCAATGTCTTACTCAACACCTTATTCTGTTTGTTGGAAATAGAATTATTTTTTAATTACTAGGAAAGTTGTTATTATTTTTGGCTGTTGTATTAGGACATATTCTTTTTATTTAATGGTCATACATCATTTTGCTCAATGGAGGACTCTTAATTGTTGGCCATAAAGCTATAAATATAGGCCCAATGAGATCGCCTGATATAAATTTGAATCTTTTTACTCTGTTGAAGGCCGAAACATTGACATTTTGACTTATCACTGACATGGCTTATTAAATTCAAGTGTGTTTAGAAATATGGGTAGTGCTTAATCCTATGCTGAAGTAAGGGCTCCTCTTCATGTACTGTGGTGTTTTTGTTTATGTTTAATATGAGAAGTTCTGGGAACTTTTTGGGCTCTTTTTGGTTGACTATGCATCCAGTTTGTTGTCATATTGCTGATATTGTCAGCACCTCAAGAATGGAACTGCCTTTTTATTACAAAGTGAGGATAATTAGTTCTTTTTAAGTGCATTTAGTGCAGTGCATGTGAAATGTGGAATGAATAGTTTTTGATAATATCTTTCAAATGTGGCACTACTGGTTCTTCTGCCCCAGGAAGCATAAATATGGTGATGCATATTGAGAAAATGTCTTGAAGTATTGAAATATAACATTATTTTGCATTGTGACCTAATTCAGATGCATTGGCAAGCCTGTAAGGGCGAATTTTAAGATTATCCATCATTATTTTGACCAAAATTCACTTTTGTTGGGAATGTGAATGCCTCAATTCATCAAAGGCCACAATAAAACATTTAGTGATTCGTTAGAAGCTCATTTGCATATTGTGTCCTTCTGCGTTATTGGTATTGCGAAGGCTGTTATTGTGATAGTGATTATCTTGTGCAGCTGTAAGTCAGAGTCAGTAAAGTGTGAAGTGTGAGGGAACCGTTGCACTAGCGTGTGAGCCCCACCTGCCTGCCTCACTCACCGCATGGCACTTTGACAGCTGTCGCTCTGGTCCAGGGGCACAAGTCCAAAGGCCAAAAAGGGAGTGGTGTGTCGACGACTCGGCCTTCTGTTAGATGCAGATGTTATAGTGGTGTCAGTAGTGTGGAATCAGTCAGAAGTCAAACCCCTACAGGATATCTGGACTTGTGGACTTTGCCCTTTCTTATCCATCCAGTGTCAGCATAGAGGCACAACTGCTACACCTAATTCCACAAATGTTGACTTGCCTCCATGGTGTCTGTTGAATGGAGAGCAGTCCTGGTGATAATGGGAGCAAATAAGGTTGAGATTGGGCTCAAAACATTCTTTGCCTGGCAGACATAGCATATAAAGTTATTTAGCGTTTTCACAATAAGCAAACATAGTTTATGTAGAGAGTCGGTATTTATGCTTAAATGTAAAGCATAATTAATGGACATTTGCATGATGTAATTTTATATGAATTATTTATCTCTTGCAGCTTGGTGAAACGGTTTCGGTTGATGCCACATCTGTGTTAGTAAAAAAGAACAGATATAATATTTTGAGCTGAATTTAATCGAAATGATCATGCATGCATTCTAATTTTGATTGTCATAGGACTGAACGATTAATCATTTTTTATATTGAAATATAAAAGCGATTTTAATTGAAGTTTTAATAATATGTCACTTATTACATTAATATTTGCATTTATTACATTATTCTGTGTTTTCCAAAAGTTTTACGTAGAGTCATTAACATAGCGTGGCGCTTGTGAAGTGGTAGTCTGACACACTATGTTCAGTATTCAAGCCTGAAAAAATGAATATGCTCATTTGGCTGGTGGAAAAAAAAAAGTCCTTGAGCTTTATTTAAAGACACTACAGCTAGATCTCAAAAATAGGTCTGAAAAATCACAGTTACATATTTTTCCCGAACTATTCAGTGAAAAATTGTCATTTTTGAGTGCAAAAGTCAAATGTGTTGACATGGAATGTAAATATAATTTCTTGTGTAATGTATTGTAATTATTCATGAATTGTTGCGTAATTACGTGTGAAAAGTGCCGCAAAACGACAGTAATAACTCTTGCAATTAGAAATTTGAGCTTGCTTCATTAGAGACATTGTCTTATGTACGTTTTGTAAAGTTGTAAAGTAACAGCGGCCTGTAGACGGTATCGCTCATTATAGTGTGATTCACCTGCCAGTACATTTCCCACCTTCGCAGTGTCCTAAGTGTAATCACCGAATATGAGGGGATGTTTTTGTCAGAGTAAACTGGAGTTGTATCGATTTGTTATCATACGCGCCTATTGATTTGCTAGCAATGTGGAAATAATGGATAAACAATAAATAAACCAACAATGTCAAAAACTAGGAGAAGGCGCTGCAACACAGTGAGTTTTGGGCAGAGAGCGTGTGCGTTTTGTTCATAGAAACAAAGCGTGTGTGGGTGGACGCTGCTGTTGTAGTCAGCAGTTTTTGCGTGGTTTTTTAGCTCCTCGGTGGGCTCCTGCTGGGCGCGTAACTGCTGCCATTAAACTGGACGGCGAGAGCTGCGAAAAAATGGCCACAGCAAATGTAACTACAGCTGACATTTTGGGGAGTGATAAAAAGAAAAGAAAAAAAAAAAAAGCCTGGCATTTTCAGATGGATGTAGAGAGACACGTTTCAAAGGGCCTTCTCTCCATTTTGATACTACACCTCTATCGACTGCCATTCTTTCTCTTCTGTTCCCCTGCAGCCTCTGGGAGGCTGAGAACACTCTGTTAGGATTGCGTTAGTGTGCATTAGAGGAGAGTCTGATGGAATCTTCCTGGTAGCGATTACCATGGAAACGCTTTACAAAAGTTTCTGTCAAAGTTTGGATTCCCTTGAGGGCGAACGATGTTATATACATTAAATAATTCACACTGGTTGCTTAGCTGGCGCGCCCACTTTTCTTCCTCTCTTCTGTTACAGCCACAGCGATGTCAGCTCTTGATGCCCCAGTGCTAAATACAATGGGACAAATAGGCGAACCAAGGCGGTTATGATTTCTTGGCACATTCGTTTGCCTAGACATCATAAGTGCGTCTCTGACTCACAGCAACATTTGCGAAGATGTGAAATCATCCAGCTGAGCTTGTGTCTAAAAAAAAATCTAAAACTCTCCACCTGAATGTGTTATCGCTTTAGGCTTTAGTGCTTTAGTGCTTTCCTTCGCCGGTTCTGCTCCTGTTCCCCTGGTGTACAGGAGCGTTATGCAATGTTTGCATTTTAACAAGATATTAAGCACGTTTAACGCCACATTGGTAAGACTCATTCATGAAAATCACTGGAAATGTGGGATATGTAATAGGATAACGTCACACCTGAAACTACAGTAAAAGTTGGAGAATAGTACAATTCAAGCAAGTTTTTGTCTAAATTGCTGTGTAATTCAGTTGTTGCAATTCTTTACAGTGGTAGTGATAGGAACCAGGAATCTTGATGTCTGTAACGCTAATATAGCCGTCTTATTCACTATCCACATAACCAATGAATTATACATTATATGTGGTTTTATATGTCATGTTGATAACAGCAAATTAGTGGAACGTTTTCTCTGGGGACTATTTAGCTTTTAATGCCCTGCATGTACCATGAATATATTTTAGCAAGGTGTGTTTTAAGTCAAAGGTTTCTTACAATGCTATTGTAACACAGTATGTCAGACATCTGGCGGCATAATCAGAACCATTTCGTGTAATAACTTTCAGCAAGGTGGATTTTGGAGAAAGTTTCTGACGTCTGGTTTCTGGTCGCGCTTGACTTGGAAAAGACTTGATTTCTGTACAGTGAACCACATCGAACAACGTTGACTTTGCATGTAAATGATTTAAATAAGCAGAAATGTTGAAATGTTATACACGGTACAGGAAGAGAGACTGTTAAAGGAAATCTTAAGTTATATAAAAAGTTTCAAGCAAATTTAAAAATATAATTTGACTATTTAAATATAAAAAAAAGTCTGCGTAATCCAAATGGTTTGATCTGAAAAGCTGCCTGATATTATATATATGTAATATAATGTGATAGGAACTGGGGGTCATGATACAAATATAAACATTTGATTTACTGTACAGACCTGCACTCTATTCTCTGAGTTTTGCTAATAAAAAGGGTTCTTTGTACACGCTTTTGCCTTGGAATGCCTTTTCATAATACATGCACTTAAAAACTACACTTTAGGCCGAAGGTTCATTGCAAAACTACCATAATGAGCTATTTGTAGGTGATAAGTTACTCTAGAAGAGAGCAATTCACATCTAACCACTCTAAATGACTTGACATGGTCACGATTTAACCATGCAGAAAGAAAAAACGGTGCAGTTCCCGCTGACTTGAGAGTCATACACGAAAAAGTCGTGCAGATGTGAGTTATGTAGCAATGTAACGTTACATTAAATTTCACTTATGCAAAAAAGTTGATGTGGAGCTCGAACTATAAATGGGAGATGTTCCTACTACGAGTGTGTGTGTGTAGGTGTGTGTGTGTGTGTGTGTGTGTGCGTTTGTGCATTTTAGGCGCAACAATGCGCGCACACACTATCTGACGGCTGTCAGTGGACGAGGGTTTGTTTCCGTGATCAATCCTGCCCCCCCCCCATTTTTAGAGAAGAAAAAGGGTCCAAACAGGCCCTGTTGGAGCTGTCAGTTTTGAGTGATGGATAGCTGGACGTCTTTTCGCTTCCTTATTAACCCCTGTGTGTCCACACAGGACTCTCGGCTGGAGCTGCCGAAATGGCTCTTGATGGATAGTCAAAGGTCTCGGCACTCAATATATCAGGGGATTAGCGCAGGACGCCTCCGCCGGCCCCTGGGCTCCTTCAGTACAACAAATGGCTACTATTAGCATAGAGAGAGACTGCAGGATCTACAGAGGCCCGGGTGATAATATACTCCATCCCTCTGTGGGGGTTTCTGTTTTCACACCACTTTCAGCCAGTGGTGCACACACACACACACACACACACACACACACACACACACATACACACACATATACATACGCCTATATGGTACGACATGTCAGATGTCTGTCAGCAGTACCACTATAAAAAAAAACGACTGCATGTCATGATATGTCACATCACAGTGCTGTCGGCGTACTGTGATATACAGAGAGCCAAATGTCTTTATATTTTTTTTCATATAACACAAAAGGTTTTTTATTATTAATTATATTATATGCATAATGATTTAAATGAACAGTAAAATCTTTGAAATTGGTACCGTATGTCCCTCTTTTCATTTAAAGACAGCGAATCCACCGGAGAATTATGTGAATTGTGTGCTTCAAAGGAAGGGATGTTGCTGAAGGACATTATTTTTTGTGGAAAGCTGCTGGCCCCAAATCTCACAAATGTGCTTACATTTGACTAGTGACTGAGAAATAGTGCAGGATCTTGAATATTTCTCCTTCATTTTATTCGTCTTTTTATTTGTCGTAACTTTTCTTTGCGTAAAACGTATCAAAATCTGTGCTTTATGTATAGCTGTGTCAAAGCGCTTTGGTGCCCCAAACAAATGATAAAATATGCCATAACTAGCCACCCCAAACCCCCAAAACCACACATCTCGGAAATGATAACTTTACAAGAAAAGGCAAAAAAAAAAAGAAAACATTTTAACTTTAAATGTAAATTAATTTAAAAAGCAAGTTTGGAGCATTTCTGCTGGTCCATTATGAGATGTTCACATTATGAAATACAATGTAAAGGGCAGCTGCTGAGCTCAAATAGTGTAGAAAAATACAAATCAGGAAAAAAATTGAAATGATGGTGTTTTTTTAAATATTTTTTTATGGGCAGCATTGATAACCTGTAAAAACTGGCTCGTCAGATCAACCTAAAAATATTACGTCATGTAGTAACAAGCAATTGAATTAGTTTTATTCAACTTAAACAATTACTTTGCTTGAAAAAATTGGTCATTTAAAGTATTTATTTAACCTGAAGAAAACCAGTTAATTTACTTATTAATGCCAATTTTGCAATTTTTTAACAACTGCAAAGTTGTTACCACAATTTTTAGGTTGATCTGATGAGCCATTTGGCACAGTGTATATGCAGGGCTGTTAATATGTTAACGTGTTAAGGCAATACATTATTAGTGCCGCTACTATATTTAACTTTTTTTATTCCTTTATTCTGTTTTCTGGACCATATGAAGCCCAGCTGCAGCGCACTGATTACTATGAATCTGCAATCGTGGCACCCTCGCTCAAACGCAACTGGAAAATATCTTTCAAAGCGATGCTTTCCATAGACTACGCTGGACAGGGCTCGGACGACGTCTGTGGATGGATCTCTGAGCAGCAAACTGATGTAAAAAAGTAGAAGGTTTCAGATCCGTGCACTGCGAAAAGAATCAACAAGCTGTAAGAACGGGAGTGAGAAGCTCTAATCGCAGAGCAGTTGGAGCCCTTGGCAGATGATGGAAACTGTGTTCACCCTATAGAAATCACATGATTACCATTAGCAAGTGAAAAGAAGTTTAGAACAACATACTGGCCAATCGAATCAAAAGTAATTATAAATTAATGATGAAATGACTGTTTTTTTGTACAACACAGCAATATGGGCCTGTATTTTAAAAGAAATAATTAAGCCAGTGCTGACAATTCAGGCAGAAATATTCGCTGTTCCTTATAGTGTGAAAGCGAATGCAGTAATTAGAACAATAATTAGTTTGGCTTTTTTATAGGTGGGTCAATGTGTGCAAGCGTTTTACCAGTACAATACACACGCAGTGATGTCAGCAGTCTGCGAAAATAGCATTAAAGAACAACACTGGAGCAGCATTGCGGTTTGATTGTGCCCTTGTGTAGCGGGCAGAAAGGCTAATCCCTCTCAGACTGCAGCTCATATCACTGATCCTGAAGCCCCACTGCGTTCTCATGCGCAATCATTTCGAATAGGAGCTCGTGTGATAGCAGGATGGTCCTATCTAACACTGTCCCTCTCTCATCATACTGAGCAGCTGTGGATAATCTACTGAGGATGGTCATGCTATTTACCTGAGCCTTCCGCAGTGGGATGGTGGGAGATTATATGGACATCCCTGTCCGATCTGAAGAGAAATCAGTATTGGGGTCGATCAAGGCATATTTTAATGGATCGGTGTCAGCTATATTAAGCTCTTTATTGAAGCTATTTTACCGCTGTGCACTATGCTTAAACCACTGTCATAGAGGTGATATACAAGGACATTATCCAAAGGCACATTTTCAGAAATGGCTTAAATGTCTGCAAAGTGAAACTATTTTAAAGAGGAAAATGAAAGCAGCCAGTTGTCATAACATTTTCATGGCTATTTCTTTGGTTGTTGTTGAAAGAAATGGACTTAAAACTTTTAAAAGAAAGCGGTGCTGCAGGCTATTTATTCAGATTTTTCTATTTAAGCCGTTTGAATGTCAGGTATATGACACGAATATGTCTTGCCTTTGGTTTTACGAAGTTTAATGTATCTTAAGTGTTCACTGTCCAGATGTATGATCAGTAAAAGCACAAATGTCAGGTTTGGATTAATGGAGCCAGTAGTTTGGCCAAATTTCTAACTTATACTTTTTTTATACTAATTTATACTGCTAATGCAGATGATTAGCCAATGTTAGACGTGTTTGGTGTACAACGTTCGGTCCTTTATTTTGGTTTATTTGCAATGAAAAGCTTCTTAGCATCATTTCAAACTGCATCCCTGCTTGCTAATGTGTTTTTGACGCTGTGTGACAAAATTCAGACTTCAAGACCACTGTTTTTAGCTCTGCTATGTAGTTTTGCCAAAAAAAAAAAACTTGATTGGGACGTCCTAGTAGATTAGTCCAGCATGCACACTCCAGTCCTTCCTGCTATTGAGCGGCTGGCAACCCGTGCTCCAGCAGGGGAGCCATTAGTGGTGAATGGGCTGCCCTTTTAACGAGCTAGATAAGGCAGGCCTGTTGTCCGGCCGTCCGGCGGTTTTTAGAGAGCCCTCGCTCTTGGCCCAGCGGATAATGTGTCAGTGGGGATGGAGCTGTGATGGATATCAGGTGGTTAAGGGGACGCATGCAGTCTCCCAGAGGAGCATTGATCACCTCCATAACTCAAACTCCCTCTGATGCATGCGCTCCAGTGTTCTGCAGCAGGCCATAGCAGCGCAAGGTCCTTGAATGGTCCTTGGGCCTTGTGGCCCAGCGAAACGAGTGCGTGCCCTTGGTGTGGCGAGCAGTGTGAGATCAAGGTGCTGCAGTGAGGCCGTGAGGACGAGGGCAGTCACATCGTATAAATGTTTTTCCCTAGTACGCATTTAAAGCGTGTGTGTGGTACTATGTTATGTGTAGGTATCAGTTTTGTGAGTGTGTTGACATAGCAACACTCCAGTATTTCATACTTCAGCATCTTAAGACGCAAAGAAGAGGTAAAATATTACTGCCTGGTCTGCAATGCCTGTGTGTTGCTGAGGAATAACAGGCTCTTCTTAGTCAGTCGTCGGACATCACATGCTTTTACATTTCTTAGTCTCCTTCATAAGTAAACTGAGTCATTCTTAGATGATCATGTTAATGTCCAAATCAAAATGCTCTAATCTGATTATGTTCTAGACCAGGGCTACACAAAGTGTGGCCTCTGGCCTGTGAGGATGTTTGGTTTGGTCAGGAAAGTTATCTTAATCCCACTTCTTCACCAAATAAGTGAACAAAACTTATTGTTGCTGCCCAAAAAAGAAGTATCTCAGTTTTTTGGATTAGATGTTTCTATATCATTTAAACACAGCAGTAAAGAACCATTTTATTTTTGGTGATTTTCTTTATAAAGAAAATCTTCTACATTCAAAATCGTTTAGTAAAAAATACATTCTAATAAAAAAATGTAGTGTACAGCAGTGATTTCCTGGCAGCAGTTCCTCTAGTAATTTACTGTTTACTTATTCATATGGTATTCATACTGTATTATACAATTAAAATACTTTTCAGTATTTTGAATATGGCTCATCACTGTATTCATAGAGTTTTTCCTGCTGCCTTTTATTTCCAATTTACAGCTCAAATGGGCTCTAATGTGAACACACAGCTGTCAGAGGACCTTCAGACTGCACTGGCTACATTATGTAGTACAACATATAAAGATACAGGCAAACACCACATATTTTCTATATAGCTTCTGGCAGCAGCTTGTGCTGGTTTATTACATCATAAACTAAAAACCACATTACAGCACTACCAGTCATTAGATTACAAGGACTGCAGGATATCTATTAATATATCTATTAATTATAGCAATACAGGATGGACTGGTTACTGAAGCACAAAACGTCATCATGGTTAGAATAACAAAACATATAAAATGCATTCAAATTTTTTTTTTTGGGGGGTGGTAATACCATAAAAAAATAAAAGCAAATGAACAAAACCTAATATAAACCAAGACTGCAGAGAAGCTCCACCCCTGTCGCTACAATATTCAGAGACTGCTTAAGGCTGCACAAAGTACCCCTCAGTAATGTACTTGGCAAATAACTTAATACAGAATGGCCAAAACATTTCTTTCCAGCTTGAGCTCATTTTCCCCATTTGGAGGTGGTTTGATGTAAGACCGAATGATGCTGATTGGCGGTTCCTACATTCATAACTCTGTCACTTCATAAATAATGACTTTATTCTTACGTACGTTTATTTACAGAGCCTGAAATTCTTTCCTATGTTTAGTAATGTTTTCTAACAGTGGGCAAAAGTGTAAACTTTGTGATTGTTAAGTTCTAAGTGTAATCATAGAATATAGGAATGCAGTTTGCAGGGTGTTGATTAGTGGTTTGAGCATTCCTAGCTACAAAAGCCTCATAGCTTTAGTGTAAATCTAGGGAAGCTAGAAACTTCGTACAGCAAACGTCTTGGTTGATGAGCTAAATAAAAAAAAAAAAAACTGATGTTTATTTTATGTGTGTTCTTACAAACACTTTCAATTTCAGGGAATGCAACTGATTTCTGGCATCTTCTAGAGTCTTATGCAAATGTTTGGATACCACGGGTGAAATTAGTGGTCAAGTTCAGCTGATTTTCCAATTCAAATAAGTGAACAAACACTCTACAGTTAACAACTTAAATAGGGCATTTTCTTCAGATTTGGCATACAATGTATATTTACTTGCTGAATTTAACATACTGGGGAAACCAAACTTTGGAACATGCCATGTTATATAAGGAGCCTAAGGCAGGAAACACCCTGAACAGGCTGCCAATCCATCACAGTGCAGACACACAGACATACACACTCAGGGCCAATTTAGCATCTCCAGTTGGCCTGACTGCAAGTTTTTGCACTGTGGGAGGAAGCCCATGCAGACACGGGAAGAACATGCAGACTCCCCGGCTGGGGAATTGAACCCAGGCCCTTCTTGTTGTGAGGCAATAGTGCAACCCAAATTATTTTTTCCAAATTAGTTAAACTAATATACAGTACCTGTGAAGAGACTGTGTCAACTTATTTGCAGTGGAAAAATCAGTAATACGTGCACTTTGACCAGGGGAGTCCAAACATCTGCAGAAAACTTTAAATAGCAAATAATTTTATTGTAATTTCATTGTAAATAGCGATGAAACGCTGTTTGAGTGTTTTTCTGCCTGAGCGATCAATGCTGCCATTTCTCATCATCTGACGAACAGACACTGTTTGAGTGAGTCCGGATTTCATGCGGATTCTGTATACAATCTTCCAATCATTCTCTTCTGCTGACACCTCATGCATATGATCTGTAGATCGCAGGATATGTGTAAAGTCACACTTAATGGAAAGCGCCATATGGGGTCTGTAGCCCGCACAGCACACAAAAAGAGCGAGGAATATTTTCATACAGTGCTGCAAAGTACTGCCCTTCAGCTTGTGCGTGTCTGAGAATGCCATCCTCAGAGGCGAGGCTCCGGAGGTAAGCCGTATTTTATTGTTGTGGTAAGGCAGGGTAGTGAGGAGAGAACACACTGGTGTGCAAGCGCTCTGGATGCAGTGCCAACAAACCGTCTTCAGAAGCCACTGATGCTAACCGCAATACCTGAGTCAGAACAGGTAACTTTTTGATGTTGTTTAAATTGTGAGGAAATGACTGTCGAACATAAAGGTGCACAGTAAGCCGGCTCTAACCGCCGCCGCAATTGTGGCTTTATCTGTGTTTATGGTGAAGGATTTTCCCAGGCAGTGTGAAGGGTTGGCATTTGATGCTAAATGCCTGGAGCAAATACCAAGCAGTTATGAATCACGGTTGCAGGCACAGTCACTTTGAGGTTCCTTCCAATGCCCTCGTTCCACACCGGTTACGGGTGCAGACAGACTTGGAGTGGTGTGTGGCACTGATTGTGCTAATGCCCGAGAGCCATGATTTTCTGTTTTTAATCTCTGTGCTCTCTCCAGATGCACGCAACAAGTTTTATTTCAGCGTCCTTTACGCTCAGCCGAGTTTATTCTGCTACTGAAACAGTTGTGAAAAAACACACCTGTGGAAAAGTAAAGCATGATTTTCTCCTCTTTCTCAAAGATGACTATTTATATTTGTCTGATTGAGTCAGGTTTAGTGGTCTGCCAGGTCTTGCGTGGTTGGACCTTTTTGGAACACCTGTTTTCTTTCAATTTTTTCCTGCGACTTCTCAATTCTTTATGCATTAGTAGATTATGTCACATTTCAGAAGCATCTCGAAAAATGAACAACTTTGACTTACAGGCTGTTTTGACTGGAAACAGATAAGTAAATCAAGTGTACGTGTTTTTCTGTTGTTTTTGATTTTCTAGGCAAAAATGAAATAAATATGTGAAACATATCCTCTGGTACAAACAGATTTTAGTAAACAGTTACTGTGTATTTGCACAGGCTTTATTTTCTCTTACCAGTATCTTGAATTCAGCCAATGAACACATTTTTTTGGCTTATTGGCTTGATATAAAACAATACGCTACATTTTCTACAGATACTTGATAAACGTCTTTAATGTCCCCATACAGAGTTTTTTTTTCTTGCCTATTTGCTTGAACGCCAAGCATCTTTTAGTTTTGTGTAACCACTGGCCCATAGAAAGGGGTCAGAGTGCACATTATGTTGCAGAGCATGCTGAGAATTGCAGTGCAGCTCATGGTGAAATGAGCTAATATTAATAGAAAATTCAAATAATTTTGCAGGCTGAATAGGATCGTGACTTGTGCCCGACTTGGCTCACGGGCCGTGTAGGCTGTAGAGGACCTGTTAACTTATTTGCAATAAGAAAATCAATGAAACATGTACACTGTAAGATGTATACAGTATTTTAATCAAACTGAATATTGAGTAATATTGACATAGTGTTTTTAGGATGAACTGACTGAAATCTTTTTACACTGTAAGTCGATTATGGCTGCCCAATTTTTTTGCATAAGATGGTAGGTAAAATAAAATAAACCATCCTTCAACTTAAATCCCAACCCATCTTCTGACTTACAGTGGCCATGTACTCCCTGTAGCTGCATGCAGGTTTTATTCTCCTGCTCTTCACACATTTCACAACTGAGGCAAATGCATCAGCTTATATACACAAATAATTTTTCCACTTGAAGTCCAACTGAAAAAAGTTTTAACAGAGAAAAGGGCTCTTTCAAGAGGCATGCGTGTTTTGTTGTGGCGTCCTTCACCCTCCACCTTTGTTCTGAATTGATGAAAATCCATAAATTTACTATTTGTAGATAAAATAAATAAAAAACATTCTTTCCACTTGCACCCACCAGAGAAAAGTTCATGTTTTTCCACTTGAATTCTGTGGAAAGGGTAAAACGTAATACAAGTTTCATTCTCATTCTCTTCACACCTCACCTGTTTATTTCACAACTGAAGCAAATGCAGTCAGTTTACTATCTGTAGATAAACAAATAATGTTGGTTTTTTTTTCCAGTTGAAGTCCAACTGAGAACGGAGAAAAGTGAACTCTCTCCAAATGCATGCATGTTTTGTTACCAGTGTCCTTCACACTGTTCCTTTGTTTGTCTTAGCGTTGAGGAAAATAAGTCAGTTTACTATTTGTTTCTTAAAACAATCATGTTTTTCCCGAATTCTGACAAACATCCATGATATTTTTGCCCATTTTAGATGCCCGATTTATGCTATTGAATTGAATGTGTGTCAGTTTACCATTCGTAGGTACAAGAATCTCGTTTTTCCACTTAGCCTTGCATTCCACGAGAATTTACAAAGGCTATGATTTCCGCTATTTATTTATTTTTATCGTGCCCCCATTCCAAGAAAATGTCTCGCTGTTGGGGTCTATTGACATCCATTTTTTGTGTGTTTGGATATTTTCAGCACAGGAATAATAGCCGGATTCTGTTTCTCTCCGTGTTTGTGCTGAAAAAGGTTTGCAGAATGATAACAAAAGAGCAGGATGAAATATTATAGTGTAACACGCAGCAGCGCTCTGGTTCATGGTGGGGGTGAAACGAGAGCCGCTAATTCAGCCACTCGCTCTGATTGCTGCTGATTGGTTCCGTTTGTAAAGGGCCTGTGACAGGGGAGCTGTGGCCGTCTGGGCTCAGAGAGAGGGAGACAGCGAGAGCCTGCTGCCTCTCGCTTGACAAAATTGTATCTTGAATGATGTTTGGCAAGAGGGATTATGATTGCTGATTGCTCTGGGTTTTAATTATGGAAATCATGAGATGCTTCTTGCATCTCTGCATGGCTAAGTCTTAAACACGCTCAAGGGAGTGGGCCATTATTGCGCTAATAGCTGAAGTCATAAAAACGGGAAGGAGAGGTGTGCTTTTTTTTTTTTTTTTTTTTTGAATAACGCACTCCAATTAGATGAAGTATGTTCCGCTCAGTCACGGTGGTAAAACAGTGACATGGCTTCCACTTGGAACAATGTTAAGGGGTGTTAAGGCAGTGACTCCTTAGAGTTTATACTGTGTCACTGTTGTTCTGATGGTGACACTTCATACCTACTTCAGTCATACGAATGATGGCTACACAAACACATGGTGCAATTTTATATGAATGACTTACTGAAACAAGTGGGTATTAGGTTAAAAGTACTCAATACACAATTATACTCATTTCCGCTAATGACAAATGTCATTTGACTACAGGCAACTTTTGCATATGGTGTAATTCATTCACACTTTATTGATATTCTGATTAAAGAACTGAATGCACTCCGAATGAGCTCACACCTTCATGGTGTAAACATGGTGCATAACCAATAGATAGAAATCCTCTTGCATCTTTTACACAGTGATAGGAAACATTATTATTATTTCACCAGGAAAGAAACTCACTGAAATGAAAAGTCTCTTTTTTGGGGGTGTCCTGGACAATTAATAATACAAGTTCCTAAAGTTTTACGTCTGTCTTTAACAGCTCCATTCAGACGGTGCGGCATAACTGAAAGCTTGTTTTCCTCGTTTTGTGCGCACGTTGGGAATCTTAAGAAGATGCAAATTTTGAGGGTGCCAGCCATAATTCACTCTTCCTCTTTGAAGATAAAATACATAAACAAGAAGGCAATAAACAAGTATAGACCTATAAATGAACCCCTTAACAATCTTATTTATTCAGTAACGACAGGGACTTTAATGCAAACTAGCAGAGTTAGTCCTAGTTTATAGAAGTATGTAGCAAAAGTTTGGGCCCATGGCTTGTTAAGGGGTTAAAGTACACCACTGAATCAGTCGACATGTAGTCACTGAGGACAACGCTACTCTTTCCTGAAGACAGTGGTGAGTAAACGACTGACAATTAGTAATAAACATCAAAGCACCATGATAAACAGTGTCTAAAGTGTGTAAGCAGTACACAAGTGCATGCATGTAAAAAATAAAAAAATAGCACAGGCATCATTTTAACTTTAAAGGATAAATAAGACTTATTCCTAAAATAAAATCCCAGTTGACTGATAAATAAAAAGAAATGACTTTTCTGTTGCTTGTGGCAACATGCAAGTGATGTAAGTCCTCTGGTGGCAGACTTAAATGAGCACCTTTCTTCATTTAGGCTTAAGTAAAAATGTCCCCACATGTTGTAATATTTTGCACATCAGCTCAAAGTCTGCTAAAGCCAGCTTCTTACAATCATTTCTTATTATCTCTTTCATGTGTAAAGCAAGTGTAAAGCACCAGATATCCTCATACATGAACATCTATGGAGAGGTGGGGGACTGTGGGGTTCAGGTTGGGGAGGGGGGACGTGGGGGGTTTATGCAATAATCCATGTTGCAGCAGCCCCGGAGCAACTTGGGGTTAAGTGTTTTTGCTCAGGGCCACAACAGCAGCGGCTGGAGGACGCGAGGGACAGAAGAACCTGTGGGAGTAAATCAAGGTTGGGCTGCTATGACACTTCATTTATCCAGGCTCGCTCCTGAGTCAATACCCTGCTATATGGTCTTATTATAGAGCTTTGGGGGGAGTCGCGTGGTGCTTAACGGCTGAAAATTGCGGCTTTGGAGTTAATTCTCCTGATAACGGGTCATAGGTGAAGGGATCACGTTGGATTCATTTCTAGATTCAAGTCAACAAAATATTGTGATTATTGAGTGCATTGTGAGGGCAAAATGTTAAGGAGCGTATTTTAGGAATCCTTTTTTCTGATATTGCACAGCAGAATAAACACTACATGCGCTAATGGTATTTCAGTGTGTTCTCAGAGGCAAAGAATTCATCCTTGGATTGAAACCAGCAAAAAATTGTGGTTTTAGAGTGAAGAAGTATTGTAAAGGCATCATGTTAGGGACAACTTTTTTTCTGATATTAGAGGACTGAATTAATGCTGCGTATCATCACTGTCCAAAAAGGAGAAGGCGATAGAAATCTTAATCTTTAATTTAAGTTAATGTAAATGCAAAAAATTGTTTTGGAGCGTTACTGTTGGTCCATTCATCATGATTTACACTGCTGTTGCTCAAGTGATGTAGAAAAACCAACAATATAAACAAAAACAAAAAGATGCATTTTTTTGTACGCTGACGATATAAGGGTGGTCGATATTGTGTTATATTTTGTCATTATATTGTTTCCTAGGTGTGTCACTGTAACACTAGAAAAACTGAACACTAAACGCCTGTATTTATCATAAAAAGGCATATTTAGACCAATTATAGAGCCCATGAACAACAACAATCAATGAAAATTCACTAAATAAACTTCTCAGTAACAAATAGCTGATTTCAGCCTATTATGCCATCATCTTATTTTATACATTAGTTTTTTTGTTTGTTTTTTTTTTTTTTGTTAACCAAATTGTTGAATTTTTTTCCTGTTACTCCTTAAACTGTTCACTGTGGTCACCATTTGTCAGCCTTTTTTTATAAGGGGTGCTACAATTTTGCTGATGGACTTTGTTGCAATTTGTTCATAAAAGTCAAAACTATCCTGATTAATATTGTGTATTGCAAAAATGTCAGCGAGTGTGATGATACTGTATTTTTGCCATGTATAGAAAGCACATTTCTTTAAACTGTACCATAGTATTGATCAAAATACTGAAATTTAGTGTGTCTAAATTTTTGTATGCGTTTGTAGCCTAGTATACACTATATAGTGTGCACATGATTATATATAAAAGATATACAGTCGTGTAGAAACATTTGAACACCACTGCTCACATTATGTGTTCTCTAAATGAAAATAGGGTAATGCATTCTCTAATTATGATTTAATACAGTTTCTATATTTTTTTTCAGAGTTCAAAATATTGGAATGTTTTATTTTTATATGTTTCATTTTTTATATGTTTTATTTTTTTCCAATATTATCAGCAAAAATAAACAGTAAAGGTTTGCTGAAATGTGCAGTGTGTTCCCTGTAGTAGGGAGTAGGGTGTGTACTTATATACAAATCAATAACACATGTCATTGGACTGGGGCTCCCAAATTTTTGCATTCGACATTAGCCTAGTATACATGGTAGTACAGATGGTCATAGAGTATGTCTGATATCTGTTTCACCATAATAGTATTTAGTCCACGAGAGCCTAAATACAGGACAATTTACAAAGCTCAAGTTCATCTGAGGTACGGTATGCAAATGAGCTGAATGTCAGTTTGTTATCTCTAGCACTCTGCTGATGGAAATGTGCCTGGTTTTGTACTAGAGATGAATTCAGTGAGCATGTAGAATAAATTGGTACGGTGCTGTGACAGTTTCTTGTAAATATCCAATTTTATATCTGTGAGGAAAAAAAAACACTCCAGGTATTAGAGTAAGCTTCACAGCTCAGAGGTTGTATTAATGTTTTACTGCTTGTTCTTTGTTTCCTAGCATGCGAACTCTCATGAATAGCAACAAGCAATAGGTTGGAAATCCACTGGTAGTGGTAGATCAGGAGCAGCCTGTGGTGTTATGAAAAGCAACACTTCTGCGGCATCTCCAGCGCACCAATTCTGGGTGTTTTCGGGATACTTGCCAAGCCTAATTCCTTGGCGTCCTCACTGTTATTATCACCAACATCTCTTCACTATCTTAGCACTTTGCTGCAGGTGCCCCGCTTACCAGTTTACACAAAACCTGTGGTGCTCTCCACTCGGGGGACCGCTGTCCTTGAGTTTACCAAACAACATGTTTTCAAATATTTGTCCAGTGTCCCTGCCGCTAGTCAGCGGCGTCTGCTGTTGCCGAGCAGGTTGGGACATAATTGCTAAGGAGGCACGTGCACATAAAAATGCCATTGCTTTGCATTGCTAAGCATGAAAAAGCCCTTGAATCAGGGCTTGCAGGTGGGAATACAGATAGTGGGATGGTTTAATTTCACTCCGCGGCTCACTGTCTTCAGTTCAAAGACCTTTAGTCAGACATTTTAATTACTTTGGAATTGGATCTAATTGATCTTGGCTTAGATGGACTCCTCTTACTTCCACACTTGCTGCAGCGTTTCTCCCAGTGGAGATGAGCTTGGTGGTTAACTACTGTCCTCTGTCCTCCTCCTCTTCTTCTTTCTCCTTTTTCTTCTCAAATAAAAACTGGACTAAGAATAGAGCGAAAGAGGGAATGGATTTCAGTGCGTCTGGGCCGCGCGAGTTCATTGTATTAATAAAAATCTGTAGAGTGCTCAATTATCAATGAAGTTGGGTCACTTGGACTTGGTGTCAGAGTTAAGAGTCATATAAATAGCTGTCCTGTCTTGTCATTATGACAGACATTGTGACATTTTCATATCAAATCACCATTGAGGTAATACGTTTCATAATTTTGCCAATTTGGAGAAGATAACGTGAGATACGGTGGAACATGTGTGAATGTAATCGTGGGAGACATGGCAATTACATAATGTCAAGGCGTTTTCACAATGGCCAGTACATGCCCTGTTAAAAATAACAATGTCTAAGGCTAGCTTGCACTGTAATGAATGGGCATCTACTACCTTTCATCCCAAAAAGGCTTAAAAAGGCTTTGGATCAATGCAGGGATGATAACTAGAGATGCTTTGATATCACTTTTTGTTTTCCAGCACTGAAACTGAAGCCGTGTGTATTGGCGGATACTGAGACTGAGCTGATATTTTTTTCTTCTTCAGTCACAATTTCAATACCTGATTGTAAACCAAGGCTTAAACCCTTAAAACCCCAGGCCTAGTATATACTAAGGCTTATTGTTTAGTGACTACAGGGACTTGCAAACTGGCTTATTCTTAGGTTATAGAAGTGTGCAGTAAAACTTCGGGCCCACTGGCGGGTCCTGGCCGTTATATTTCATATAATATTCATATACCATGCTCAGAGGACTCAGATATCTCTGTGGCCACTTATTAGTATCTGACCTATATTACTTCTCGTTATGGTTTGCAGTCCAAACGCCCTTGTGCTGAAAAACCTATTAAATACTAAGTGGTCTGCAAATGTGTGAATACCACTGTCAAATGATGGTTTGTTGACTTCCTATACAGCAGGAGTCTCAAACTGGGGTCATTAGCCAGGTGGTCTTCTTCCAGAAGCACTGGATGAAAAAATAGAGGGGAAATAAATATTTCTCTTAACTGCATAGCATATACATGTATTTAAATGCATCTTAGTCGATGTTTATTATGCACTCGTTTGTCACCACAAACTACAACTACTGCTACTGTAACTACCAGTGCAAAAACATTAATGATAATAATGATAATTATTGTCATCGGAGCGTGAGTGAAGTTACTGTGAATGAAATGGTGGCAAAGCGGTTAAATCTGTTTTTTCTTGTGGAGTTGTTTGGTAATTCCATTCGTTCTGTGGTGCATGAATGAATCCGCAAAGGCGGATTTAACTGACTATCATGTTTAAATGGGAATAATAGCAAAGTTAGTTAAAGCTAAATTACAGCCTTGACCACATGTGTAGCTTTCAGGCTGCATCGGGTTCCCATTTGAATGGTTCCTCTTTCATGGCAGCACTGTATTTTTGCTTCTAACATTGTAAGCATCAGCCTAAGCTGAGTTTATATAGCTTTTGTTAGGCTACCAGCCACAGTTTCTGGTGGATGAAGCAAATCTACCCATCAGATCCCAATATTTATCTGCAGAATAATTAAGCAAATGATTTGCAGGCCGGATTTTAGGGCTTGTGACGGGCCATAAGAAACTGTCTCATTGGCCCGACGTGGCCCACGGGCTGGTAGTTTAAGAACCCTGTTCTACTTTTCTGAGTTTAACAAATTGGAAAAAAGAAAAAAAACCTAAAATTAAAATATAAAGTTATGTGCCATAACATTTGTTCAGGTAAATTTAGCTAATGAACAGCAGTTGTGCATTAAAACATGCAGCGAGAGAGAGAAGCTATATTAGCAAAGATGAAATGTTATGATATTCTACCATTTTGATCGTCTAGGCTACGTCCAGCACCCCTGTGTTTGAATGGCACATAGTCATTTAGCATAAAATCGTAATGTGGGGCCAGCGAAAGTTTTGACATAATGGCAGTTTATATTATTATATAATGTTCAAGGACCTTGGCAGCCCTACTTAGTTAAAAGATCAGAAACGTAGCTGTCTGTGCGCTTTAATATTGCAGGAGTTTTGGAGTAAAGGGAACATATTGCACTTCACACTCCTGTGGAAAAATGGAGCTAATTTTTGTTTCATCCTCTCTTCAACTAATTTGCATCTGTTGTGAAAGCTTTTGTTACCCAGACGATCCCCACCCTGCCCCCACCCCTCCTCTGATCCTGCGTTGTCACCAACCATGCTAAAAATTTTATCTGGCTGTTAGATAATGCTTCCCCGTGATGGTGAATTATTGAAGGCCTTGTTCTTGTGAGTGGGACAGGGGCGCGCTTTTAACTCCCTGTACTGCCGTGTCTTCTATCCAGTAACTAAGAGACGCTACACAAACAGCAGAAGGAGCACAGCGGAGCAGGGGACTGGGGGGCCGAGAAGGAAATGAAAAGAGAAGCGGAGTCTGGCTGGCTAGTAGGCCGGCCTGCAGAATGAGGCAAGCCAGAAAAAGAGCTGGGAAGCATTGAGAGGCACTCTGCTTTGTGTGTGTGTGTGTGTGTGTGTGTGTGTGTGCGTGTGCGTTTCTGTACTTATTTTACGGTGCATCAAACCAGCTCATGTTTTTTTCTCTTGCACTACTGTACATCATACATCATTTTTAATCATACGTCTGTTTAATAGACTTAAACACACTGACTATATTCTGAAAAAGCTTATTATAAGTTAATTAGTTAAGCTGATGCGTAATTAGCAGAGGAGTCTAAAAGAAAACATGTGCACTTCATAAATCACCTCTGTTTTGCTATTATCTTCATAATAGGGAGACCCTGATAAGAGAATTCTTGGCAGATATTTTTCATGTACATATCTGCTAAGGATGCGCATGGATACTTGAGTACTTGGTTAACCAGTCAGGGTGCCAGTATTTGAGTGCTAAAATCACTATGTGGATATTTGTTATGTTTCATTATGAGTGGATGGAGAAACTATGCAGACTGTCAATTCAATTAAATGCTAATGTTATATTCTAACTGTAGCGTAACATGTAACAGCTTTGCTCATGTTTGCGAGTAAGTATGCATATCACATCGTACTTTACTACTAAAGTGAGTGCATTAAGATGGAGGTGTGGAGATTTGGAGATGTCACCGCTGGCTCTGGTGCCTTTTATGCTAACTAGGCTAACCGCTGATGGTCGCTAGGCCCAGAAAAAGCTAGAAGACGTTTCTTTTGCAGACTAACACATTAAAAGATTATCCACTGAGATGGAAAGACCTTGTGTAGAAGACATCAAATCAACGTTATATCAGCATCCAGTACTGTCGCTGTTAGCTGGGTTTCGTCTCATTAGCTCATTTGAAGAGGCAGCCTTGGACACAAAAACAAAAAAATTGTGCTCCTGCAGTTTTAGCCTCTAAACATCAGTGGTGTGGTCTAAAAAGTAAGCTTACAGCCCCAAGTTAATGTCCATGTCTTGATTGATTGATTGATTAATTGCATTTTACTTCCCTGCAGTAACCGAATATTAACCAAATGTCTTAATTAACTCTCGAATTTCAAAATGACTCATAATGCACCTTTCTATTATATTCGCCAGCGACAGTACTGGTACACCTGTTGAAATCAGGGTAGGCTCCACCTGAGTTAGCATTACAGATAAGCAGCGCAATGGCTTAATAACGTCAGCTCATATTACGCATTACAGTTCAGCTATTCAGAACTAGTTATGTTACTTTCTTAAAATAATGGGCTGAATCACACAATGCATTGACATTTCTTCTCAAATAGCCAAATGTTATTGTCTTTTCCCACATTCCTCTCCATCGTTGAGCTGAGATGGGAAGTAGTTCAGGTTGAAACTAAACCCTCTAGATACTAACCCTGAGGCAATATATCAAAAATGTGAAATGTCAAAATGGAAAGCAAAATAAAAAACAAATATTTATCGAATACAGTTATCGGTCGGTCAGTAGGGCAGTTAGTTTCGTCATCGCTGTGTGCTCGCATTTGTTTTCGTCAGTGGTGCTTAACGCTGTTCGATTATGCTTGAGCAGTTTGAAGCATGGAGCTCAGGTGCTGGAGCGGATGTGACCACATCAGTGCGTAAACAAACCTTAACCTTGCCTAGGGGTGGAGATCACGGCTCGGGGCCCGGGCAGAGAGCCTACACCGTTGATTTTTTTGCTCTTCCCTCTGTTTCTTGTGGAGCGTTCTCCATTCTGTTGTGCTCCCCCAAAAGACTAATGGCAAACATTGCTGCCTGTTCTGACAGTGGTAAACATAAGTGAGGTTGTCAAGCCAACCGTGGTTTCTCTCCAGTGCGGTGTGAATTGAGAAGGAACGAGTGAAGGCTGTGAGAAGGAAGGGTTAGTGTGTGTTGTGCACAGTTTGAATGAGCAGAATGGGCAAAGGGCAGAGGATAGAAATTCTTTCTTTTAGTCCATTGGGAAGAAAAAAAACCTTGAGAAATCGAAGCATTCACACAAGCGCCTCAGCATCAAAGAGAAAAATGACAGCAGTGCTGAGGTGATCATTTAAAAATGACTTGATCGATTCTGTATCTGTGAATACAGTGTACGTCTGCCTATGCTGATATATATCTTAATGTATACGAATATATGTTAATAAATTAATGTAAGCTAATATGTGTCAATATCAACGGGTCAAAAGTTAGTAAACACCTTCTTATTCAGGTTTCTCCTCTGAAATCAGGGATATTAATAAGGAATTTGCTCCAGTAACAACCTCTATTTTTTTAGAAGACTTCTCCAGATGTTGGAACGTTGCTGTGAGGATTTGATTGCATTGAGTCACAAGAGATATTAGTGAGTTCTGGTGTGGGTGATTGATTCTGGATTACAAATGCCTCTCCAACTTAAGGTAGTTCAGTCTAGGAAACAAGGGTGCATCTCAGCACCTTTAGTCGGGGAACATAATTGTACCGTAATTCATTGAAATGATATTTTCTGAGTTATATTGTCTCCACACACCTCGTCTCATCTCCAGGCTTTTTATTTAATTGTTCTGTTTTAAAACATTCGGTTATGAAATGGTACAAATGTCCACTTTTCATCTGGAAAAATGTATTTAAGGTACACAATTGGACCTTAAAACCACTGTTATTTACATTGCTTGTACCTTGAGGAATGAAAACTGTACCTGCATAGCACCTTTATTTCTAACAGTGTGGATGGAGCTCCATCATCCCATAGAACACAGTTCTGCTGCTCCACACCCCAATGCTGGGTAGCTTGATACCACTCTAACTGGCACAGGCCTAGGGATCATGTGAAACTGCTCCAGAGCACTCTTTCATCCTAGTAGCAATTCTTTTCTATGGAGATTGTATCCGCAGTGGGTACACCCAAGTATCTGAATTCACTAGTGTATCTATCCTCTTGGACATAAAATATAAATATGATGTTAACATTCATATTTTGACTCTGTATTGATTGGGCATTCTGGTCTTAAAAGGGTAGTAAAAGAAATGGTTGTCATGGCCATTTTTGTTCTGCTGTGTTTCTAAACACGGCATGGTACCAGTGAGTCACATTTCATTTATGTTGGCCTCAAGGACGTTCATGTCGAATATGGTGGTGCTGGAAACATGAGGACACATGAATTCGACATTTTGTGCAGAAAGACAAAAGCTGTACTCTTATGTACGTTATATGTGTAGGGGACTGGGCTCGGAGCCATGGCACTATAAATCCTACCTGAAGAACAGTTCAAATATTTGCCAAGTGCTGCTTTTAGCTGCTTTCTCCCTCACCATGCTGTACTATTTTAACTAATTTTAATCATCTCTGCAAAGCTGCATATTATTAAATATATAGCTGACTATGCTATTTGTTGCATGGAATTAAGGCAGGGATTATGACTCAGCTCCTAAAACCCTGAATATTAATAATACTGTACATATTATTAGTAGGCTTTCACTTTCCTCTGTGTGACAACTGTAAGTTAAGGGATGGTGACCTAAAGCATTAATATGGGCCTGATAGACTAAATACTGTATGCCTTTTACAGAAAAAAGATACCTCACTGGATCGCCGTCATGGAACAGGCAAAAAGCTCCAAGGAGAGAGACAGTTTTTGCCTGCCAGCATGGTGAGATTTATTCTATAAAAGGCAACATGGAATATGATTAGCATAGAATATGATTTGCTCACCATGGCTTGCTAGTAGCAATGTTTTTGCCTGTAATGGTAAATTTCAGATTATTAGCCTAATGAGGTAAATCATGTTTCTAGATAATCCTAAATCAATCTGTCCAAGCAAAGATGAATACAGTTAATGATAGCAATGTGAAATGTTAAATAAAGCACATTTTAGCTCTTTCATATGGTGCATTGAGATTGTTTGCACTCTGAATATGTTTTAACTGCACTGACAAAATGCAAATATGTATAATTCATGCCTGAGTTGTACAGTAAACTATAATGAATTGATTATAAAGCATAATATGAGCCACACTTTAGAGCACTTGTGATGGATTGATATGTTTGCTGTCTGGGTGTGTTCAAGCAATGTCTTTCATTTCAAGCTGTTGAACATGTGAAAAAAAAGGTGTTTGATGAGTGCAGTGACACTCTCAAGGGTCCACGTATTGCGTGTCTTATGACACCATGGAGATGTGTGGTACACACAGTAAGAGCTGCTCACTTATGTATTATTGCTTAAATGTGCTTACATCCTGGTATTCTGTCTTGGACGTTAGGGCGTCTTTGTCATGTCAATGAAGGTTTTAATAAAAGCCTGTAGAACCTTTGGTGTCGAATGAAGTGTCAGTGAAGCTACAGTATCAGGCAAAGAGGAGCATCTTTCTCTGTAAATGAATGTGACATTTAAATAATTTCCATTTCGGCCCATTCGTAGCAAATGCTGAGATTATTGCCTAGAATACATTAAGCCCTCATTAAGATCCCGTAACCTTTACAAATCAGTTCTGCACAAGGGCTACAGGAGAGTGTGACCTCGCTGAGTTAACGCCGGACAATTTCAGATCATCCCTTGTCATTAGGGAAAGCAATGTTAACAGGTAATAATGAGAAGGAGGTGATAACAAATATGACAGCTATGGCTCAGCTCAGTGTGAATGGGCCTCGAGAAGAAAAACGAAAAAAAAATTGGCAAGCGGGGAGCCTGATTGCTATTTAATCAGCCTTTAGAGAGAAAGGAACGGCACCAATTAATTCCAAATATTCTGAGGTGTCTCCACGCATGCATCATTCCAAGTAAGACTCAGCTCTCCGGTGATTGGTGCCGAGCTTTGAGATGAGCCCCACCCGAACCGGCTTCCTCCCCTTCCACCTCGTACCTGCAGCTCAGTGACTTTTGGCAGCGTTGTCTCCCCTCTCAGCGCCCCGATGATGACAAGTTTTCTGCAACATCGCCGGAGCCAAGAAAATGACATTACATCCTTGAGGGGGAGGCACCGTCTGCCTTAGGCTCGTCAAGCACTGTCAAAGACAAAGTGCATAGCAGTGCCTCCGGATGGTCCCAGACGGGAACGCTGGGTGTATCCAAGGAGATCTGCTCCACTCCTGCCCCACCTCCCCTGACTCTTTTGTGTTGTGGATAATCATCCTCTGCTCTTTACTGACAGCACATCCTCTTCTTTAAATTGGTGGTGCCAGAATTCCTCGAGCGGCCCAACTCTTGCTGAGACGTCCGTTTGAATTGCTGCATCCTTAAAACCTACCTTACATATTGGCAACGCCTTCAGAGACTCTGGCTCTATTGTTTAAATCTGTTCCCAGAGTAGTTGGGCCACATTTGGCCATAGTGAGTGAGATCAGCATACAGATTCCTGTCACTGTATAAAAGAAGCACAATGCCGTCTTTATTGTTGCAATAAGATAGTAAATAATGCACGATAGAAATCTACAAATGAGCTTTGTTAGATCCTCACTGGTCAAAATAAGTTTGTCATTTGCATGTCAGGGCATGTATGCATTGAAATGCTTGTGGTGAGGCTCAGGTAATCACGCTACAGAAAATAAATAAGTGAAAGTAAAATATATTAAATGTACACAAAGTGTAGAGAAAATCTAAACAAAATATACACAACATTAGAGAAATATACATTTTAAAGTGACTTAGTGTTAAGGTGTCGTTGTCCATAGCAGAAATGATATAATAATAACGCTGACAAAGTGACTGAGTGAAATGGTAGTTTGGGGACGGACCCACAGCTTCACAGCTTGTTCAGAAGCCTGACAGCCTGTGGGTAGAAAATGTTCATTAGAATAAATGCAACAGCATTAAGAACGAAGAAGAGATTCAAAGGCAGAAATAGCTGCTTCTTTTCCTTGGTGTTGACAGGTTAAATAGAAGAACTGTGAAGTTGCAGGCACTACAGGATGCAGGCCCACGTCTCCATTTCAGCTGTGTTTGAGCTTACACTTAAATTTCCTTTTTTCTTCCAGCCTCATTTGATATGCATGTATGTATGCATGCTTTATTTTTTCCTTGCAGGCTCAGACAATTGAAAATAAATTAACATTCCGGCTCTTTATGTTTCCCTTCTTTAAGCTGGTGGAGAATACTTGGAGGCGAACCCCTCAGAGGTCAAGCGATACTCAGGAGCTGTCAATCTTTCTCAGCGAGCCTCCCGCCCCCTTTCTTTCTCTCTCAATCCATTCTTTTCTCCCCCCTTTCTTTTTCTCCCCCATTCTTTCAAATCCTCTCCTTCTTAGAAACAGGGGCTGCTTCTTCTTTGCCATTCTTACACTGCTCGCCTGCCCATATTGAGAGAGGCGACCAAGGCCTTTGTAAGACTCTCACATCCAGTCACGCTCCTGTCACAAACACACTCATATTTCATGCCAAGGAATGCTGGCTGTCTTTTTTTCCCCTCTGTTTATTTTTAAAATAATTTCATTGCACGATTTTCTGCCATTTTGCCAGTCATTTGACAGCACACCCTGTAGATTCATTATAGTAGTATAATAGTCATGTAATAGATGAGCCGAGGCTGTTGCTGCTGTCTTTTCAACTAGATCTTGCATAAAATGATGGAACAAACAGAAGAAAGGGACTATAATTATATTGAGTACAACATATATTGAATGCACTGCCGCTTTACAGCTTTAATAGGTTTTAGAAACTAATCCAAATCTATTAACAGAAGGACTTTTATGAAGCACTGTATGAATTTAGCTGTTGAGATTTTAGCCAAGTAGCATGCATGCAGAAAAGCGTCCATCCCTCAGGTATCAAGAGCATGGACTAATGCAGCTTATAAAGTTTATCTTATATGCCTACTTAAATCATTTCATGCTTGGAGAAGTGAACCATCTCCTCCCCACCCCCCCCTTTCCTCCCCTTCCACCATCTAAAATTATGATGCGACCATCAGGAATGGCGCAAAGCTTCTTAATGCTAATCGGCTAATCCTTTTATTTTGAGTCGGACCAAATCCAGTCCGAAATCTGCCAAACAAAACGGTGTTTAGGGGGATGATAATGCTTGGCTCCTGCGCTTAAGCTTCACAGACATGAAGTGAGAGTGTTTCTCGGTGGGGTGACGTCTTCAGCTCTTCAATGAGGATACAAATCACACCCCTGTTGTACACACACACACTCCACCTCACACCCTCCCGCGGCCTGCTGGGACCAGGGGTCTCAGCTGGCGCAGCAGGGAACGGGATTTTCCAGCAGCTTTCCGTGCATTCGCGTCGACTGCTGAGCACTCCCAGCTTGAGGAATCCTGTCTGGCAGTTACATCCCGTTCTGGTCTAGAAGAAGAGAGATGGCTGGGGCTATATGTGGTCACCTCCAAGATTGCCTTGGTCTTCTAAGAGCACCTCTTTCTCTGATGTGTTGCGTATTTGTCGAATTCTAGAACATCGTTCATTTGCATCCTTACAGTAGGAGCTGCTCAGGGGATCTGTTGCATTGTCCTACTTCAGAGTTGCATTTTAAGAGATTCTGAAGAATTCCCAAAGTCAGAACGCCTCCCTCCTCTCCCAAATGTTCACACCTTGTTCACTCAGTGTGTTTTGAAAGCCTTCATGGAATTGTTTGGCAAAAAAAGAAAAGAAATTTACACAGTTTTCCCCTTACCCCAAATGTAGTCGATCTGCCAAGACATGTTCCGTGTCCAAAATTTGCTTCTTTAAGGTTGGCTGGAGCTACGAGGCTGATGTTATCTGTTAAAATGGACAAAAGTATTGGGAAAAAAATCCGGACTATAAACTTTAAAATGGCTATTTTGCTATTGTTTACTATGCAAAAGTCAGAGACCACCTTTTGGTTTCGTTTCCGTTATTCATTTGTTTTAAAGTGATTCATTTCCAGAAACACATATAAGAAAATCACACAAAAGCCTCCAACATTAAGTGTAATCTACTCAAATCTATCAGTATTTCATTTGTTCACTATTTACGTTTGAACACTTCTTCTTCTGTCACTTTACCTTTTTCACCTTTTCAGTCTTAAATCTAATGAATTAGAGCCGTGTCCTCCCAACGGAAGCTGCTCACAAAGCTCTCACTGACATTATGTTCCCCTTCAAAGAGACATTCACACCAGCAACTACTCAAACTCACCTCAGCTGCCTTACAGCTTTCTTTCTCATGTGCAACTAATATGTCTGAGGAGGTTAGATATAGGATGACAGACTTGCATGAGGAAGAAGAATGACAAAAGAAAAAAGTTTCTTCTTAGCAAGAGTGAAAAATCAGTTTTGGTAGACCACCATCAGATAAACAGTACAAAAGATTTCATCTTCAACTATGAGTTTGAACGGATGTATGGCTGTTAAAAAGCCCTTGCTGAGAAAAGGAAATAGACAAAAAAGAAGACATTTGCACTAGAACTCTACTACTGGACATCTGAAATTATTTGGATCAAGAGAAGCTGAAAATGTAACCATCTTCTGGCTCTGAACTTTGGAGGTGTGAAAGAATATCCCTATGTATTTCTTTGAAAGCAAGACAGCAAATCTCCAACAAACAATGTAAGCTGTATTTAAGGTAGAGTGGCTGCACCATCCTGAAGAAAAATTATATTTGGTTGTTGAGGCTTCTGTGTAATTTTGTGATCTCATGCTGAAAAATGAATGACTCTGACTTTTGCACAATACTTCTGTCCATTTTATAGGTAAGAGTTTGTCAGACATTATTAGAGTCCGCATAAGCAAGAGAATACCTACCAACAGTGCTAATTGATGAAATTAGCCTCGTAGCTCTAGTTTGCTAAAGAAACAAATTTCACACAACAGCTTTTAACCGGGGTGAAACTGAGTAAACGAGTTTTTTGCTAAACTGTCATTTTAACAGGCGTTTTAATAGAAATAGCCAAATGTTCTCGGCCTGTAAAGTTCTTGGGGTCACACATTCTTGGGAGAAAGAAAAACATGTATTTTCACAGAATGTTGCTGTAACGTTTGTGCGCTGTAATATCTGATATTGCTACTGTTTTCTCTTTTTTTTCAAGAAACTAATTATCATTCTTAGAGGATTTCACAGATTTTTGATTTTCACATTTGTCACATTTGATGAATTTGGCACGAGAGCTCAGCGCCTGCATGCAGAAATAACTGGATGAGCTGTGGTGACAGACATTGGCTAATAATTGTAATTTATCACCTTTATCACCTTTTTATGAAAATCCTATGCAGATCATAATAAACCTATAAACTAAACTTGAAAACTTAATTGTAGCTACCTTAAAGTCTTTATTCAGAGTTTTTTTGGCTCCATTCATTAGTCAAGATTCAGAACATGCGATATTTCAGCCTGTGTGTTTTCAATAACCACAGCAAAATTTAGAGTTTTTGGCACTAGACTCCAATTTTTTTCTAAATCTTTGGATCGGTTCTTCTGCAATGTGGCTAGTGCTGACATTACTTAGTAAGTAACCCCACAGTTCTCAGCAGCCTTTGTCCTACATTTTAAATACCTTTGGAAACAAAGGAAACCTCCTCCCGCCAGGCACTTAAGGAGTGAATTCATTACGGCAATTTGAATTTGGTCTGCTGTATGCTAATGCCCAAAGCTCCTTGTGTTTTGGTTCCAACTTTATCCCTCCCTCCTTTATCCCTTTTCTTTTTTATGTTCATTGCCTAAAATTATCTCTCTGCATTGAGAGTGATCTGGGCAGAGTGCATATTTAGGCTCATTATAAAATAATCAGGACGGTTGATGAGGGGGGAACTCATCAGAGGAGGAGTTGTGGGAAGTTTTTTTTTTTTTTTTATGACTCACTTCAAAGTGTGAATGTGAGCAGGCGAGCAGGATGATTCTGCAGCCCACGGACTACCTGCACTCTCAGCATCTACACGGAGGAGGAGTGGAGGGAGAATTGGGAGGGACGAGCTTGATTTGGGTTTTGCGAGATGAAAGAATAATTTGGTTCGTGGGTGGATGCTTGTGTGTTTACACACACACACACACACACACACACACACACACACACACACACACATTCTCTTTCTCTCTCTCTCTCTCTCTATATATATATATATATATATATTTGGACTGTGATGATATACTAAGCAGAAACTTAAACTAAATAATTCCAGAAATATCTCCTGGAATATTAGTCAAATTAGTGACTCATGCTTATTGGCCGTTTTGACTGGAAATTAAAGTGCTGTCATAACCAATCCTTACATCTGTTACCTTAATGGAAGAATCAAACTGTCATCGGTTTGTCATGAGGTCCGCTTGTCATATAGGAGCACTTTGTATTCTACAGTTACAGACTGTAGTCCATCTGTTTCTCTGATACTCTGTTACCCTCTTTTACCCTGTTCTTCAATGACCAGGACCCTCACAGGACCACCATAGAGCAGGTATTATTTGGGTGGTGGATCTTTCTCAGCACTGCAGTAACACTGACATGGTGGTGGTGTGTTAGTGTGTGTTGCCCTGGTACTAATGGATCAGAGTGGATCTCTGTCCACTCTATTAGACACTCCTACTGTGTCAGTCCACCTTGTAGATGTAAAGTCAGAGACGACAGCTCATCTGCTGTTTGTGTTGGTCATCCTCTAGTCCTTCATCTGTGGTCACAGGACGCTGTTGGCTGGATGTTTTTGTTGGTGGGCTATTGTCAGTCCAGCAGTGACACTGAGGCATTTTAAAACAACTCATACCAGCACAACACACACTAACATGCCACCACCACATCAGTGTTGGTATAAAGAACACCTTGCCTTGCCAAACATTGGAGGAGTGGAGGACAGTTTTTCACTTTCCACGGAGGTGGTTGATTGACTGAGACATGTTCGGATACACTGAGATGTTGTTTTTTCATTTATTTGATTTATTCATGTTATATGGAAACAAAATGAAACATTAACTATTGAATTTGCCATAACTTTTACACAGGCCACATTTTAGGTTACATTTTTTCCACATTATGTTAGATTCAGCAAATAAACAGTAATTGTACATCAAAATGTGCAGAAGTGTGTCTTGGATGTTAAATTATTTTTTCTTAAAAAAATCTAAACATGATTTGATCAGGGGCACACAAGCTTTTGCATGCAATTGTATATCCATATTTTGTTGCTCTCATAACCAGTCCATTATCTCAGAGATGATAACTTTATAAGAGAAGCAAAAAATATGCAGAATTTCAGTTTAATGTCAGTATATCAAGATTTCATTCCTCATCATTTTGTACCATTTCTATTACTATTCATCATGCATGCAGCATATATATTTGTATGTGTGTGTGTGTGTGTGTGTGTGTGTGTATGTGTGAGTGCGTGTGTGTGTGTGTGTGTGTGTGTGTGTGTGTTGAGAACATGTTTGTGCCTGTGTATCAGCGCGTGTATGTCAGTGACTATGAATGCTCAGAACGAGTGAGGCCGACATGCCATCCATCTTCAGTATTTGACATATGTTATAACGAGGCCCCGCTTCCCCTGGGCCTCAGATGGTAACCTTTGCCAAACACAGACAAAGCAGCATGGGTTTGTTTGAGCTTCCCCTTGAGACCCGGGATGAGACGAAAGCGGAAAAATAAAAAAATCTCGCACATACACACACACACAAAGAAAAGTGTTCATGTGGCCTTTTCATGTTACTACACAGAGGCCCTGTGTCCACCCAGTTGTGTCATCTCCGCCAACGAGTTCAGTTGTTAGATAGACAACAACAGGCTGCCCAGTAGCAGCTTGGCGTGCAACCTAATTAGCTTGGCAACATAGAGGAGACTGTGTTTGCAGCAGGTGAACTCAAAGTGCACATAAAGTACTTGCTTTTTTGACAATTTCGCTTGGCAGCCCACGAGAGAACGCTAAGCAGAGCTGCCAGCTGAACTCTGATGAATAAGAGAAAGTGTGGATTACCTTGGCAGCAGAGCAAATCATCTAAGGTGGTCATGTTTGTATGGAAAATATAATCATCTCATAAAAATGCTCAAATGTGCTTTGCTTGGTTTCACTAGAAGGCTGTGGATCTCTTTATCCATCTGCTACTTGGATTCGTGATCAGGGGTCATCTACATGTTCGTTTTCACTACAAACATCCAGTGAAAGTGGACGACAAAGCCTATGACTCGTATAGTTGGAAATGACAGTGTCTGATGATTTGTTTGGGCCTGTTGCTTTCTGTACTCTAGCGTACACAGCGTGAACTTTCCAAAGGACTGAACTGCACATATCTTGACATGTTTACGCCCATTAAATGGCCAGGAGCCATTTATAAGAAAAGCATATACGTCCAAAGGGTAATTATTCAGTATCATATTCCAGGTAGTTACTAAGTAAAGGATGTAACAAGCCTGGGGTTAAAAGGGCTTAACCTTAAACTCAGTTGAAAAGACAGTTGCTTTTACAAAATAAATGCAGTACCAGGCAAAAGTTGACCTGATTGAATACAAGCTTTGATCATAAGGCTATAAAGTTGCATGCAAAAGTTTGAGCACCCTGGTCAAATCATGTTTTACTGAAATGAAAATAAGTTACATTATTGGTTCGTTATTGTTTTATTTATTTATTTATTCCCAGCACCCCCATGTTCATTTGTGCTCTAATGTTCACTCACAGCTGTCTGATGTCCGAGGACCCTCAGTTTTGTAGTACACCATAGTATATAGTAGATATAAGCAAACATTAGATCTATCTCGCTCGCTTCTGGTAGCAAGTGCTTGAATGGTCATGCATTCTGTCACATGGTTAAGAGAGCAATCATGCTATTTTTCACAGCAGTGTGGACTGTTGATCTGACCATCACTTTACTGCAGTTACTGCACTGATACCATCATTAAGAATACCAGGACAGCAGTAACCAAACATTTATTAATGTGTAAAACGTGAACTGAGAAACAAACAGCACGATGGTGGGAGCACTAAACACTAGTATATTCAGAGATAGACTGCGCAAACTGTTGGCTACTTTCCCAATATGCTTTGCAAAAAAGCTAATTACTGTAAAAGCTGACACGTTTACTTTTTTAAAAAAGAAGCTGGGCCTGTTTCTATGAGAATGCTTACATGTTTGCAGCAATCTGCTGTTATTTAAGGAACACAGTATATTACTGCAGTGTAGGTGTAACTGGTGTTGTATTTTGGCATCCGTTCCATTGCAATCCATGAAGATTTTGCTGTGGTTCTTTGGCTGAGAAACCAACAGCTGATTGTTTAATATTTTTAGACCAATGTGGAGAAACCATGTCATCCACATAAGCTAACCCAGTTTTCCTACCAGAACCTCACTTTATGACCTGCGTTCTTTTTAACAGATGCTCGACGTCATATCTTAAATGACACCCGAATGGCTTCAGTTTAAGCTTACTCTTTACTCGATACAGATGTTGCTCATGATTGTCTTGTACGTGACTATGCGGTACGGAGTATTAAAGGCTGAGAGCAAAGGGCCCATCAGATAGCAGGCCA
This sequence comes from Pygocentrus nattereri, assembly GCF_015220715.1. Lineage (NCBI taxonomy): Eukaryota > Metazoa > Chordata > Actinopteri > Characiformes > Serrasalmidae > Pygocentrus > Pygocentrus nattereri. The sequence goes on from NC_051212.1 coordinate 13,300,312, forward strand.
TTATCCACAATTTGGCCAAAACAACCCATTGCCTGCTTGCTTTTATTGTGCACAGACAAAATACGTCTCATTCTCTGATTTAAACACATCCTCTTCCTCTGCTCGCTGTTAACGTTACGGGACTCTTTCTGGCCTGAGTGTCCTGATGGCTCTCCTCTTTCATGTTTTATAGTGTCAGGGAATAAAGTGATAATTGTGGTAGATTAATGTTGAGGAATGTGGTCATGTGGGGGTAAAACGCAGATGAAATGCAGATAGCCTTTGCAGCTGGCTCATGCGAATTCCCACGTTGTTGATAATCGTCCTCTTTCCATGTGTTTGCAGATGAAAAATGACCGGTGAGGATCCTCAGCCCATGACCGATCGCTGACGCTTACCAGATCTGGATACGTGCTTGTTTTTTGTTTTTGCTCATCCTCTTGATTATCCAAACCGTTGCCATCGTCCGGCATCTGGAGGCTGAAGAACAAAATGACCTCTTCAGTGTGCAAATGCCTCCTAAAAGGCCTCCTGTTCACTCTGGCCTTTTACCAGTGCTCCGAAGGTAAGGTCATCTCCTTTGCTCTTTTCTCCCTGTGGACACGTGTATTCACCTTGGTACTGTCTCTGTGAGAATTTCTGTCATTGCTGTCATGTGACACATCTTTGACATCCATTATTTGGACACCTGCTAATAACACCTATATGTGCTTGTTGGACATTCCAAAACTATGAACAATAATATGGAGTCACCTCCCTCTTTGTGGCTATAACAGCCTCCACTCTTCCAGGAAAGGGTTCCATATGATTTTCCAAGCTTCATTGTTGGCGCTATGAATTCTGGAAGGTAGCATTTTCCTTGTATCCACTAAACCCAGATTCATCTGTCAGATGATCAGATAGTGAATGGGAGTCTACCCTAGAGAACACGTTTCCACTGCTCCACAGTTGTGTTGGCGTGCCCTTCCATTGGACAACAATAACACTTACGTTTGTCCAGGGCAGATCTAGCAGGGCGATGGTGGCCTCCTATGGCAGTGCCACATTTAAAGAGCTGCTCTGTTCAGCCCATTCTGCTGAGACTGCATTGCTATGTGCTTGATTTTATACAACTGCTAACAATAAGTGGGCTAAAACACCTGATTTCAGTAATCATGGAGTGTCCACATACATTTGGCCATATAGTGTACATGAAAACTCGCGTTGATTTTTTTTTCTCTTTTTTCCTCGTCTTATCACTTGTCACTCAAGTGAACCTTCTCACACTTGTACCATTGATGTGTTCAGATGTTGTTAAGGCGATTAAGGTCGAATTTCTACACCTTTTTTTCCAAATTATCTTCGAGGCTCCGCAATCACACAGAGCCTTGAGGACTAAACCGGTTAAATCACCCAGATTAACTCAGAGGAATTGTCGTTATGGAGGATGAAGATGAGTTTGATATGCGAGCGGCATAATTCCCCCCCCCCATATCCTCACCCCACCCCCCTTGCACCTGAGTGAATGAAATGTGTGATTTGGCTGCCTGCCAATGACGACTTTGCGAGGTGAAAGGAATGTTTGTAATAATCTGCTAAGAAAACACAAGTCTTAATTCATTTTCTCCGTGACTCTTCGACTTTGATTAGCATGTTTGGTTGTAATTACAAGTGTAGCCACAGAGTACATCAACCCCCCAGCCCCCCCACCCCGCTCACACACACCCCATCAAAAATGACTCATATGAATGTTTTTGCGGAACAACAATTATTTCTCTCTTTGCTCTTTCCCAGTCTCTTTTTTTTCCCTGCTATTTTTTAGAACAAAGTTGATTTAATCATACACTTGTGTGCCAGACATTGATTACTGCATAACACAAGTAAGGGAGGCTTTCTTTATAGTCGTGCTGTTTTTTTTCTTGTTGTTGTCCACTGCTGCGGCTTCCTGTTTTAGCAGACATTTACCAGGGCAATGGAAAATGCGTTTGTTTTCAATTGGTATAGGGCAATTAGCATATTTCCAGATACAGTATTTCAGATTTTTGGTTGGACGTAAGGTTTAAACCTTTAGGCCCAACAGAATTCTACAACACTCTCATGGATTCCTGCGAATGTTCAGAGTTAGAGGCTTTTATTACACACTATTTTAAACATAAAGCGTAAAAAAAACAAAAAAAACAGCTCTCCTGAGGGAGAAAATGTCTCCGACCATTACGGCAAATTCAAGTGCAAAAATTCCTACACATAATTAATAAGTACATATAAAGAACCACGAACACCACTAATGTCCAGGACCCTTACTTAAAGAAGGACATGATACTAGCCTTAAAGAAAATCATGCCGCTATCATGTGATGTCATCTTAAGGCTGAACACAGCCCACTCCTGTCTCCCTGTAAGTTGTGTTATATGTTGACATGATACGCAGCTTTTTAGCAGGTACGCCTTAATTTGTTTGTCTATAGTTTTGACTGATGAACTACATTCAGGCAGGGAGAGTGAGTGCTTTCAGCTATTTGTTTAGCTGCTACAAAGCTGAGAGATGGAGACAGACAGTGATAGCAGATGGGCTAATCTGTTCAGATATTTCCTTTGTGATGTGATGCATCCCTACGTCTAAATTAACTTAGTATAAAGCGTTAATCCCTGAAAATCCCAAGCTAATTACATACTACGGCTATACATACATCAAGATGAACAGATTGAGCTGTAAAAAACAGGCCGTTTAAAGGGTTAAAATAACCTTTCAAGCCTGTTGAAGTTCCATTTCACTCATGACTGAACTCGAATTTGGGCTACCAGGTTAGCCATGGAATATTAACTTGACTGTCCTTTCAAACAAGGTAAACTATGAAAATGTCAATACACAAAGATTAAAAAAAAAATAGGTCTGTATCATCTCTGCTGTATCATGGTAAGCAAAAATTTTGTCTCTTTACATGACACAAAATTATAGCATGCCTGAACAGTATTCTGGCATCTTTGGGATGTCCATCAAAAACAGTGGTAGAAAACTATTTGTCACAAACAAAAAACTGGAATATTTTGGTTCAAAACAAAATCTAATTATGTCAGTACGGCTCGTGAAGTCGCTGTAGTTATTCTGTTTTCTGTCAGAATTGAGCGTCTAAAATGCAGAGCTGCTGTGGGTCTGGAGGGTTAAGAAAAATTCTCAGTTCTTCACTGTTGGAAAAGCTCAGTATAAGAGTCGCATGCAAGCCTGGCCCAAGCCTTTCGCCTTGTTTTTTGAGGTACTTCCCTTGGTATGCGGCGAGTTAGGAAGGTTTTCGGTTTCACTCGAAGTGAAGGCTTCCAGCTCCATGAATGATCATTCACCCATCCATCAGTGGTGGAATGTGTGTGGGTTTCTCACAAAACAATGTCTTATCCATCCACAAGCCATTTACCTTCTCCCATCTCGCTTGCAAGACTTGCATTTTTCTTTTTTTCAAAAAATGAGCCGCAATCCTTTGGAGGCCTTCACAGAAAGGGCCTCTCAGTAATTGCTTCTTGCTCTGCGGCTGATGATCGTCTTTGTGATCCGTTGCACAAAAACCTACCAGACGGGCTTTGAAATCTCCAACGAAGTTCTCCAAAACCTCTCTGTTTTTGTTCTATTATACGTTCTCCTGGTAACAGAACAGTCTTTAGTGTTTTAGATAGCATTTCAGTGTAAGCAGGTTCTTCCACTGATTTTTCAAGAAATTCCTATTGATGTGAAGTAGTGTATTGTAGAGAAAATGACCAGATTTCTTAGCAGTGGTGGTGAAAGGTACCAGGGGTCTTGATGTCAGCAATGCAAATAAAGCCATTGTTCTATTGAAAATGACCAGTGATCCTACACGCCTTCTGAGTGCTATATCGCTGTTGTCGGAAATAAATCTCCAAATTCATAACTTAATAGGAGAAGGAAAAAGCCTACTTTACTTTTAATGTGAAATTTGAAATCTGATTTTTTTCCAAGCCACTTTAGGTCATTTCTTTTAGTCCATTCATCATGACATTTACATAGATTGTAAAGGACAACAGATACTTTCAAATTATGTCTAAAACTGAAAACCGTTTAAAATGGACATGCGAGGTTTTCTTCCGACAACAGCGATATGTAATGTTGATAGTTGCAAAATAATGGTAAATGTGAAATAAGTTTAGTTTGAGACTATTTTGCCTTTCAGCACCTTCCAAATGACTTTGTTTAAATCCTAATGATTTGATTATGCCCTTTTATACCCTCTAAGGTGTCAGCGCTGAGCAGCTCAGTGGTCTGTCTGATCTGCATTTCCCTTAACGTTCATATGGCTGAATCACAGCTAGCGATCCTTTGTATTTTCAGATGAAAATATAAAAGAATCCGCTGTTACCTGATGCATTACCCCCTGCCTATATCAGGAATGTTGCTTTCGGAATATTTTATACTCGTAGAGAACTAATGCTAAGCACTGGCCTTGGTATATGCACCCCCCTGTTTTCTAATGCCTGCACTAATCCCTATCATACTTATTCACGTCTTTTGTCATCACGTCCTGCTGGCAGCCAACTTAAGAATGCCTTAAAGAGCCTTGTGACAGAGGGGGTCTTGTGTTCTCCATGGGTGGGTGGGCTTGTCCATGGCTGGAGAGATTTACATTACAACGAGACAAAGGAAAAGCATCCACAAAGGTGTGACTCCACCACTGCCCTGCTACCTACCATGCCGTCATAAATACACATAATTATGGCCTTCAAAGTGCCATAGAAGGTGCGGGAAGGCATATTTACGCCTTTATACTGTGTTTTATTTAGACATATGAAGATGTTGTTCTTTAAATGCCGAGCTGCCTCATTTGAATGGGCCGATAACAAGGCAGGCTGTGTAGGACATAAAGATGGATTAAATGATCTGTGTCATCTTGGTGTAGACAAGAATCAGCATTAAGGCCCGGAACCACTGTTTGTTATGTGTTTTTAAAAATGTTTGGCTTGCGGACAGGAGGGCTGCGAGCCGTGTCTCAGCTTGAGTTCTGTTTGTTTGCCAAATGCATTTAAGTAGCGGGGAAGCAGGAGGTGTTAATGTATTGTGGAAATGAAGTAGCTTCGGAATGAAATTGCAGAAGTGTAATTGGGTAGAACACGTCTGCCCCTTGTGACACTGAGGTATTTCCTGGCCGATTTAGGGACGGCGAGACAATGCATTTCTTCTTAATCAGCTGCAACCAGCCACATTGAAAATCTCATTAGAGGTTTTGGTGTTTAATCGGAAAAGGGGTTGTACTACGGAGCCAAAATCACAAGATGCATCCAGGCAAAAGGACCTAAATCCTATCAAACACAAGCAAGAGAAGCCAAAATATGCACATACTTTATTGGTCACGGCCAATGGAACAGGTTCTTGGGATTGCATCGGATAAGCTTTGTGAACTTTGGGTTTTAAAGGCATTTAAAGAAAGTGCATTTATATGGAGTGACGTTTGGGTAGAGCTCCATCATGAGCTGCAGGGGTTTCTGCTTCACATCCTGAGACTCTGACTTACTACAAGATGACTGTAGGTCCTAATAACCCTGGCTTTATTCTGCTGCTTGGCCATGAAAAGGCACTATTAAGGCAATACTTCTGGAAAAACATCATATTCAAGGACACTGCTTTACAATACACGAACAGGGCAATGTCCAAGTATTCAGAACCATTGTTTTTAATGAAGATGCACACTACCGCAGGGTAGCTGCTCTGCAACTTCACAGCACTGCACAATTTCTCTGCTTGCCACTCAGTGTTTTTCTGTTTCCTCATTAAATTAAAATCAGAACAAGACCAAAAATGATAATAGACTGCGTGGCATGAAATGTACTCTGGGAATGGATGTTTAAGATAAGTAGACAAATGCTAATGGTGTGTTACCCCAACTAGCCTAGTCCTTTTTCACCATAGCTTTTGGCTCAAAAACAGCGAGTCAGTTAGCTGAACCTGAAGGTGATAAATTCACCAAATTATTTCACCAATTCATTTTAAAATCTGTAAGTGGAGTGTAAAATGAGCTTGAGCTTTATGCTTATTGGTGCTCTTACTGCAATGCACACTATGTGGCATAATTAAGCTTTGTGGCACTTGTTACATGATGCTGCGTAATGTTACACTGTGCATTGCTATGCTGTGCTGTGCTGTGTAGTCTGTAGTGGCCTTTACATTGTTTTTACCCTTAGCCCAAATAATGGTCTAATTGTGTTTTTTCAGCAGGGAGGTTTAATGTTTAATGTTTAATGTTAGTTTTGCACTGGAGCTGCAAGGCTAACATACCTACCCCAATAATTCCCTGCTAAAAAAGCCCATTAGAACAATTAGAATTAAAACCTGATAGTCTTGCTTCCTAATGGTAATTGACTTGTCGGTTACCATTACACACCTCTAGTTTCCTGTAGAGCATGTTTAGATCTCATTAGAAAACCATCAAATGCATCTAGAATCAGTCCCAGAACACCTCTTAAAGCAGAAAAATCCTTTACACTGTAAAATCAACTCATCAGAACACACAAAATACCATCACTGACTATTGGACACCAGCAGGAACCAATAGATACTTTTAACATTTTCCAGCAGAGTTAGCATTGAACAAACTGCATAATTCATCACAAACCTGCCTCAGAGTTCTTCCGGCTTTCTTAAGACTTCCATGTGTAATTTTTGACTCTGATACGCTGTTTGAGTCATGCAGTTTGCTGAATGGTAATTCATGGCTATAAGCTGCCATTACTTGTAAGCTACATAGCCTTGTAAAACTAGACAAGTAAAACTGGGCACCAAACATGTCCTGGCAGATCAACATAAGGGGAAAACTGTAAATTTGACTTTCTAAAACAGTATGGCAAACTATTATCTGTAAAAATGGACCAGCAGACATTGCATAGCTAACAACATCCACACGTGTCCACTTCTATAGATAACAGTATGTCACACTGCACTAATTGGTGGGGTGTTGGCTGATCAGCATGAGGAAAACTGAGTAAATTTGATTTTCTAAAACCGTACGGCAGGCTGTTATCTATAAAAATGGACCAACATGCATTGGATACCTAACAACATCCATTACGAACCTTGAAATTTGTCCATACATTTCTCCACTTCTATAGATAACAGTATGTCACACTGCACTAACTGGTGGGGTCTTGGCTGATCAGCATAAGAGAAAACTGAGTAAATTTGACTTTTCTCCAAACTATTGCTTTAACCGCGAGATGCTCCAGAGTGCTGCAGCTTGGCATGTCCGTCCCCCTTACCTCTTACAGATCGATGGCTTTAGCGTTATTAAATAAAGGTTTTTAAAAATCGAAGGGAGAAGTCCAGGCCTGTAAATCCACTGCCCTGAGACGGTTCCTTCTGAGGGTGGCTTATGGCTCACCGAAGCTTATCAAGTAGCAGGGCGATATTTCCAGTTCTCATAGCCAAAATGAGTGAGTCAGATTGTCATTAAGTCTGAGCTGTACAGCTGTCCTCCACCATAAATGTTCACTCTGTCATCTTGCTTTCATGCTCGGGTTGCCTTTGTTTTGTTTCAGCCCCTTTTGTCGCTCATGTTTGAATCATAGGGGTACGTGACAAGGCTATCATGAATTATCGCCACATTGCCATGGGAGATTCGCCGGCGAGTGATGCGCCAGTGAGCCCAGAACAAACACGCGCACGCACACACACACACACACACACACACACACACACACACACACACACACACACAAAATATGACTTATCCATCTCGTGTGCCATTCTGGCCAAGTGGAAATCATCCATGAAACAAGAAGGGTCCTATCTGCAGCGCTGCAGTCTGTCCATGACGGACGCGTTAGCGGCGGCATTTCTTCAGTGCTGCTGTGAGAAGGGTTCCAGCCAGCACCTCTTGATGTTAAAATGCAGATTGCGTTCGCATCGGAGAAAGCTTATTCATAACAAGCCACCCAAGAAAGATCTTGTTCTCGATGAGCTCCTTTCTTTTCTCTTTTCACAGCTTTCCAAAGAAACCTCAGCGTCGGCAAGCGTCTCTCTGATCTCGCTGTTGACGTTAAACAGAGAGATTATCTTCTCACCCAGCTGGAATTAAAGGAGATCTCTCCTGCTAAAAGACCCTGATTAAAACTCATCTATGCTATCAGTTGTGTGATATAGTGGTATTGTGTTTTTTCATAGTTCCTTGCTGTCTTTTGTTTTTTTATATAAACTAAATGCGAGCACAGGCCTAGATTTGCAACACTTAATTTCCTAGCAAGAGCACAGCAAAAGGAAGCTTCGGAAAACAAGGCTGCTAAGCACACCAACTGACATGCATTAAAAAAACCCTCAGCAGTCGGATCCTTTTGGTTGATGGATGCGTTGGATTGTCTGATGCTTTTTTTTTTTCGTGTCTTGGAATAAAACTGGAGAATAAACTTCGCTCGGATGCATTGCAAACAAAACCATATGACAATTGGAAACAGTGCTGTCCAAAGAAGCCACGAGAAAGCCGAGAGGAAATTGTGACTCCTTTCAGGAAAATACTGCAATGTAACGTCGCCTCGTATGCGGTCAAGCACAGATTTAGTTAGGAGCGGGCTTGGGTAGACTGAAATCAGCAAACATTCTCCAGTAAGCCCCGAGGATTTAAAGGCCTCAAGGGTTCCTTGCCTCAACGCAGCTTTATTGTTTATTTACATCTGAATGTTAAAACATCCTTTTTTTATGCCCAGGTGTTAAACAGGCACTGCGTCTAAATGGGCAGGGAGCCATAGCTCTTGGCAGTTTGATTTCGGGGGACTTAGGCCTTAAATCTTAACCTCACTGACATCATCAGCGCGTCTTGGGCCGTTCTTACCCTCGAGCCTGCAGATTACCACCTACTTAAGCTTTCCCCATGAATTGCAGGACCTCCTTCAAGACCTCCTCTGGTCCTTCAAGGAGCTGCTTGTCTTTATATTTCTGCTGTCTGCTTTTGTACGAGCAGATAAAGAGCAGATAAAGCACAGAACAGCAGATGGATATAAAAGAACACTTTGGCCTAATGTAAGCTCCCCGAGTCGGGCTCTTCCATTCTGCGGTCGGCTTCCTTGACAGCTGTTATGACAAAGCTGTATTTTTAATCTATAGAAGAAGCTTTTAACTTTAATCAAGTTGTCAGGATCGGCTTGCAACAGTGGGGAATAACTCTGCGCTTGTAAACCAATATTTACCCAACAAAGAGAGCAAGGCAGTCGAGAATATCTGCCTTGATTTTGCTCATTTAATAAATGCCTCTCTTATTAAGGTGGTTTTATTAAACCTGTGCTGTAGAATGCCTAAGCGTGGAAATAGAATAGAACAAACTGCTACAAATCTATAAAAAAGCTCATAACAAAAATAGGCAATATATATTCTTTTCTGCTGCTGGATATCCAGTCTACAGAATGCGTAGCAAAGACGGGGTGAAATGGAGACTGTACTGTATAGAAACAGTGAAATTAGAATGGTTTTCTAATTTGATCACATTTGCTGCAAGACCTGGTCTTCATTTACATAATGAAATTATGTCCGATCTGACCAACTGGAATAGGAAATTGTGCTTAGATTTTTAAATAATCTTTTAGCTTAGATTAGTAAATCAGCTCTATCCAAATATCCAGAAGAGGTCAAAGGATATGCCTTCATTAGCATGTGAAGATGGAATATATAGCTATAATCAATGGTAGCAGCCAGTTTGAAGCCTTAATTTCATATATATATATATATATATGGATAATAGCATGTCATGCAGTATCGCAAACCACATAAGAATGATTTTTTAACAGTTTATTCTTAATTAAATGTTAAAAGAAGCCGGTATTGCTTACAGTGATTGTGATAGGAACATTTAATGCCTCTGAAAGAAAGTTATAACATGAAATAGTACATTGCGTGGTGCCCAAACAAATATTTTATAGTTTTACGACAAGCTTTTAGGCTTAAAATCTTTTTTTTTCAAGCCATGTAGATTTACTGGTCATTTTGGACGGTAAGTAAAATGGCCTTATTTGCAAATACATTGTGTAAAGAAATCTGACCCAGTAAGTTTCTCTACAATGAGCGATTTCACCTCAAACCACTCTGAATGAACATACAATTTTGCCGAACCAAAAAATTCTCTGAATTCTCCCTGAGCAGCTTAATGCAGTTTGCACTAGCTTCATACTGGAGCCTCAAAGTTCCAGCGCACAATTAAAGAAGCAAGCTTTGACCACCAAACGTGTCCTGGCTGATAGACTAGCTGTATTAAAATATGCAAATGACACATATTAATTACTACAGAAGTCACAATTGTGAACAAAACACCTCCAACAGAGGGAGAAAAGCAACGGTATAATAACGGTGGTATGCTAATTGGACAGAGATGAGGTTTCAAGGCCGGGTTAGGCCATAGATTGTGCATTACACTGTACTTATAATCCATGTGGGCTGCACTCAGGCATGATGTCTTTCTTTTCTGAGTGGGGGTGGAATAACGGGTCACATCAGGAAGGGTCACCTGTGAACAAAAGAGTCAGTGGGGCTGATGTTCAGGTATGTGCAGTGCCAGATAACCCCACACTCCCAGTGCGGCTCAGGAAATTCAATGAGTGCTGTTTGAAAGGGGTAGTGTTGGGGGGGGTCATAAAAAATGTGCTCAAAAAAAAAGACACACAAAGAACGCTCTTGTTTGCTTTTCGCTATCACTGTTGACCCCTCTGTGTAGCATATTCACAATGAGTGGTTGGGTCAGGGAAGCTGATGGAGGGGGAGGCTATGTTATCAGAGCTCCAGCCTGTTCCTCTCACTGATGGCTTAAGGTAGGGATCGTGTGGTGGGGTCACGTGTGGGGTGGGGGCCGAGATCAGCAAAAGGAGAGGGCAAAAGGTGTGCAATTTTCTCTACATCACACATGTAGTTGATCAGCCAAGACATGTATGGTGCCCAAATTTTGTTTCTGTAGTTCTGCACCGAAGCTACACATTGTATAAGAAAGACTCTGTGACTCTACGGTAACTGGCGGTTACTTTAGTGTTGTTTACAGTAATTTTACTGTATTTTTAAATGCAGTAAAAAACAATTTTTATAAGACTACATATTGACATCGGATAGTAACTGTCAACAGTTGTATCCTCTTTTCTGAAAATGTATGGACACATTAGGAAATGAAGTCTTACAACGAAGACTGGGCAAAATATTAGTCTCTGACAATGTGAAAGTGGCCCTTATATTTGCCCAGTTGATTGCATTATGTTACAAAATAATAAATAATTTATGAATATGCAGGACATTTATGTTGATACAGGTTGTGCTAGGGAAGGTAGCATGCTATTCGATAGCAAGTTAGAGTTTACCTGCACAGGACCCTTCTTTGACAGTCTTATAAGCTTCTGTGAGCCATAAGCCGTCAACACCCAGAGAAGGAACTGTCTCCATGCAGTGGATTTACAGGCCTGGACTTTTCTGTTCGATTTTTGAAAAACCTGTACTGCATAATGGCAAAGCCATTCGATATCTGAGGGGTAATAGAGATAGATATGCCACACTGCAGCACTCTGAAGCTGTTGATCAGCCAAAACATTGTGTGGTGTCCTCTTTAGTTTCACCCTGGAGCTACAAAACTAATGTAACAAGTAATAGAAGTGAATAGCCTATCAAACACTCTGCAGTGTGAGATGCTGTTATATATAAAAACAGACAAAGGTATGGACAAAATTCAGACATCATGATGGCTGTTACTGCTGTTTTTAGCTATGCATTGTTCTTCTGTCCATTTTTATAGATAATATTATGTCACACAATGTCAGACAGTTTAGTGGAGGATGGCAAATGGTAGTGAGTTTTTCACAATGCTAATTGTTTGAACAATAAAGCTTCCATCACTTGTTTGCTATATTCTCCTCAGTGCACGACTTAAGACTAAAGCTCTATGCAATTCAAAATCAGGGATGTTCTCAGAGATAAGCAGGCCTGCTGGAATGCATCTGGATTTCACCCCCCCCCATTCCAACCGCCCTCCTCGAACCACTTGTGTGCTGAAAGGAAAACAGTGAGGGACACTTTTAGAATCCCCAATAAATCACGCTGGTGTCCTGCTGACATTAAAATCCGGGCTAAGTCTCGTCTGGCTCCTGTGTGCAGCTCTAACTCACCCTGATTTAGATGTTCTTCTATAAGTAACGTGCGGAGAAGCTTCGGTCACGTGCCAAAAGAGATTCAGAGAAATCCCCCCTAAAACTTGGTTCATTATAACGTTCACACATACAGGCTTTAATTTTTGTGTGCATGGAAATGGAGTGATCAGCAGCGTTCATCTCACCAGCTTTATCTGCTTTATTAACGCTAATAAAGCAGAGCGTTACCTCGGCTGTAGATGATTAACTTACTTAAGGAATGCAGCAATTTATGCAGTGCATGCCTTAGTCCTTGGGTCAGTTTGGAGTCACGGTTTGGTTCATTTTTGGTGCAGTGGAAAAAGCATTGTAGAAGGTAAGAAAGTGCCCATTTATTTATGTACTAATCCATAAGCTATCATGCATGGAGAATACATTGGTCATTAAAAGTTTGGGGACACCTTGCCTTTATTTAAAATTAGAATTTTTTTCTCAATTAAGTAAGAAAATGTTATAAACATAAACAAAAGTATAAAACCTAAACATAAGAAAGCTATTTGTTAAATGCTTTGATTATATTTCTTAACACACATCAAAGTCTCCTCCTTGGTATAAAGTCCTAAATAACAGTTCCACAGTTTTCTTTTCCGAACTGTGATTAAAAGCACAAATCAAAAAGCTTTTGGGGCAAAAGTTTCAACGCTGAAAGGTTTGTGTGCCGATGAGTGCTGACATCACAACAAGAGGATAAAATGTGTGGGCTTTGGCGTCATTCCCGAGGTAGGACTGCCACGAATGCTGTCACAAATATTTACATGTGTGGTATTGTTTTGCTGTAATGCTGCGTTCGGGTGCTCGGGAGGTTCCAGATGGTTAACTAGCAAATACTTCACTCCATTCGGGTGCTTGTTGAAAGCTACGCCCACCATATGGAAAAAGAAAGCATGGACATCCAGAGAATATCTGCTTTTTCTTTGCTGTATTAAACAAAACACAGACACAGGTCACACGCAGAAAGTTGTGGTTTCTTAAATTTCAAGCAGTCATGCGTGATGTCATGTGAAATTGTATGCCAACAAAACGAGTCACGATTTGCTATAATGTGGCACGAGACAACAGTACACACATACATCTGACACACCAAACTGCTCATGCAAATCCTGGTCTCTCTCATCCTGGACAAACTTTATGCAAATGAGCTGAGCAGCAACCAACCTGATCATTATGTGGGATGGTAATCAATTAGGTCACATTCATGGTCAACATACCCCACTTGCGTCATGACTATACATGCTGATACTCAACACACATAGGCAGGAATATAATGATTAAAAAAACAAACCAATATATTCAAAATTTACCACACTTTCTGTATCAGGCTTTGTTGATTTGCTAAGTGAAAGTAGGTTTATTCATAGAACACACTTCTGCACATTTTAATGCACAATTACTGTTTAATACCCCAGGTCAAATTACATTTTTTGATTTTCAAAACTTAAATATGGCCCTTTTTTTACAATCGTTGGTGCATAATTTCTATGTATATGCTGAGTTTAACATATTGGAAAAAAAAATACACACACACATATATATATATATATATATATATATATATATATATATATACATATATAATAAACATTTACACAGGCCACGTTTAATGTTTTGTTTGTTTTCTATATATTACGTTCAGCAAATAAACATTGTTGTTTCATTTTGTTGTCAGCAATGTTGTGTTCTTCCTTATGTTTGGTAGGCATTGTGTTTAATCTTTTAGCCCTGGGAAGTTGATGGGTTGCAAATGTCCACATTTTGGAGAGTTGTGGCTCAATATAATATTGTAACATATAATATAATAAGGCTCTAGCCTCTTATTCCCCAGGGTATATTTTGGTTTTTCCATCTGAATTTACATGACCAAATTGTTGTCAGCTTCTTTTATTATTAGGATTTGAAATGACATCATCTTTCTATTTGACTGGAAAGCAGACACTTCCAGCTTTTATACGACACCCACATTTTGAATGTAGCTTATGAAATATGAAAGTTACGAAGACTAGGACAAAGTGCATTTTGGAACCACCGGTGGTCTCAAGCATTCTTAAGAGGTTAATTATATGGGTAATTTACATGACATGCAGTTTTTGTGTCCAAGTCCATTATTTTACCCCAAAAAAATTCAGTAAATACATATATAGCCATATATCAAATTATTCAATGTTAAAATGTGCAGAAGTTCTCTGTAGAGGGTGTTTAAACTGTTCTCACTTAGAACAGCAAAGCATGTCATTTGACCAGGTGTGCCCAAACCTGCTTTGTTTTCAGTGTAAATTAATTGCAAACTGACAAAGAAAACATGCCTGTTTGTACTAAGAACATGTTAAAAAGTGTGATAGACAGTGCATAAATCACCGTCTACTGCCACTTCTATCTGTAACAGGGAGCGAGGAGGCTTATAAAACACAGGGATAACGAGGGACAGGCGGAAAACAGGTGGTGACAATCAGGGGTGCAGTCACTAAACAAGGGGGCTGGACCAAAACAAACGCACATGGAAGATCAAAACAGGAAGATTTTTTTCTCCTTGGTGGAAGCCCATGGGCTTTCACCACACATCCATGAGCTGTGAACCATCATAACTACAGATTCAATGTGTTAATAATGCTCAAAAATATAGACGCAGTTCAGCTCTAAAAACACTGTACGTGTGTTCTAGTATCTGGAGCAGCGTGGATCTTCACACTAGCTTTGTGATGCATATCTGGTGTAACATAAAGAGAGCCGTTCGTCATATGTTTGTGTTTTAATTTTGTACTGTGGCACCAGGGGAGCTGTCATTCAGCACATCTGTGTTACATCCTGCAGAGTGTTAATTGAAATCTGTTTTCTACAGACAAACTGGAGAACATCTCTAGTTAACACAGTGTCATTCAATGCCATTAATGCTAACTCCTGTTTTTTAAATATTTATTCATGGAAAGTAATTAACAAACAAACCTGCAAATACTGCAAATGAGTCTAAATTAGATCAGCACAATGTATTAATTAAAGTCAAACACAGATAGTTGTTGTTTCATTTTGTTAGTCAGCAGTGTCATGTTCTTCCATGTGTTTGGTAGCCATCCTGTGTAATCGTGTGTATTTTTTTTTTTGATGGGTTGCAAACGTCAGACCACATTTTTGGAGAGTTGTGGCTCAACAGAATATTGTAATTTATGATATAATAATTGACAAGGCATTATATTCATAAGGCATTGTATGGGTCATTGATATGACATTTTTTTGAGTCCAAGTCCATTATTTTCCCAAAAAACAATTTAATAATACATGGCATATATCAGAATTTTCAATAATAGCTCTTTTTAAACCATTTTCAGAGCATCCATATAAAATTTGTTTTAGTTTCTTTTTGCCTTTAAAGTCTAAAAATGTCAAGTGGTGCAACTGTCCAACCTCCTATGTTGATTAAGTAAGGTAATTGAATTTATTTAATATAATAATTTATCTATTTAAAACATGGAAGTATAAACTAAAGTTCAAGGAAAAAGTTTTTTTGTCTAAGCAGATGCCTTTTTAATTTGAAATTAGTCTGAAAACTCAGGTGGCATGGCCAACTCTAATGCTAACTGAAATAAGTAGTTAAAAGCTCTGATATAGATAAAATTGGAAATGTATATGCTAATATATATATATATATATATATATATATATATATATATATATATAGATAGATAGATAGATAGATAGATATCATGTCTATTTTAATAAGATTTTTAAAAAGTGTCTGAAAATAGTTTTGAAAATATTATTTGTCAATATGTAATGTGAAAATATGTAAACCAATATGGACTTATGGACATCCGTTTTATTTAAACTTAAGAGCAAAACACTGAAATTCTTTAAGTTGCCAACAAGATTGCATTTGACTGAGTACTGCAAATAAGTCCAGGCCTCTCTGTTCAGCCCAGTCATTTTCATTACAGCCCTTATCATTAACACTTTGATAGAACACCAGGAATTCACTTATTCAAAACAGTTTAATTGCAACTTACACTTTGTTTGTTTTTGAAAAGATACCATTTATATGGAGAACAGGGAAATTACTCTGGAAGAGGGAAAAAAAAGTGTCTGACTCTTTGCAGGTTTATAAACATCACTAAACCTTTATGAATTCAGAGATGCAGACACTTTCTAAAAATTAAACAGCATTGCATGAAAAACATCTCCTAAAGGTTAATGACACTAAATCAAGCTTTCCAACAAGGCAAGGCAAATCATCAAACACTTGCCAAAACAAACATTATTGCAACCAACATACTGAACTATCCCTTTCTTGATGTGATCTAGACTGTCAAAATGTGCAGCTACTTTCAACTTAATTGATGTTATATTTAGATACTTAGCTCATAATGAATGGCTAGTTAGCTCAGTATTAGTCATGACGTCTACACAAATGTTCAAATATAAGCACACAAGTCATCAAAACATACCAATTACATTGTATAGACCAGATAGCCAAAGCAATGGCAGCAAGGTTTGAGAAATTTAGAAAGACACACAATTTATTGAGTTGCTTTCACTGCTTGGCTGCTTTCACTGTCCAATCCATGGCATACTGACAAGCCTTACTATGGAGATGGGGTGGGTGGACCTTGATATGACATTCCATTGACTGAGTGGGCTGTAGACTGAACTTGAGTTGTGTTTAACAGATGCGTCACTTCATGCACACATTTTTGAACGAGTAGCATCAGTACTTTGTCCACATTGTTCAGGTGTATCATAGATGTCATATTATTAATTTACATGGGTTTTTCTGTCCTCTGTCTGCATTAATAGATGATCCCTGACTGTTCTGCTGTCTTAAAGAAGCCCTGCTGGAGACTGCTGGGGCAGTCAGCATTTCCATAGTTCACTTGTCTCCTGCTGTTGAAATGTACCTCTATTGTTGATAATTCATTGCAGTTTCCTTTGGCAATAGCGCTCACTCGCCTTTTCTTCAGAACTCTTTCTTTTTGAGCCTCCTTGACCGCATGGATTATGCGCTATCATTATTATGAGAGGAGTTCAAGTGATATGCAAAACATATTGTTACCCCTTATATAACACTGCCAACTCCCACTGTGACTGAGCAAAGCCAGCTGAATAAGAATTTAGAAGAAAGAAGGAGAAAAGCAGTTACATTTTAAAGATGCAAAGCTTTAAACCTTTACAGCTTTGCTTGAAGAGCTGATATGAACAAAAAGATATATTTTTGTTGTAAAATAGTTTATTAGGTCATTATGAAAACCTTTGCTTTGAATTATGGCTTGGCCATCGTTTTGTGCCTCAGGTGAAGAACCTTGCTGCATTTTTCTGTACGGAGAAGCCGATACAATAAGGTAGAGCCGTCTCATTTCCTGGAAGACTTCTAATGATTGTAAATTCTGTGGGGTTTTGTGATGAGTCTTATTATGGATTACCTTTGTAATCCTCTGAGGATTATGAGCGTATGGTTCATTATGATTCATCCTTCGCTCAGAAAAGAGCTCTCGGTTTGTTAGGTGCTGCCGGTGGTGATGATGGTGAGGAAAGGTTAAAGGCCACGTGCCCTATTAATAGAGAAGCGCGCCACAGATTATGGAGGCGTGTGATGCTGGCATAAGGGCCACCGTATTGATTGCCTTTCGGAAGCCAGCATGGGTCGGCACCTAATCGTATGCAGCACATGGCCTCCTTTTGATACACCAGATGTTTGGTGGAGTTGGTTCTGGATGACGTGTTCAAGGTTGGGGATTTGAACATAAGGAAAGTTTGTTGACTAGCAAATTTGCAGTGTCCTAGTTGGACTTTTCCCTCCGGTGTTTTGTAATTTGCATACCACGAAAAATGCCAGCCCCTCCCCCATTCTATGATTGTGTCACATATATCTTGTTTCCCTTGTGTGGGATGTCAACTATAATCACAAAACAGTTGCCAGGATGCTGTGTGTTATTATCATCATATCTTTGCATTACTAGGTTTGTAGAAGGTTCTAATCTGCAAATGAGCCCCTTAATAAATCATAGTCTTTCCTCACTGTGGATCAGTCATAGTTCTAGATTGTAGATTGAGTGTTTCTATAGTTGTTTAGTTAAACCAAGGAAGCTGTGCAGTCCAGTAGAAGCATATAGTGGATGTATTAGCGTGCACATATTTATACAAGTAACTTTTTTGTCAAACAAAGGAGTTTAATCCTGATTCTATACACGATCTGCTTCAATATAAGCGACAAAAAACAACAGCAATATGATATGAGTATTTGAATTAAAGGGAGCCAGGAGGAGCTTAGCTCCCTAAAATAGATGTGAGCTCCCTCAAAAACAATCATATAAACACATTGGGGGGGGTCTTATTATCTAATCGCTGTCGTATTTATTACAACACGTCTGCCCTACCTGTCCTTCAAAAAGGCACTGGTGTTGTTTCTTGAATGTAAAATAAACATTGCACATGATAGAACACACATTAGAGGTGTGTGAGTCTAAGTTCCCCTCATAAGCTTTTTTTTGTCCTGTGGTTTATTTTGTTTGCATAAAGGCAGGAAAATATTAACTCCCGTCCCTCTGGTGTTTACATAGATGTGTTAGGTGGTGCACTTTGTTGTTGTTCCTCTATGATCAGTAATTTTTGATTTGGTTGTTGCCTTTAATTTTCCTTTTAGAAGGATGGCACATGCTCACATTTGTCCTGTGTTGTAACTCGCTACTTGTGAGGTCTTTTCACTAAATACTGTATTTTTGCTCAAGTAATTATTTTAATTTGTAAACTTAACATTGAATATTTTTTTAAGTAACAATACTTGTCCTTGTGCACATGTTTTGACTAGAATATGCATTTTTATGTTGCAAGGCCTATTCTTTGCTTTTATTGGGGCACATGATGCCATCAGACCTGCACACATTCCTATTCATAACATGTGTATGTGTTCATAATGTGTTTTTCTTGTAAGACAGCTGTGACCACAAAACAGCTGTTAGTTGGCAGAAGTATGTGGAACTCTTCACTTTGAAGAATAGAAGTTTGCTAGACAGAGACCAGTCTTTGCAGGCCCCCCTCATATTTGCCTGTGAGTTAGAAGGCAGAATCAGGAGGGTAGATTCTTCAAGGGACCTTCCTGTGGCACGACCTACATCTGCGCTAGCAGGACCTACCTGAGCGCTTTCCTCTATCACGCTTAGTTTGAGCCAGACAAGCAAAAGGGAAGTAAAAAAAAAACACCCGAAGAATACCTACTTCCCATTCTAGAGACATGCATCAACACGCACAGCATGACCTACTCTGGCTGTCTTGCAGGAGTTGGTTTGCAGAAGTGTGCATGGAAGCCATATGAAGAGAAAGGCCCTTGTCATGAATACAAATCAACGGTGACTGGAACCTGAGCCGAAGCCATTGTTAGTGGCACATAAGCCCGGCTGGAGGAAGATCAGCCTGGGGAAAATGGACTCCGGCCGCAGATGGAGCGCACACGTTTTTCCCCCGCGCTATTTCCGAACGCATATATCGGAATTTCAGACTTCTCAATAGCACCTCGCCGGGAAAGGCTGGTTTTAGCCTTCAGGGTTAGTCATCTCGTCTCTCCGCTTCCTCCAGTAACTACTTACCACAAGGTAGTGCAAGGTGGCATGAATGTTACATGAGATGGCAGGCCAGTGGCATTGTTCTTCCAACACAGCCTGACCACGGTCAGGCATTTCCTCAGTTATAATCCCACTTTCCTGCTGACAACTGCCTTCACAAATCCAGCCTGTTCTCAACTATTATGTGATAGCGACTCACCCAAATAACACAGATTTGCACCATATCTTATTAGCCATGTGGTTGAAATTGTTTTGGTAATGTGCTTTCCTTATCAAAAGTCCACAGTTGCCATCATTTGAAACGAGGTATATTAGAGATTTGAACATGAACTTTTCCAGCTTTGTTTATGTAGATCCTTCTAGATATGTTGAAATGTTTGGTTTCTGGCTAAAGGGAAATCAGTATTTTATTTTGCAAAAAATCAGTTTAAGGTTCTTTGTGAGGTACATAATACTGGTATTCTTCTTTTTTTTAATGTTTAATTACTTGCTGTACAGCAAGCAGTTGTGCTAAGCGGTAAGTCTAGTCGCTGAAGATGAAAGGAGCTGGGAAACAAAGCATTGTTGTGCATTGTTCTTGCATGAGAAGCAGCTGAAACATGCTCTTGATTTCGCCCCCTTTTCTCTAAATCCCTTGGAAAAATCTTGACTTTGTCTCTGGCAGCATACAGTGCCGTAAGCTGTGCTTTTGCAAGGACGCTGGATTATGAAGGCATGAGCCCGATGGGGGCATTGCTTAACTCTCGGGGTCTTCTTTTCTTCCCGAGATGTTCCTGGCTGGTAATATTCAGAATGAAATGACAACAAAAAAGACTAACAGTCATGAGGGCTCTCCTGCTGAGCCCATGGTGGGGGCCTCTCGCCCTCACCCTCCCTCTCTTTTTCTCTGTCCCTGTCTGTCTCTCCCTCCTTTTCTCCCTCCTTTCCCCTGAGAAACATCCCCAGCAGAGGCTGAAGTCCCAGGACAATGGGAGAAGGTCCCAGGGGGTGGAAAGGGCGGCGGCCGGGAGATTTGCATGCAGCTGTTTGCCGTTTCCACGGCCACAAAGGCCAATCAAAGCAGCGTTAATGGAGGATGACAAGCGTCGCCCGACGCCTGGACCCCCTGTCTGGGGGCCAACCCTCGCCCACTCTATTTAGCCAAGAGCAGCAGGCTGGACTTCTCTCAACCTCCCAGAGCTCTAGGACTGGACTTAAAGCAATGGTTCAGCCAAAAATCTGTTTTCCCCTTACACCACATCTAGTCAATCAGCCATGGTTGGTGCCTGAAGTTTTCTTTTTTAGTTTTGTGCTGGAGGTACAAGACTAATGTTGACGAGACGTAGTAAAACTTATAGCCCACCAGTTAGCACTGAACAAACTGGGTACCTAAGTGATCACATACTTATTTCAAATTGCATTAGTTTGTTGCACGACTTCCTGACGTCTTTAAGTCTGAATTTGGCCTATACTTAAGTCCATTTTTATAGATGACACTATGTTATATAGTAAGACGAACCACATAAGGGAATCTATTTGAGATTTGACTTGACCCAGTTGGAGGCAGTTTGCATGATACTAATCTTGGGGACTGTAAGCTTCCATTACTTGGTAGCTACATTAGCCTCCAGTGCAAAACTAAAACCATACGTCTTGGCTGAGTGACTGTGTTTGGGATATAGAGGACAATTGCATACATTTGATGTTTGGCCAAACTCTGTTATTCCGGAGGTGAAGCTTGAAGGAAGCTTGAGAGGTCAGAGGCCACTTAACATTTGCGTCTTAATGACCAAGCGGCAGACCACTGAACGAGACATGCTGAGGCCATCCAAGAGACAGGTCAACGTTAGCTCGTTACTGACTCCTCAAGCCAGAGCAATGAAGATCCAAAACAATGTGTGGACATGTTCAGCCTTAATATCCTGAGAATGCAATGGTGCAGTCGTGCCTGTGCCCGTTGTAATTTTTCGCTCTCTGTTGTTTTTTTCCCTTCTTTTTTTCTTTTTTTTTCCCTTTCCAAATGCATTCATCTGAGCTCCAGTGCCACATCCAATTTCAAGGGTGTTGATAGAAAACAAAATTTGTATTATAGTGGGAGTTCTTACCCGTAAATTATGGTCCATGGCCCGAAAGAAAAAAAAGGGAGGTGGCCAGAGTACGCTTCATTGTGTGACTGTATTGGCTGCTGGGCTCAATAGGCAGCTTAGAGAGCGGGGCCAGAGGAGTCATAAGAAAGGCTGCGTTTTCCCAGCCACTGACCAGAATGCCTGATAAGGCTCCGTGTCAACAAGGCCACGAGAAGTGGGAGATCACAGCCAATTACGTCACGGCCAGGATAGATACCATAGCAAATTGGATTGAGCATTCCATATATTATTTATTGCCTAGGATACCCCTTAATATGATTTAATCTAAAACAGAGGGAAATAAATAGAGAGAGCAGCACTGTCTGGCTCACTTGCGAGCACCAGTGCTTCTTCTTCTTTCTTCCTTTTGCTCTTTATCTCCAATTTTGAATGCTACTGGCAATGTGCTGCTCAAGACTTGGCTGTGTTTGTAGGACCATGCAGGTGCTTGGAATTGAATAGAACTCAGCCGAGGCTATTCCCAATCTTCTTACAAAAGGAGTATGGTAGCCTATACGGATATATAAGAATATACAGCTATAAGTAAAGCTATGCTCGTTCTAACTGTCTTAGCGTGGGTTTTTTGGCTATTTTTAAAGTTGAATTCTGGGCTTTCGTACAACAAAGTGGTGACCTTGCCACTTCATTTATTATAAGGCTGAAAGCAGGAGTTGGAGGCCTCTTGCCCCCTTCTGATTTACTGACGGAGCTCGGGATGTAAGAATCGACAGGAACCTAAAGAAACAGGTTTTGAAGCTCAAGCTGTTTTCTGCGCTCTATATGGGGTCTAAGAAGTGTCTTATTTTGGCAGGTTTGACTGACTAAAAAAGTTGCCATGAGCTTCTGAGGCTTCGTCTTACAGAATTCCATGTAAGTTGATGTGAGTTAAGCTACTTCAAAAATGCCTGCAATGTTAAGATTTAGTGAGATGTGCTCTCAGAAGCAGTGGAGTGTTTTTGAGCTTGCTGCTTATGGATTACGTTAACCTGCGGGTCTGACTTGATAAACTGACTGCCTGATTCTGAATGGCATTGTAATTAGTTGTCAGAGATAGGTTCCCAGGTTAGTCTAGATACTCCCCTGTCCCTGTTATTGATTTAACTTTTGTTTCTTGCCTCCGGGCCCCGGAGACATGCATCTTACGCGGGGGAGGCTCGTACTCCAGTACCGGGCTTCATCAATTCCTGGGCCTTCTGTTGACAGCTGTTTGCGATCAGACCCCATGCACTTGATGGATGCGGGTAGCCTTTCTGCTGAAGGAGTTGGAGACGGTGGGGGAGCCACAGTGACGGGTGGTCCTGCACAAAGGCAATATGTGCGGCTTGTTTTTATCTCTTCTGAGTTTTGAAAAGCCATGAAACGCACGGTCCCTCTCTCTGCACAGCGTTAAAGAGTGATAAACCTGTCACGCCCCACCATGAGGAACGAGCATCTAGCTATTCATCAGTCTTTGTGGTGAAGCAAGGGAGGGGCCTGGGTTAGCTCAGGCTCTATTCTCGACAGCTCTTTATTGCAGTTATGGATAGCTGTAGTCAGCTGGGGCAGCAACCAAAACGGTGGACCATTTTCTTTGTTTGGTTCGGTCACATATGCAGTGGACCAGAGGCGTAGCAAATGTAAACTTTGAAAAAATCGCTATGAAATCCGTTACAGAGAGTGACGTCTAACTTTTGTTTTACCTGTAGCTCAAGAATACAAGCGGGAGATTCTGTCAGAATTTCAGATGCTGAACTTTCAGTCAGTACTACATTTATGTTTATAAGTAGAGGAGAAATATAGATTCGAAAAGTTGTTTTTGTGTACCGGTTTGGGGAAACACCATACTTTATATTTGGCCATGTTATTAGCCCTGTTTGCTAAGTTTGAAGGGCATCTTTACACTTCTCAGTACAGAATGTAAAATTAATTACTTCATTATGTAACTAACAATGTAATTAACTTAACTATGTAATAACTATGTAATTATATGTAATTGCATATGAATTCATTTGGTTTATTCAAATAAGGAAAAATGACAATAACTATAACTCTAGCCTCTCAGAGGATTAGTATGTCTTTTGAAGGGATATTGCTTTCCTACACAGATGTCAGCCTTTCTACAGTGCTACTTTATCTGGGTTATTTTTCTCAGACTGCGCTTCTCTCTGACCTCTGCTGTGGTCTTCCAGTAGAGTGTTCGGTTAGACAATCTGAAGCCTGAAGAAAGTGGTACATTACAGTACAGTGAGCTCTGTTTTCAAAGCCAATGTGCCAGCCATTCTCACAAGTGGAATTTATACATTTCATGCTTTTTAGGTGCTCATGAGGCATTCACTTCTAAAATGGACAAACACAAAACAAAAACAAAGGCTCAAACACCAAATAGCCAATTTGTTTAGCTGTTCTGCTATCACAGCTGACTGAAATGCTTCCTAAGCTGCCACATACCCTCCAAATTTGGCTAATGGACTGCAGGTCAAGTATTATCTAATATCTCAGTTTCTGGTTTTGTATGTGCTGGAGAATAAACATAGCTGTAGTAAAGAGAGTCACCGACAGTCAGTGGAATTATACATTCATTGTGAAAAATTGAACAGTTATCACAATGTATCACAAGTTACAGCACTTCTCAACCAATTTGATTGTGCCATTGGAACTAACTGTTGTATAATCATAGATAACAGTGTGTTACATTGTGTCCGAAACTGCATAAGAATTTATTTGAGAACTACTTACTGTTAAGTTAAAACAATGCTTTTATGACTTTTTATTAGCCTCGCAGCTCCAGTGCAAAATAAAGCAAACTTCGAACACAGGTCTCGGCTAATTGACTACATTATGGATGAGGAACACTGTTTCCAAGGTCTAGGCTGCAGCTGAGGTAAGACAGGACGGGTCCTCGGTAGGACAGAACTTGCAATTCTGGCACGAAACTTGTGAGGGAAGTGGTGAGAGAAAATGGAACCTGTTGCATTTTATTTGTTGCTTTTTCATTTCTTCATGGAAAGAAGAGATGTTCTTATGTAGTGCGATATGCTACATATATACAAATACTTATATATATATATATATATATATATATACACACACACACTCTCACACACAGACACACACATATATATAATGTATGGACAGTATATGATATATAGGTGAATGCTTTAATTGATCAGTCACTTTACACTATATAAGGTAACGAAGATGAATTCTAGGATATGAACAACTTACATTTTTTAAAACAAACTCTGCTCCAAAGGCTTTGTTCTCCGTTATTTTCATGGTGCTATTTTTTTTTCTTTTTGCATTATTAGTGTGCACAGAACTATGGGTAACCAAAGGCCTGAAATCGCTCAGAATGTAGGCTGCATTTCTAAGCTGTAAACAAAGGGTCGTTCACTTTGGAAGGGCTTTCTATGACATTGCAACCAAGAAGTGCAGCCTACCTCAGCTGCAGCCTGGACTTTGGGACTTTTGGCTACTCTAAGTGTGATTTTTGCTGAATTCCTCCTTTAAGCAAATAGGATGTGATCTTCACATAGTTCACATAGTTTCTCAAGATGTAATTTTTAAGCCAGTAAACCTTGAAGAGCACGATCTAAGACTAAGGCTAATTTGCGCCTGGAAAGGGAGTCTGTTTATTCCTGAAACACAATAAAAACCAGCTCATACAGGATAAATTGAGTTGCTCAGCATCTCCATGGCCACAGCAGAGGAGATCAGAGCGGTCATCTCATGATGCCGTGCTCGTCAGCGTTGTGAGCGATGGTCAGCTGTTGCGCTGAGTGTGAAAGTATGTGTGTTTGTGTGTGCATGTGTTCACACAGTGTGTTGGGTCGGCACTGTACTGAACTGGGGTAATTAGAGACAGGGCGCTAAGTGAGTTGGTTTACATGGCAGGCCTGGAGAATGAATGGCTCTGTGAAAAAGAGCAGTGCGTTTTTCTCTTTTCTTTTTTTTTCCCCGCCGAGGCAACAGGCTGAGAGGAGGCTAATTGAGGAGCACGGAGCAGAAAACACAAATGGCAGCTGCCCCCCTCGGGACTGAGGGTTGCTGCTAACAACTGTGATTATTGACAGTTCATTCAGTCTCCTTATGCTTTCTGAAGCGGAGGCGAACTGCAGCACCTTCCTGTGTTTTCAGCTTCATATCAAACCTGCTCTGCTCTGCTCTGCTCTGCGTATGGCGCTGCAATCTCAACACACGGAGTCCCTTTCTGCGTCTTTGTTCTTTCTCTCTTTGCCTGTCTCCTCTCCTGCGTTTCAGCTAGTAGCCACTTACCAAACCTGAGCTGCAGAGACCACCGTACAAGAGGGTGCAAGTGTCTTTCTTTCTTTCTTGCTCTGGTGCATTTGCGCTACATGAATAAGCCATATTTGCTACTTAAATTAGCCACTATGCTAATCTGCCCTGCACACTATACACTGCATACAAAGCTTTCTTTCTTTCTTTCTTTCTTTCTTTCTTTCTTTCTTTCTTTCTTTCTTTCTTTTGTCCTCATGCAGCTTTTCTTGAAGTCTTTTAAGTGGCACTGCATTTTTCTTTCTTTCTTTCTTTCTTTCTTTCTTTCTTTCTTTCTTTCTTTCTTTCTTTCTTTCTCTTTTTTTTTCTATCTCTTGTGCATTTTTTCATATCTGCATTAGCCACTGTTTAGCATACCTGAACTGCAAACTGTACAGCATAAGGCTCTGCAAGCTTTCTTTCTTTCTTTCTTTCTTTCTTTCTTTCTTTCTTTCTTTCTTTCTTTCTTTCTTTCTTTTCTTCTGTCCTCATGCAGCTTTTCTTAGAAAACTTTAACTCTTTCAAGCGGCACTGCATTTTTCTTTCTTTCTTTCTTTCTTTCTTTCTTTCTTTCTTTCTTTCTTTCTTTCTTTCTGTCTTTCTTTCTTTCTTTCTTTCTTTCTTTCTTTCTTTCTTTCTTTCTTTCTTTCTTTCTTTCTTTCTTTCTTTCCTTTACCTTCCTTCTTTTCCTTTACCTGAAGTAGTAGCTGCTTGGCATGTTAATGCTTCACAAATACTGAAGAAAAAAAAAGACTTTTTCAAATCATTTGTTGAAGGCGAACACAATTGAGCAAAATAGTTAATTTTCCTCTAAGCAGGGCTGTTTGGCTGCACTCACGGCTGCACAGCGCAGCGTATAGATTTTTCCTCCTGTGTGGACTCCAGACAGTCCCTCCTTCGATCGGCACGACTGTAAAATAGATTAAATTACACTTCATGCGGCTAGGATTCATGTTCTCCCTCTCTCTCTCTTTCTTTCTCTCTCTCTCTCTCTGCCCACCCCAGTTTTCTTTCCCTTTCACATAACTCTTCCTCTATCTCACACACTTTTGTACTCTAGTGGTACAAAATGACATACAGTAAAAACCTGTAAGCAACAATGAAAGATGTATTACACTCACTTGGAAGCTTTCAGCATTTTCAGCTGCCATTGCTTATGAAGACTGGCGCTGGTTTGGAGATTGAGAATAGAGGTTAGAAGGTGGGTTTCTGTTCATGGCACAAGCTCACTAATAGTATGATATTCTGATTGTATTAGCCATAGCAAGTATCATTGTGGTCCTAAAGGGCTGCATGATATGGGCAAAACTACGGTGCTATACTATTGCAGTTGTGATATGTCTTTCCGTATATTTGAAACACATTAAAACAGGCTTAGATTTGACTAAATCTCTACATCATTCAGCAGAGGAGAGGAAGTCATTCAGAATGGTTTGATATGAAATGGTTCATTGTGAAGAAACGTGTTAATTCTTTACAGTGGTGGTGACGTAACCAGGTGTCACAGTATTTACAATATGTAGCTGTTACGTAACTGTCTATTTACAATATGTAGCTGTTACGTAGCTGTCTATTTACAATATGTAGCTGTTACGTAGCTGTCTATTTACAATATGTAGCTGTTACGTAGCTGTCTATTTACAATATGTAGCTGTTACGTAGCTGTCTATTTACAATATGTAGCTGTTACGTAGCTGTCTATTTACAATATGTAGCTGTTATGTAGCTGTCTATTTACAATATGTAGCTGTTATGTAGCTGTCTATTTACAATATGTAGCTGTTACGTAGCTGTCTATTTACAATATGTAGCTGTTACGTAGCTGTCTATTTACAATATGTAGCTGTTATGTAGCTGTCTATTTACAATATGTAGCTGTTATGTAGCTGTCTATTTACAATATGTAGCTGTTACGTAGCTGTCTATTTACAATATGTAGCTGTTATGTAGCAGTCTATTTACAATATGTAGCTGTTACGTAGCTGTCTATTTACAATATGTAGCTGTTACGTAACTGTCTATTTACAATATGTAGCTGTTACGTAACTGTCTATTTACAATATGTAGCTGTTACGTAACTGTCTATTTACAATATGTAGCTGTTACGTAGCTGTCTATTTACAATATGTAGCTGTTACGTAACTGTCTATTTACAATATGTAGCTGTTACGTAGCTGTCTATTTACAATATGTAGCTGTTATGTAGCTGTCTATTTACAATATGTAGCTGTTACGTAGCAGTCTATTTACAATATGTAGCTGTTACGTAACTGTCTATTTACAATATGTAGCTGTTACGTAACTGTCTATTTACAATATGTAGCTGTTACGTAACTGTCTATTTACAATATGTAGCTGTTACGTAGCTGTCTATTTACAATATGTAGCTGTTACGTAACTGTCTATTTACAATATGTAGCTGTTACGTAGCAGTCTATTTACAATATGTAGCTGTTACGTAACTGTCTATTTACAATATGTAGCTGTTACGTAACTGTCTATTTACAATATGTAGCTGTTACGTAACTGTCTATTTACAATATGTAGCTGTTATGTAGCTGTCTATTTACAATATGTAGCTGTTACGTAGCTGTCTATTTACAATATGTAGCTGTTATGTAGCTGTCTATTTACAATATGTAGCTGTTATGTAGCTGTCTATTTACAATATGTAGCTGTTCTATTTACTGTCCAAACCCTCCAGTGAACCCACACGTATCCTGGATTAAGTTTCGGTTAAGGTTAGGTTTAGAATTAAGACCATTTTGAGGATTAGGATTGGGTTCTGTGTTGAGGTTATGGTTAGGGTTGGGATTAGGACCAGGGTGAGGGTTAGGATTGAGTTTTGGCTTGAGGTTAAGGTTAGAGTTGGGATTAGGACCAGGGTGTGGGTTAGGATTAGGTTTTTGGTTAAGCTTATGGTTAGGGTTGGGATTAGGACCAGGGTGAGGGTTAGAATTAGGTTTTTGATTGAGGTTGTGGTTAGGGTTGGGATTAGGACCAGGGTGAGGGTTAGTTTTTGGTTAAGATTGGTAAGGTTAGGTTTGCATAATGGAAGTAACATATTAACAACACATCTACTGAATGTGTGTCCTCTATCAACAGAACATCTTCAAGAAATTTACCTCAGTGTTTTCAAATGCTGCACTACTGCTGCTTCACTGATATGCTGTTGTTGTGTTCCTGATAATCTGTTTATTAATCATCAACAAAGGACCACCCAAAATAAAGTGTTACCAAATGGCCTATTTGCAAATTGCAATATTGCAAAAGCCATTATTGTGATAACAACAGCCATATGTGATGCAAGTCATTGCAACTTTTGCTATAATTCCTGTATTATCATCATTAATCTGCCATTAAATCAAGCATTGTTAGATATTTGAGAGTCTTTGCTGAAGATTGTGATATTGTAGTATTATTTCTTTTCCAGTTAATTAGCTCGGTCTTCGTCTTATGAACCTGTTTGAAGCTTTGGTAGCTCCCAGTTTATATTTTTTTGACGCTATGATCCTCGAAGCTCCTCTGTCTTTCTTTTTTTCCAAAGGAAATATGTAGATGTGTGCTTCCAGCATTAATTTGACTGATTTGATTGATTCTCACATCTTCAAAGTGCCCGTCTCGTAGTGTACATCTGCAGCATGACCTTTCATGGGAAAAAAAAAACAAAAAAAACGGTGAAGCCTTTCATCTTCATCAGAAAACTAGCCAAACGGGGTTATGTGCTTTGTCTGTTGCTCAAGGAGCTTTTTTCTTCCCTCACTTTAACTTTTCCACAACATCCCCTTCTCTGTTTTTCTCGTTCAGATTCGGTAAGCATGGCCAAGACTTTCATTTTGTCCGAAATCGCAGCCGTAGCAGAACACAGCCTTAGTGCATTACATTATCTCCATGGCCAGTTTGAAAGAGATACTGTTTGTGCTAGTGAGCTGACCATGAAGGACGCTCACTAACGTCTATTTAATTGTCTGTCTGTGTGAAATCCATGTGGACAGAAACAACTGCACATCACGTGCGCCCCCGTATCGGTTTCAAACACAAATTAAAATGCATGTTCGTGATGCCGCTGAGGTGAAACGACTGTGAAGTCATTGATGGGCAAATGAAAAAGTTTGTTTTGCTGGACGACAGTCGGCGGTGTCTTGTTTCTCTTCTTCTGACATTGTTATTGTTACCATTTTGTTAACAGTGTTGAGAGTCAGACTTTAGATACTCACATTACATTTTCATGGTAACGGGTAAGATAACATGCTCGTTTCTCAACGTCAGTAAACCATTAAATACCCTTACCTATGGTGAAAGCGCTACACACAGTACGCTGATAACATTTCTCTTTCCAGGTCGTGTTGGTGATGTGCCTTGGGAAGCTCAGCGTGCCATACCTCTTCAAATAATATGAGGACAGTGTTCTCAAGACTCAAGAGTGGAAAATAATCTTTGCTTATCATTGTTTATTGGCATCTAAGGATATTTCCATGGTTAAATGAAGAAAAGTAGAATTTCCAGCCGGGGATTGTTTTTACTTTTAACGGCTCGAGGATGCGTCTTGTCCGGAAAGCTTATACAGCTCATATAATAAAGCTTAAGTTGCAGAGCTTAAGTATTTGATGGGCAGTTACTTTTCCAGTCCTTGTATCTAGATAATTTAAAATATGAAGTGAAAGGAAAACATAATCAGTGTTGATTTTGTGTCCTACATTGTTTTTTATCTTGTATTTAAGTAGCAGTGGAGGTAGAGCTTATCTCCAGGTGCAGAAGGACGAGTAAACATCACCGTGGCTAACTTGGCAGTCAGTCTAGCATCTACCTATAAAGTAGATGTGGAACTGTGGGATTGTTGGGCCATCCCAAAATACACACTAGATTGCAGTAACAGTGTTTTGTCATTGGATTGGCTGAATTTGTTTACTTGGCAATTGGCATGTATTGCGATGGATGTAATCTGTGTGGTTACCTGTTCAGCAAATTATATTCAAAAGACATTATTTGGCAATAAACTCAGCAAATGATGCTGAAAAGGGTTCTTTGAAATGTTGCTACTTTTGTCAACCTTAAGTTCCCAGTACTAACCAGGTGAAATACAAGCTGCAGAGGAATTATTTATGGTAACATGATGATAAATTCCAAGACAGCCCCACTAAATTACTCAGCAGGTTCTAAGTTTTAATTGGGTAAATATTTGATACAAACTCCACTGTACTGTGTATTTTTTGTGGGAATAAAAACACCAGGTAGATGTATGATGTAAGCAGATTACAGGCAAATAGCTCTATACAGTATATACCTGTCTGTTAGCTATAAGTAATATTGAATCTGGGCTGTAAAAGAGAGCAAATATTCATCCGTTTGACTGAGACATTACAATTTACTTTACTCTTACTTTCTTCTGTCATTTTCCTCCAATTCTACATCATTTTCAATTTACTTTCCCAAACAAATGCATGATGTTGAAATGTATTGTGTTTGTACTGTATGTAGCATCAGGCCTTTCCAAAGAATTATGAGATATTGTACTACACCCTTTCTCAGCTTCCAGAACCTGTTAGTCAATTCAATCTCATTTAGTCTTGGTACTGACTATGATTTTACTCAAAAATAATACCACATAACTTTGGAATTTATACCACACACTCACTGAGTTAATATCTACAACCTGCTGGAGATTTCAGTGTAAACTTGGTTTACACACTTATTATATGTGTACTTATGTAAAATGACCTAGTGCTTTGGACTTACTACTTTTTAACAGCTCTTATGTCAGTTACCTAGGTTACCTAGTACCTCACTCTTACTCGGTTAATACGTAGATGTTTTGAGGACTGTAAAAGAAAACGTCGCTCAATCTTTCATTGAATGCTTCTTTAAAAAGGCATTTTTGAGAGGTGTGTGTGAAGAACCCTTATATCAAGGTTCTAAACCAATTAAAGGTTTTCACAGAACTGTACGTCCAAGCCAAGAACTATTTAAAACCTTTTTTTCCTAAGAATATGTGATTGGAAGGTGCACAGTCATGAATGTACACTCTTTAACGGTTTAACAGTAAAGGCAGTGGTTCAATATGGAAACATGAACACTCAAAGAACCATCTGAATGCATAAATGCTTCTTTTGGATGGTCAAATAGTTCTTCTCTATGATAAAAACCACTTTTCAAAGAACTCTTTTTGCTAGGAGCTTAGGTGCATAGAGTCATAAGGATAACATAGAACAACCAGTATTAGCAGACGTAAAACGACGTGGGAGCACTTGAAAAAATTGTCAAAGTGATTTGACAAAAACAACCCCTGACAGAATTAATTAGATGGTGATTTGACAGCTTCAGGTATACATTGTTCTGCTCTGATCGCCGTTCTACAGTTCCACCCTCGCTAACTTCTGGGTCCGTGTTCTGTTTTGCAGCGTTCAGTCGAGCGGCGCTCCCGTTTGGCCTGGTGCGCAGAGAGCTGTCGTGCGAGGGTTACCCCATTGACCTCCGCTGCCCAGGGAGCGATGTCATTATGATCGAGACGGCAAACTACGGCCGTACAGACGACAAGATCTGCGACGCTGACCCTTTCCAGATGGAAAACATCAACTGCTACCTCCCAGATGCCTACAAAATCATATCTCAAAGGTAAAGGCTGCGTGCCAAGCATCACACAGAGTGCAAATGTGGACTCCATTTCCTGACTTCAGATTTGTTCCTAGATAGAGCGTCATTCTGAACCTCTTTAAGTATGGCAGGGCTTTTTTTTTCATTTGGTGGTAGTCAGTATGGTACTGTCTGCTAAGGGTAACGTAAACAAACCTGAATTCCACCATCCACTCACTGATCACTAAAAGGTTCTTTCACAAGGTGCACCTGAACACAATCATTTCAAAGAATATATAGGCTAGGAAGCTTCCAGAACAATCCTGAAGACATGTATTATAGAGGTGAAAATGAGGGCTGGGGGAATAACCGGGGAAACAAAATGAATGTTGTCCCAATTAGTTGAGTTATTAGAGGCCTTTTGAGCTTCAGAGGTCACAGTAATTGCAGCTGATAATGAAAGTGTTGCGTATTTTGATATAAATTATTTCTCACTCATAGCTCAGTGAACCAAGCAGAGAAATTCGGTTGACTGTCCAGATCGTAAGCTTTCAAATTTGACCACACTTGTGTTTGTCAGTAGAAAATGTGACGCTTTATTGATATGAATTTGATAAAAAGTTGTCTTTCATGGAAAGAAAAAAATATTGCCATACATTTTTTTGACATGAATCAAACAAAAAAAAGTCAGATATACAGGCTTGAACCTGTGAATATGTTAATTGCTATTATAAAGTTAATATGCAGTGTAAACTGAATGTATAGCAAACAGAATTATTCTTGGTTTCTAAGGATTAAATAAAAGTTTGATTAATCATGTTAACTAATGTTACAATCGTTTAAATTAAATTTTATATATCAGATTGTAACTGAATTTACATTGCATACCTATGTAATTATCTATGTAATTACATAATTATAAAAGAAAATTATGTAAAACAACATTAATAATACTACTAGCCTTTTTTCTAAAGGTTGGCTAAACATTGATATAAAAGGTCATAATGATTCAAATACAAATTTATTTATACAGCAGTTTGCAACATTATTTTCAACTTCATCAGCTTTTTCTTCTTTTGATTACATCAAAACAAAAGAAAATTCAGATGTGCAGACTCAAACCAGACAATACAGATTGTATAGGCATTTTATGTTGCATAACTTTGTAATTACCCATGTAATTACATAATTACACATGGATGTTTGCACAAACCAACATTACTAACCCCAAGGAATTTTTAAGGGATGACTAAATATTCCGTTAGTAAAGCTGTAACTAATCCTATAATAATTCAAATTCAACTATATATATATATCAGTTTGCAACATTGTTTCAATTCAGCTTTACAGGAATGCAGGTCCAAGTTTTCTTTATTAACATCAAAATATCAGAAAAATGTAGACGTGCAGAATAAAACCAGACCATTCAGACTGTAAATGGAATTTACACTGCATATCTATGTAATTGTATCTGTACTTGCATTTTTAATCATGAATAGCAAAACTCATACCTAAATAAAGGTGTACAGGTTCTACTGCTGTACATCTTTCTAAAAAAATAGCTGGAGTTCATCACTTAAACGCTAACTCTACACAGGACTCATGCAGCCGTTTCCTGAGCTATTTCCTTACAGGTTGAAAAGCTGCTTTTCTTTGTTCAGAGCTGCGTTCTCAGCGGCAGTGGCATAGGCTGCAGCCCTGAGTAATGCTCTCCTCTCAAACCATTTATATTTGTGACACTTGTGCTTGCTCCTACTCTCTCAGGACATTCTTGTGTTGCTGCCAGACTACACACACACACACACACACACCCATATATGCACACACACTCACGCACACATTCACAGCACTGGGAACTCTCTGCTGCTGCTAGCTGTGATGGTGTATATTTAAAGCACCCCAGATATTAACATTTCATAAGGCACGGCCGACGCTGCTCGTCTGGTGAAAAAGCAGTGCTAACCCGCGGTGTAGCTGCTGCCTTCCAGTTAAAGCCCAGTGCCATGAATTGTGTGATGCAGGCAAAGCCCCTATTTTAGGCCATAGTTAAAGGCCTGGAAACGTGACATTGTAGCTGGTTTTTAGAGGACTTGAGGAATAGACGCTTCTCTAATGCCTGCTTTTATATCCACAGCAAAAGAAATACAAACCTCAGACAGAAGATCTAGAACTACAGTTGTGTTCAGACTAAACCGGACCTGTTGATTATTAGGAAAAACATTACCTGACCTGATTTTCAAGCTTTTCTTTTTCAAAGAAAAGACACATGCTTTTTGCATTTGCCGTTGAGGATTAGCAGTTCCACGGCAGTCAGTACCCGTCTGTGAAACATTACCATACAATGAAGTCAGATGGACGTTTAACAGTCCCACTCTTACATCAGTCCTTGGCATTAATATTCATTGCCTGTCCTTCTTAGAGGAGACAAATGAAAGCCTGTAAATGTGTGTCCTCTCATTGCTTTGTTCAAATACTGTGTACCGCACATGTTCCCATGGGCAGTTTTAGGTTATAATTGACACTTTGTGGCAGCTCCACCCACTGCTGGTTTCGGAGGTTTCCGCTGCTCACAATTAAGCACGTTTTTATTTTTTTTCCCCTCAAGACTGCGGAGCATTTACTGACTTTGGAAAGACTTGAGGAGCAGGGCTGTAACGACAGCAGTTTTAGTGCTTAAAAGTAGTGATGAAAACAGCATGGTGTGATTCGCTATTATTTATTTCTTAATCCTGGCTCATGCAGAGGAATTAAGCAGAGAGGTTTTGTAGAAAGTGCACATTTTAAACTTTAAAATGTGTTTGTACACAGAGACCAAGACATTTTGGTAACAGCAATTGCAGTAATTACAAATTACAGTACAACAAGAAGTTTTATGAAGGAAATGACACTGTTTTGAAATAAGGTAACTTAACCTAAACAGATATCTGTTCCATTTATAACACTGTTGTGATGCATCATTCTGAAGGAACTTGTAAGGCAGAGACTCAGTGTTGGAATGAAATTTAAAACCTATAATAAAAATGCCAATACTTTTTATTTAAAGCTTTTTTTAAGATTAAATACATGTAAAAACATACAAAATGATAACTGTACAGCAGAAGTAAAAAACATACTCTTAATGTAAGTCAAAAATCACAAATGCCAAAAAATTAAAAATTACAAAATGAAAAGACGAGGTTTTGTTCTGACAGCAGTGATATACTTTATTTTAACACTGCTGTTTTAAGTGGATTAGAAAATGGATAGAAAAAAATGGATGTTTTAATTTACAGAAACAACGTTTTGATTACCTTTTACAGAAACTGTTTATTTGAATGTTTTCACTGCTGTTTTTTTTTTGGCAAAATACTGTTAGTCAGAATAACTAGTTATACTAGTAGTTATAGTTGTAATGGTTGTAGTAATAACTAGTAAAACTATTGAATTCTTGACAGCATGTCTCAAAACATAAATGGACAGAATGTACATCACTTTTTAACAGCTCATATGTCAGTATAGTATAATTTACTTCATAAGGCATCATATGGCATCTTGAGATCAATGGCTTAATCTGTTTAATCTGCTTAATAATTATGTTATACACTGCAAGTTCTAACACTCAGAAAAGTCCATTGTATGAAATTGTAAGAAATTGATTGATGCCACACATTTTCATTCACTCAGAGAGGCTACAGCCTGTAAACTGTGTTAGGTTAACGTAAAGTTTAATTTTGTATGGAACAAAATTGGAACAATTGGAGAAATTGATTGGGTTTCATTAGAATGAAATTCTCTTTGGATTTAAATAAACGTTTTCATTCATTTCAATATATTGTCATTCATTTTTGTCTATTTCATGTAAACTTATTTAATGTCAACATGTTTCAAGTTGGTCAGTCAAACAACCCTCTGGTTAGTTGATTTGAGTGTCTAAAGGACTTTAAAATAACTATTACTGATGTTTGATTATGATGTGAAGTTGCTGAAAAGGTATTATTACAACAAAGGGTGTTTATTTATCCGTTTCTAACCGTTTCAATAGTGTAGAAAAGCAAAAGTAATGCCTCCCAACTTGTACGAGTTAAACTCAATCAAAGTTGGCTAGACAAGTTCAGAAGTTTGGCTCAGCTGAAATAAAGCTGCACTTGAGAGAAAACCCTCTTTGTGCCCATAATTATGCGCTAATGCACTTTCATACCTCAAGTACATGAGGGACTCACCTTGATATCAATTTAGCCATTTAGAATAAGCCAGCTGTCTCATCCTATATGATTCTGCCACTTGACTCAGAGCTTCTGTGCGGCTGACATTGCCAGTGCCAAGGTCAGCACTCCGACTGCACAATGGTCATTCAGCATCTCTCCAAAGAGTCCTCCAACACAGACTGTTAGCCAACGCATGCTAACAAAAAAATAAGCTCCTCTTCAGCCGACGCGCCATCTCATCTGGCTTAAGTGCCTTCCTGTCGCCTACTTTCAGCACGGCATTGGTGACATAAGGGGAAATTAAATCATCGATGGAAACATATTAATGTAGATGTATTTTTTGTGTCGCATCGTGATTTCGGAAGAGCGAGTCCTCTGGGCTGAGTTAGCCCTTCTCCTCTGTTTTATCTTTCCCCTCAGAATAACTTGAAGTTGTGGCCCTGGGCGAGGGATAATGAAATTTCTCTTAATTAATATTTTCAGTATGGAGCTCTTGGGTAGCCCAAAGCCACAGCCGTCTCGCAACCGGCATCCTGTACGTGAGAGAGCATGGAACAGATCAGCATGCCCCTTTAGATGATATGCCAGATGATGCAAGAAGAGGCAACTTTTTTTTTCTTTTTTAAGGACAAAGAGGATGACACACTGTAATAAAGGGTTATGTTAAGATCCCAACACTTTTTTGCCAGACAAAAAACAAGTGATGATGTTTGGGGAAAGGTCATTGAAGGGGGTGCGCAGCAGAAGACAGACTTGGAATTTAAAGGCGTTGCATGTGGGCTGGGAGAAAACTAGTCGGCTTAGCTTGTATAATTAAGACACCACAGTAGGAGCTTAACTGTAAGGTTCTGTTGCTTCTGAGCCTTTGTCTGCAGTCACTTTACAGGAAAGATAAAAAAGTGCTAGTTAAAGTTTTGTTGACAAGTTTATGGAGCTGTTTAACAACTCTCATTTCCATTTCCCATTAAGTCTTTTGAAGAATGGCGCCACGCCGGTCTGATTGGAATGTTGCTTAAACCTTAAACGTCACAGTTGACATAGATGGTGAGAGATGCACGTTGGTATATGTAAATGATTTCTCACCAGTAGGCCATTGAAACAAGTGGAGAAGCTCTGTCAAAAGCGCCGAAACTTGTAGTTGAAGCCACAGTACAGTGTAAATGGTAAAGGTGTACTTTGCAGTTCTTTTCAGTCTGCTTATTTTACAAAAACTAATGTTTTAAGTTTTCAGAGAGTAAACAAATTGAAATGAATCAGAAAGATCCAGAAAAAAGCACAGGCACATCTGGCTTAAGGGCCAAGGCGTCAAGCATCAGTCCTGTGCATTGGCTAAGTGCTCTAAAAAAAGAGTTCCATATTTTAAACATTTTTCAAAGACTACCAGATAGCTCCTATCTGAGCCTCTCAATATGCAGCATATTCACAACTTTGAGATACATTTTAAACCAAGGTGAGGTATCTGATTTCCATAACCTTGAAATGATCTTCTTAGCAAATATCATATCATATGTGACAGCTGTTTGTATACAGTTATCAAGGTACTGGAATGACATTGAAAAGTCAAACAGCAATTTCTCGGTCAGAGGATATTCTAAGATTATACACCTTTGGTTTGGGTAGCGTCTGAATATATATGTCACAACAGGGATTGTCAAGTTTTGGACACACCCAAAGAAGGATTGTATGGTTGACATAGAATGTAAATTGAATTTAAGTGTATTTGATTATCTGTCTAACCGTGTAATTGGTTATGTGGTTATATAACTATATATCTAGACATTTAAAGGCTAACTAAACGTTTCGTGTGACATTACAGCTCAACTACATTCAGTACAGTTGCATTTACACATGACGTTTTACTAGAAGTCAAAACTAAGAGCATGAGGACGAACCACTGAGAGGAACCAGGGATCAAAAGGGGATCCTCCCTAAGAGCATGGGAGAGAACCACAGAGAGGAACCCAGACTCAGAATGAGAAACTCCCTAGAAGATAAAAAGACTCAGAGGAACCAAGAGTTAAAAGGAGAAACTCTAAAAGCATGAAGAAGAAACATTGACAGAAACCAAGACTCAAAAGGAGACACTCCCTAAGAGATGAGAGGAACCAAGAGTCCAAAGAAAAACCCATCTTTCATCTAGCACCAGATAATGAAGTTATGAGACAAGTCAGTTTTACAGAGACATTACAGTCATGCAGCAGATCCAAGAGCTACCAACGAATGTTAAAAGTCATTAAAACAGGATGTTGGATATGAAGACTTTGTTGGTAAGGGCTTCAGCCTGAGTGTTGGGCAGGATTACAATTTCCATTCTAAAATAGTGACACTCAGTCATCTTCTAACAACATCTGACAATCCAGCTCTTGGCACGATGTGTTTCCTATGAAAGATTCTATACTTTTGGACGTGAGCTCTCCTTCCTGACATTTATGGCATGTTTCCATTTGTCAAAGATGCTTGTGTCTGTTCTGAGTAACTGCAAGAGTCACGTAAAGCTAAAGCACAGGCTTCTTCTTGCATGCCCTCACAAAGCCCTTAAAATTCCCAAATATGTTTTCAAAACTGCAGAGTGCCAAATTCTGCTCTGCACACTGTAAGATGGTGCACATGTGAAATAATTGCTTACTGTGGCTGTTTCACAGTATTATGTTCTGTATTTTGTGAGGACTGAGCAATACAGCAAGAATTTATTTCTCTTATCGCTGCCCCACAACATGCATAAGCAAAAGAGTTCCAACTGTGAGATAATCTTAGCCCACATGGTTTTCTCATCAAGTTGTCCGGTCTTAAATATTAATAAATGGCCGGAAGACAAGCGTGAGTGTGTGTTTTTATAAATATTTCGGGCTTGCTGTTGTGGTAAATTACTGAATAGAGACGCAGCCACCCAGTCATTGGATT
The DNA here is from genome assembly GCF_015220715.1 of Pygocentrus nattereri. Taxonomy (NCBI): domain Eukaryota; kingdom Metazoa; phylum Chordata; class Actinopteri; order Characiformes; family Serrasalmidae; genus Pygocentrus; species Pygocentrus nattereri. The sequence goes on from NC_051212.1 coordinate 13,339,950, forward strand.
GTGTGACTGGGCCAAACAACATGATGCCCTCCGTCTGATGAATACTGTAGCGATTTGGGTGAAAGAGACAGAAGCCACACTTTAAGGTGTACTTTTCCCAGAATGTGTTTTTTACAAGATGACTTTGCTTTCCGTCTCCTGAAATATTTACAACCACTGATTGTCGAGAGGTACCGTTTTCCCTTCTTTTTTTACCAGAATGTCTGCCTTGTTTGCTTCCATTGTGTCACCAATCCCTCTGCATATAGAAGGCTTGATTGAAGTTTGGCTAATTTCATCATTTATTTACGCAAATTCATCCCATTATTCGCGCGCATAGGTAAGCACGTGCATGCCAACACGCAAACCCTCGCGCACACGCCGCCATTCTAATTCATGAAGATGTCTAACTTCATAGTCAAGGTCACTGCAAACTGTAAAGGAGCGAAATCTCCCAGCAGTCGCGCACAAGTGCACAAATTATTCTTGTTCGAAATACTTAAGGTGATTTATTCCGCCGAGAGCACAACAGACGAATGCCTGATGAGTCGCGCGTCTTGAGAGGCGCAGCTGAATTTTTAAAGTTCACATACCGACAGTCACTCGGCCTCTTTGTCAATCAGTGTCTCTTCACTTAAGCTATTAAAGGTTCCCAAAGGAGTAGCAATCTTACTTGCTGCACCTTAAAAAAAAGGCAGATCCATTTTGATCTGACACGTCTTTGTGAAGACGGGGTAAAGGTGGTAAAAACGAACCGGGTTAATTTCGCTCAAACAGTAAAGGAACCTGCCCCCTGTGCTGCTGTTCAAAATCATGACTTTCGTTAAGCAGCCTTTTTTTAATCTGCAGCCTGTCAATGGTTTTGTTAAATAACTGTTAAAAGGTAAAAACGTTCTATACACAGAGCCCAGTCAGAAATTTTGCAACGTCTTCTTAAATATGGCTTCTTCAAGGGTTCTTTAGTAAGGCAATAGTTATTCATAGAACTGGGACAACTCAGTCAACCATTTTAATGGATAAATGGTTCTTTGCGTGGTAAATTGATGGGAAAAATAAACCTGTTGCATATGGTTCTTTAAGGAACCTTTTAAAATGGTTCTATGGAGTAGTTAAAAAGGGTTAGAGAACCTTTTTTGGGTCTGTATAGAACCTTTTGTTCCAAAAAGTGTACGCAACAGTTATTATTGCTGTCTTTCTATGTAATTGTAATGTAATCATGTACTTCCATAGTAATTACATAGGTAATTACATAGTTATGAATGCATAAGTCCGATTTTTTTGTTTTAAGTATAAAAAATGCTAAGATGATAAAAGTAATGTACAGGTGACACTTCATCAAATTTAAACTTACAAAGTTTCAGTTAAAAGTTTGGAATCTGCACTTCTAGCAGAGTTTCTACCTGTTTCAATAAAACACAAGCCTGAAATATATAATATAAAATTCAACATGCTTTTATTATTGCCTGCAATAACTGTGACCTCCAAGGTTCAATCTTGGCCTCTCAGCTCTCATTTCCTCACACTGAGACAGATTTGGTAGTATGTTTGTGTGGTGATGAGTGCCTCAGAGCTCTGCACTAACTCTCTGGTACCTGATCTTGGTCTGTTTTGCAGATGTAACAACCGGACGCAATGCGTCGTTATCACCGGCTCCGAAGTCTTTCCAGATCCTTGTCCTGGGACGTACAAGTACCTAGAGGTCCAATATGAGTGTGTTCCATATAGTAAGTAGTTCTTCATTGTCTTTTGAAGCCACAAGTTAAAGTCATTTAGTCTCTTTCCATCTTGAAGCAGTAAAGTGAACTATATAAAATACAACAGTATCAACTTATTGAACGTCATTGAGCCGATTTTTACTTTACCAATAACAACAATGCTGTGAGTTGGTTCAATGAGCATCAACTAAGCACTACTTAACCTTTTTTTCTGTCCCTTCCACAAACCTGCCACAAGCTTCTGTAGAACATGGCTGCTTCAAAATGAATGTCTGAACATTTCTGCGTTTTGACTGCAGTTACTTTCCTCAATCTGGCAGCTTCAGCTACTGATGCCTCACTATTGATTTTTTCTGTCTGTGCATATACAGTAGATCCTTCTCAGCAGCAGAAGTGGAGAAATATGTGAGCATTTAAAACCCCACCCCTCCACATCTGGACAATAGCTTAGAAAATGGGGCCTAACTTCAGTTTTAGGAAGGAGGAAAATGTTGGACTGTGATTTACCCCAAAAACAGCAGAGCACTTTCACTGAATCTGATGCATTATGGAAGAGGCTGATTTAAGGAATTACGCAGCTAATTTTTAGTCTGTTTTCGTGAAGCTGATGGCAGAGAAAAATGTGTGCTCATTAATAACCTGTGTCAAAATATGCCATGTGTGATGAATGATGTCAATGTGGCGTTACATGGGTAGTGTTGTTGAAGCTGCTACAAAAATGTAGATAACTAAGCTACCAGTTACTCCTCACTAAATTCTAGAGATTTTCCTCAATAAAGTCTATTGCAAGACAGAAGTCAGTTACATTAAAAGTCAAAAATGGGTTCCTTTCAAGAGAAATATTCATTATCGAGTAACATCTAGGTTTTCCTTCATACACTAACTGATGCAAAAAGTTCACTTTTGTCAATAGAAGTTTGGCTCTTGCTCTCTAAAACTTAGTAGACTAGTGCTGTTAGTAGAAATAAGAGCAAAACATTTATTTCAGGTTTAGATGTTTTTGCCAAATTGTTCCCCAATTTGGAAGATATGTTTCATTATTATGGATGCATTTTATGTGCTTTGCACTACTGTGTTTTCCAGGCACCCAAAATTGAAAGAAAATTCAAAGTGGTCAGTTAGCCTACCACCCCCTGACATCAGTGTTTCTATGTTGACCAGTTGGATACAAAGCAGCCCTGGTTGAAACATGCATTATAACTTCAGTGTTAATGGGCATAACTTTTCTGTTGGCCAAGTAGATAAACAGAAATAAATGTGTTGGTTCTCATGGCCTCCCAGAAGTACTGAATTCCAATTAGGCTGTTTTTGGATCTCAGTTTTCAGAAACAGTTGAATTCAAAAGTTTGGGTAACACTATGTGGATGGTCCTCTGTAAATGCTTTGTAAATGTCTCTCTATATATGTTTAAGTAACTTTCGAATAAATATCCAGTAAATGCAACTGAGTTTTAAGTTCAGTGTGAAGGAGTTTATTAAATATCAAGCTAACCTTATATGGCATTTTTCTTCACATTTTTGTACACAATTTATGTTTATCTGAAAATATATCAGGAAAAAATACAACATAAAATGTAAAATGCCCCCCCCCCACGGTTAAGGATGTGTAGAGGATGTGTAACTTATTTTAACTTAGAGAATGAACAAATCATTCAAGCAGGGTTGTTCAAACTTTTGCATTTAACTGTTAAACATTAAATTCAAAAATTCCAAAAGTGGTTTGGATCACGTATATGCAACAAAAACAAAACTGCTTTAAAAATACATCATAGTAGAACTGAGCACCTACAAACTGAAGAAAACTGGAAGCTTAGTTACTTTTAACTTGCCAATCATCTGAGTGTTTTCTTCATTAGTATTTGCTTTGTGATTTAGAATTCCATGTTTGCAGCTGTCCTTTATGAAGATTGCCTCCTGCAGCATCCATAAAGCCAAGTCTACTGAGTCATCTCCACATTAATCTCTTCTGCAGACATGCTCTTTTTCACTCACGTTTGGCTCTTTAAACCCTTTAGTTTTTCAGCACCGGCGCTGAATCGGAGCCCATGGTCTACTGCATTTTGCCGGTGAATAGAGGTTATGAAAAAGCCTTTATTTATGGCTGTGGTCATCAGCTATATCTCCAGTTCAATTGATTTTTGTCAAGAAAGAACATTTTTCCCTTCAGAAAAGTCGTCGGCAAAGAGAGACGTATTATAGAAGAAGCTGTCAAGGTTCTTTGCAAGCTAAAATGACTGCTTTTCTCTTTGCTGTGTGCTACCTTGAATGTTTATTGAAAGCGCTCTGACAGTCCACTTGTAGAGTTTTGTTCTGGCCAGAAAATGCTTGGGCTCTGTTTATCAAAACTGATTGCAAACATCAGCCATCTGTGCTCTTTAGTTTTTACTCACTATTCTCTCAGACTAATGGGAAAAGTAATTCCATGTGTGAATTCTTTTTCTTTGCAATTTTTAAAGCAGCCAGTGTTACATTCAAATAACACCAACCCTGCTAACCTTCAAGAACGGTTACATAATTAATCTTTATATTTTGTTTCTCTCTCTCTCTCTCTCCGATTAATGATTAACACCTTTTCTTTGTGCTTAGGAATGAACTGATGTTCATAGCAACATCAAACATCATTTATAGCGGTTCTCAAACACAGTTTTTATCACAAATTATTCATTTAGGATGGGATAGTAGCGCCAGTATTAAGCCTTTCAAGTCTGCAGTTGTTTTGCTCTGCTTTGTAATGGTAATTACAGTGTTGTGCACAAGTCAGACACCACCCTTCATTTATTAAATTTCAGTCAAAACAAGTTAATCATTTTCAAGGATTATAGTCAAAAGAAAATAAATGAAAACCGGAGCTCAAAAATGATCAAACCCTATAGAAATAATGGCAAAAACTGCAAAGCAAACAAATCTTCACAAGATTTTGCTGAAAGGTGTTCTTGAGAAAAGTCCTAAGAAAATGTTTACATGAGATTCACAACATGTTCAGACTCAGACTGAGTGTGTGTAGATTCTGTTCTTACCTAAGAATTCGTAAGAAAACATTAGTCAGTATCAGAATCTTTGCGAAGTGGGTTTTAAGAAGAACACATGATGTTTGAGGCCCAATAAACTGAGTCCAAACCTCAACATCATTGAATGTGTTGGGGATTATTCAGATCATTGTAAGCAGCAGAAAATTCAGCCAACTTGTAAGGCTGCATTGACACTGGTCCTGTGTATTTACAGTGAATGCAGCCTCCCGCTTCTGTTGGCTGCGTGTGGCTAAGTCAGTATTAATGCAAATAATGCTTTTATTTATTATTTTTTTAAATGATCGGAAAGTAAACGTAGTAGACATCATTTTACACATGTATTTCAAACTGTTAAAGTTATGACTTCAGCTGCAGAGAGGAATCACACAAACCCCAGCTGCCTTCCAATTGGTTAGACGTGTCATGTTGTCTGGAATCATTTTCATGAAGTTAAACTCTGCTCAACTCGGCACCTTGCAGCTGCATCTGGTGGAACTGATGTTACCCATTGAAAAAGAATAGGACACATGTGGTGCACTGGCTTGCCAGAGGAATGAACCACAATGCAATGTAAGATGCAGAATGTAAAATATCACAACAGTTTTTGGGTTTCTGTGTAATTTTCTGTTAAATATATGTTTTCTGCTTCATTCTGACACTGAAAAATTGCAACTGGACTGGACTGGACCAGAAATTAAATAAGTGAAAGATGGTCTCAGACTTTCTGCACAGTAGTATATATATAATGTTATTAATATTAACGACAATTCTCATAAAATTAATTAATCCCTGCTTTCCCCAGATTTAGTCAATCATCTAAGGCTTGTTTGGTGTCTGAAGTTTTCTTCATTTGCCCTACATACACGGCTAATGTAGTTAAGAAGTCAGGGAAGCTTATAGCTCTCAGCTCAGGCTCACTTATGTGGTTTCTGACATTATATACATACAGTGTCTGCCACCACACGGGCTGTACATGAGGCTATTTGGGGTAACCTAACAAACTGATTGCTCCGTGTCTTATAGTAGTACATGACCAACAGCAGCCTGCAGGTATGGAAACGTTGCCATGGTGACAGCATCACCGTCGAAAATAAATGATTATCAGAGGAGAGCTTAAGCAGCGCAAGCTGATTGTTTATTTAAGTTGGAAAAAGACAGAAGCATAAGGTGCATCAATTCAGCAGTGAAGCTTTCATCATCCCAGTGATATCAACATCCCGTTTATTCCAGCTCTTAATGGAACATTCCTTTGATGCTATGGTGCGCTGCCACTGCTGCTGGTGGCAGAATTTTTCATTGCTGCTCCATTGAAATCAGTGGAATATCTGATTTGCTATCTACCACCATAATATAAATGCATCGGTACACATGGCTAAAGTCTTGTAATTCAGCGAAGCAAACTTTGAACACCAAACATATTGGCTGTAATTGGGTTAAGAAGGAATTTGTGTAGACTTGAATTTTTGTCAGTCGGTCAATTTCATTACATAGTTATTACATGATGAATTTCATTTAAATTCAGGTTCAGGTGTGTGTCAGGTTCGTTGTCTGTTTTATTATTAACCCATTTTGAAACTGGACAGTTCACAGTTTGGGAACCACTGCTGTCCAAGCACTGTAGCTTTAAGAGTTTGACTAGATTTTGTCCTTCAGTGCATTTCTCTATGTATATAAATCTATCTGTGGACACTCTCTCTCTCTTATGTCCTCGCTCTGACTCTCTCTGTATAGATACACTGTACCTGTACCTTTTCTCTTTGACTCATGCTAATCTTTCTCTCCCTTGACACTCTTTCCAATTTTTTTCACTGCTCAATAGAAGTGGAGCAAAAAGGTAAATGACTGCTCTGGTTCTCGGTCCTCAGCTCCTTGTTCTGTGTTGTTTGGTTCTGAGCCTTCCACCCAGACCCTGCTCCTTCGCCCTTCCTGCCCTCCCTGCCCTCCCTGCCCTTCTGAACCCCCCCCCCCCTCCCCCCACCCCCTCGCCCCTGCTCCCGCCTTCCCTTAACCCCACATGATAGCCAATATCCAGATCCTGAGATCCGCTCGATCTCTTGCCTCATTGACTCCAAATGAAATTACACTGAGCGCTCTTTTGGACAAGAAATCTCATCGTAATCAACGTTTTCACATCACTTTATCGTAGATATCCTTTGGTCTCGCAGTGTTCAACCTGAAGTCCCTGAAGAAACTCTTGAGGCTCATAAGATTGCACAAAATCCATCATTTCTCTTTTTTTCCAAAAATGTAACTTCAGTACACAAGTAGTTTTTCACTGTGATTACTACATATACACTGCAAAAAATATATCTCGGCATGTGAAATCATCTTACATGTAGGCGATATATCAAATATTTCTCAGCATGAAGTTGTTGAAATTGTATTACTAGACATTTCTGCTTATGTAAGTTGTTATGTGATTTTTTTTCAAGTGGAATGGTTTCACTACACTGCCAGATAAGTTCACCTTTAAGGACAATTTCTTGAAACAAGTGAGGATATTTCACTTGATAAAATTACTTAGAACAAGTCAACATGTTTTGAAACAGATGGAATAATCCGTGGCAGCCTTTTCCCACCAGGTAGAGCAGATTAAAATCACAGCTTTTCTTCTCATTCTCTGACTCTGCTGCAGAACAAACCTTAGATATTATCCCAAAATACTGACTTAACATTTTTAAATAAGAACTTCCATAAAATTTTAACTTAAGTGGAGACTTATTTCTTCAGACTGAGATTATGAGTTATTGACATGGGATTCTGACATACTGTGTCAAAATAATGATGCTGAAAAAGTACATCAATATGTCAAGAAAGTAAGACTTTTTTTAAATAATTCAAAACATTGAGAAAATAAATCTTCATTTTGAATCATCTGAGAATTTAACCACATTTTTTGCCATATCGAGTAAATATTTCAAGAAGTCATTGAGATGCTGCCAAAAACAGATAAGGAATTTTCTTTAGCGTGTACCTGGTGGGAACAGGCTGCAAAAACTCTATAAATTAGATGTTGTCACATGCCAGTATTTCTTTTTTTTTTTGCAGTGTACGACAAATTCTGGCTTGTCTATTTGGCTTTATTCCCACCGTCTGCCATGACACATCTTCGCCCACGTGGTTGGTGATGGGCGAGAGAGGCCGCTGATTATTTTAGTCATCTGCATGTGATATGCTGTCCACCACAGAATGCCCATACATTGCGTCAACGGCCGAGGGCCCAGAGATGGACGTGTTGTTTTATCTTTGGCAAGGCCTCCCTCACCCATTATCTTTTTAAAGCGCCCAGTTCAGTCGCTTCTCTCCCTCTCTCCCTCTCTCTCTCTCTCTCTCTCTCTCTCACTCTCTCTCTCTCTCTCTCTCTCTCTCTCTCACTCTCTCTCTCCCTCTCTCCCTCTCTCTCTCTCTCACTCTCTCTCTCTCTCTCTCTCTCTCACTCTCTCTCTCTCTCTCTCTCTCTCTCTCTCTCTCACTCTCTCTCTCCCTCTCTCCCTCTCTCTCTCTCTCACTCTCTCTCTCTCTCTCTCTCTCTCTCTCTCTCTTGCTCTCTCTTTCTCTCACTCTCTCTCTCTCTCTCTCTCTCTCTCTCTCTCTCTCTCTCTCTCTCTCTCTCTCTTGCTCTCTCTCACTCTCTCACTCTCTCTCTCTCTCTCTCTCTCTCTCTCTCTCTCTCTCTCTCTCTCCCCCACTGTCTGTCATCCTATCTGTCCTGAGCAGCATTGGCATTCTGCTCCACCGTCCTTCTCCTGCCTCTTCCCTCCTATCGCGTGTCATATGTGTTGTTTGTTCTTTCCTCAGACATAATTCATGTATGTGTGTGTTTTATTTTCAAAGGTATGGCTTTTGCGCTGCTGGTAGAATCCTATATCCTAACCCCCCCACCAAGTTATCCGATACCAAGTACAGCTGGACAGTAAAAATAAGTAAAGAACGCCTACTTAGGGAGCAAGGCCGAAAGTCATCTCTGTCGTCTCCTTTCATTTGCAGGGGCTTCTTTTGTTGTTTGTTTGGTCCCCTTTTCCCTTTTTCAGTTACACTCGTGTTAAGCCATCTCAGGGAGCAAGGCCATAGCACACTCAGTCCACAGAAACTGGCCCTCGCTTTAACCTATTGAATTTCCTCTCAACTATGCATGCCTCACCTGATTCTAAACAGACATAAATGAGTTTATGATGCTAAAGCCTCTGTAATCCATGTTTACAAGTGGCCACCATCTGCTCCTGGAGATGTATCTTACTGCAGTTTCACTTCAAGCCCAAGCCTAACATTCAGCTACTCTTATTATTGTGGTATACTGTTCCAACTTAATTGTGTTATTATACTTTAATTACATAGTTAATTACACATTGAATTACATTTACATTCAGTTTACATCCCATATCTAGTTAAAATTGACACAAAGTTTCTCCATTTTTTATGTCAAAATAGACAAAAACATTGAAGAAATTGCTAATAACGTATTTCCTCTTCTACTACAAAACCCAAATGTGATATTCATTGAAAGTTTAGCATCCATATTATTCATCAGGATTTCTGTACTTGAGCTATGAAAGAGAAATAAGTAGTATTGAATTACACCATGCACTTGTTTTTGCCAATGATAACTCATTTCTAAGGGTTAATCAAATACTTATGAAGATTTTTGAAGAATCGTTTGTTAGATCAGATGTGGTGGATTAAGACTGGAGATATACATCTCCAGGAGCAGGCTTGGAGACCACTGTCTCACACACACACACACACACACACTCCCACACCTCGGAGTCAAAGAATACCCATAGAGAAAATCAATATAGAGTTCAGGAACATTTGCATTTCTAACCTTGTGTCTCACTTTCCTGCCTTTGTTTCAGTTTTCATTTGCCCCGGGACGCTGAAAGCAGTGGGGGAGCCCGCCTTTGTGTTTGAGGCGGAGCAGCAAGCGGGTGCCTGGTGCAAAGACCCCCTGCAGGCAGGCGACAAGATCTATTTCATGCCCTGGACCCCATACCGCACGGACACCCTGATAGAGTACAGCTCTCTGGATGATTTCCGGAATGGCCGACAGACGACCACATACAAGCTCCCTCACAGAGTGGATGGCACAGGCTTCGTGGCCTATGACGGTGCCGTCTTCTTCAACAAGGAGCGTACCAGGAACATTGTCAAGTTTGACCTGCGCACACGCATCAAGAGTGGAGAGGCCATCGTGGCCAACGCTAACTACCACGATACATCACCCTACCGCTGGGGAGGCAAGACAGACATTGACCTGGCGGTGGATGAGCGGGGGCTGTGGGTCATCTATGCCACCGAACAGAACAACGGCCGCATCGTCTTGAGCCAGCTGAACCCCTACACGCTGCGCTTCGAGGCCACCTGGGAGACGACCTATGACAAGCGCTCGGCCTCCAATGCCTTCATGGTGTGTGGCGTGCTGCATGTGGTGCGCTCCACCTACGAGGAGAACGAGAGTGAGGCGGGCCGCAGCCACATCGACTACATCTACAACACCCGACTGGGCCAAGGCGAGCATGCCGATATTCCCTTCCCCAACCAGTACCAGTACATTGCTGCCGTGGATTACAACCCACGGGACAACCAGCTCTATGTGTGGAATAACTTTTTCGTCCTGAGATACGACTTGGAGTTCGGGCCACCTGACCCTGATGAAGGTAAGGCCTTCATCTCTGTCAACACAAAAGTCTGATTTTCTTTTCAAATCAGATTCAAATCAGACCTCATCAAGGCTAAACTCATATATAGGTTTAAAATGGTGAAAATCTGATTGTTTTCCTTAAATGGTACAGTGAACACACAAATCTGATCTATTTCAATCAGATTTATACCACTTTGGTTGTGTTAACTTTCTTTGGCTTTCTTGCTCAATTGCGATTTTTTTATGTTTACGCATAATTTCATCAGTTAGCTGCTGCTGATATTGAATGATGATGACAATTATATACACGCACACTGAAGTGCACTGGTGAAAACAAAAACCCTGAAATTTGAATGTGCTCAGTATAACTGCTTGACTGGAGATGTGTTTAATCTAGGAGCACCTTATATAAAAGTGGTTCGAATCTGATTTGAAGAGATTTTTTGTGTTCACACAGCTCTCAATGTGTTTTAGGTTTGAAGTGACATCGGATACATGTCAGATATGTGTCCATGATGGAAACGGTCAGATTGGCTATTTTTCATATCAGCAATCTTGGATATAATTTTACTGATTTGGAAAACGTATGCATGTGAGTCCTTCCAATAACAGATATGTGTAACTTTACATTAAAGTCATTTTCAGAGCATAAAGACTGAATCTGAGAGAAAATTCAGAATTGAGCAATAAGGCTTGTTATGTGAATGCAGACCGTGTTTGGACTGCACGCTTGTGCTTTTAAAATGTGTACGCAAGTGTGAGCTTGTGCTGAATGTGCTAGGATATGTCAAAGATGACTGGGCCTTCATTTAGAATTGTGATACAAGTGCGACTTGGAGGAGAAGCGGTCAGTACTGGTCCTCTGGAGAAGCTCCGCTTGTAAACAAAAATGACAGGCTTAGGAAACACAAGACATGGGCTGATTTCCACTGCTGTTATGAGCCAAGCCGCCTGCAAATGGTGATTATTGGTGAGAAGAGCTGTGAGCCGGACGGCTTCACTCATAAAGAGGCTCCGACCTCATCAAGTGTCTAATCTCGGGGCCCTGCGCCCATCTATTATGAGCATGGCCCTGTTAACCTTCCTTTGGCTCTCATGTGGCCCGTTGCGATGTGAAATATGCTATCGCTGTCTTGTGCAAATGCGCTGGGGAGCCTAGAGATGACCGTCCTTCTCCTCCAGCTCTTTAACAGATTGTGATGCCCGTTGCTATGGCTACCTCATCAGGTGCTTTGGCGAATACAATTCGAAAGAGATTTGGACAATCCCCGACATCATTTGGCAAGTGCGAAAGGCAAACATATAGCCTGCGCCCAGCAAGGCCCACAAATCAGCGCCGGTGACAAGGTTGGAGGGATGACTGCACGGTGAAGAAGAGCTCAATTATCGAGGGCCATTTGTTAGATGGATTTGAAATTCACCTCTTAAGAGCTGAGAGGAGCCAGATGTGTCACCAGACAGTGCTCCTCTATCAGCAGGATAATAGGCATAATTACCCAGGCACTCCTTCCCCTCCCAAAGCAGTAAACCCTGGCAGCCGCTTTCACCGCTGTCCACTCTGCCCCAGGGGCAGCATTAGACTTCTCAAAAGTGGCAACCTTTCCATGCATACATGCCAATATTACTCAAAGAACAGCAGTGTGCCGAAGAAGGCATGCCATGCAAATAACCTATTGCCTCATTTCATGTCGAATCTGTGAGCCTTGGAAACTACTGAATTAGGCCTTTGAACGTTTGTAATACTAGTACAACTAAGGCTGAGCCAAATTTAAGTCATGGTTATAAAGCTATTGAGCATTTAAAGAAAACATCTGTAAGAAAATGACCAACATTAGTGGTGTCAGAGATTTATAAACACCCAACGTACATTCTCTAGAGTGCTTTCGTCTCCAGGCTCCTTTACAGGTGTGCCAAAAATCTCCCCTTTCTTCATGATTTGATGTGGAATTATGCTGTTTTGAATGGGCAGCCTACCCATGCAATTCCGTCAAATGATGCATTCAGTTTCCACTGAAAATGTTAACTACTGTGTTTGAGCAGAGGACAGAAATCAGAGGTCTGATGAAGAATGGTCACATCAAAAACAATGCTCCTAATTAAGTCGAAGGTGAAGTACAAACTTTAAACACACTGCAGTTTTGTGGTGTATTTCCAGTTATTTTGGAACAGTACATGCACTCACAGTCTTCCTATGTGAAGGATGTGAAAGGTCAGTGATGTAAGCTTGTGCAGCGTCCAGCTCTCTCTGAGTTTCCCACTTGTGATTCGGACTTGGTCTGACTTTTAAACGAAAGATTCATAAGTTGTTGGATGTATTTCCCATCTGTTTACATCTGTCAAGGGCTGCCAGCATTTTGTGCTTGGAGAGTTTCACATCACATTTATCTGTTATCACTCAAGCCCCAAGTGTGTCTTTCTCAGTCAAATGTCACATTCTGCCTTTCGAAAAAAAAAGAATAGTTAGCAAACAACTTAACGACCAGTTGGCATCTGCCTGTAGCACTGGCAGTGGCAGCCAGGCACATGTTGTGAGGCAAACTCATCGGCATAACTGCCCTAAATGGGAATATTTTAGACGTACATTTGAATTTCTGGGATATAAGCTGCAGGTACTTCTTAGATTGGACACAGTGAAATGTGAATTACAGGCTGATGCTGATACACTGGAAAACCCAATACTTTGACTTTACATGATTAAAATGTGTTAAGTGGTTGCACATAAATAAAGTATACCGCATCAACATCAATCAGTTCTTGCGAGAAAAAGCAAACTTAAGGATAGCAGCTGTGTTGATATCACATATTTTGTTTGTTTTACGACCATTTGGCTTATTTTAATCAAGATCTATTTTTTTTTATTTAGGAATGCATTAATTGTGGGCCAAGGTTACTATCTGATGTTTTTGTGATATGGGTATTGTGGGCTGATATTTGGAATTTTTGATTTTGGAAGGATGAGCCAATATAGGAATTATATGTCGATTTCTACTATTTTTCATAGGGATGCACCGATATGGAAATTGTGGACTAATCTCGATATCTAATGCTTTTCATGTATGTATCTGCCAATCCCAATCCTGAATCTACCCGAGTTAACATTACAGAGAAACACAGCATTTTTATTTAGTGGATTAAAAATATAATAAAAAGAATAGCATAGACACTTCACCGCAGTAGTCCAGTGTCATCTAATCGTTCTACATTTCTATAGTACAATGCGTACAAAATAAAATATTTTTTGAAATATTGAAATATTGATCAAAGCTAAACAGTTATCCAATGCAGATTTTTTGTGCTCCTAACTTTTTTATTCACATATCTACCAATACATAAACATTTTAAAAATGTAGAAATTGACTATTTTACCTGGATTACATTACACATAACTTTTATTTGCATGTGGTTTCAAATGCTGTAAAATGAATAAAATTCAAGAAGTAGTCCTGTGTCACTTAACATTTTGCTCATCTAGATCACAGTAAATATGTCACCAAATATCTGTTTGTAATACTGGTCAAACATCTGTCCAATAATGTTAACTACTTTAGGCAGTTATGTTCCAATACCAATATGATTCTGACATCATTGAGGATCCCATCACCTCCAGTGTAAAATTAAAGAAGCAACATTTAGACTGTTTTGGCTGATTGACTACTACTTAACTCTTACGTCTTTAAAATCCTAGAAGTATTACATACTAAAGCTTATCATTCGGCAACTACAGGAATATGCGTGTCAACTGGCTGAGCTGTTCTTAGATTATCGAAGTGTGTAATAAAACTTTGGGTCAGGTGGCCCAAACGCAATTGTGTAATTGTAATTTTTTCTTATTTACAATAGTGGCCATTTCTGGGTTATTGTGTACATGTCAGCCTTGTCATCATCTGTGCTTTGCTCCATCTTCTGCGTTAACAGAGGTCTAGTCTGGGAGCAGCCTCCGACAAGCTGCAATTAAGTCGATCTAGACACTAGAATTTTAATGGGCCCACCACGCGTGAGAGGGAATGCATGCAAACAGCCCACTTTCGCTCTGACGCTTGCACGTATGTAAATGTGATTAACAACAGAATTATCATAATTACCATCCGCGGGTGATCACAGCGGCGTGACAAAGAACAGCCGAGATTGCCAAGCGTTTCCAATGACAAGCTTCAATTTTTTCCTGTTTGCTTACACCTCAAGATGCCTCTCCGAGACGACTCTGCGATAGTTTAACAAGTGTTGGAGCTCTAAGTTCACACGTAGCGAGACGACTGTCAGGAGTAAGTGACACTTCATGAACTTATGCATGTGAAAGTTGTCTGTTTGCTATAAAAGCAAGGAACCCAACCGAAACGTATGATCTGCTGCCTTTGCCACAGACAATGGGACTAATAAAAGAGATTCCAGTTTAAAGTATTCCAGCTTTGCAGGGAGTTGGCTGATCAATTATATGGAGGCTCCAAAGCAGCCATTCCTCAGTATATAAATGAAATTAATTGGTTAATGTTTACAAGGTTAGCCTGCTCTGCACCTCCAGCTACTTAAACTGTAAATGCCATTATGTTTTATTGTCGCTCTCACTATAGATCGTAATAAAGTGGCTCGTTCTGAAAGGGAATCTAATGGCGCTGAAATAATGTGTCTTTCCCTCAAAATGAAAAGCGTTCAAGGCATAGATAAAACTGATAGTTGCCCATTAAGGTTCACTAAGCAGAAGTTCATGGTTAAGTCCTTCAACAATGCTTGTGCACAAAGCACTGACTGAATGGCATGAAAAAAGACTGAAGGCATAGAGGTTTGAGGCTTGAATTAGATCGTTTCTATGTATTTCATGGATTTATGAATAAGCATTAGGCTGGCTACAGTAATGTTGACTCAAATATTGCTGAATAGAGTAGCATGATACAATAAAGCCATTGTTATATTGAGTCATGAAATTGCGTCTGTGGCTGGGTTTAAAACTTTGACAGAAACGTATCGACTTGATCCTGCAGCTTGGGCCACTATTTTCCTTGCTGTGTTTTGAACAGTTTCTCGTGCTGTTTTTAATATGCAGTCGATAAGAAAGCTTAACCCTCACAACTGCTGTACATAGTGAATATTGAATATTGTGGGTATATTGTAATGTGATGCCTCTATCTGGGTACAAAGAGTGTTGTGTTTATAGCGAATATTGAATGATGCGGGAATATTGTAACATGATATTGCATCATGAGTGCTGTGGGCTGAGTTTCCATTTCATGCCTAATTATAAGGCGTTCAGTAAAATGCTGCCTGGTCCTGCTCTAAAGGCTAATTTGTCCTCAGGTTTCTTTGACATTCAATAATAAAAAAGCAAAAAAGAAATATTACAACATTAAAAAGCAAAGCACCACTAATGCCTACACCTTTCTAGCTTTAGTGGCACTTTCTTATAAATTACCCTGCGTTCTAGGTATTAACCAGGTATGTATGCTGTACAAACTCAAAAGTATTTCAGCTCTACGTACAAAGGTAAGAGTCAAATGTAACAGTTATTTAATTTCCAGTCAAAATGGCCATTAAGTAGAAGTTATTCATTTTCAGTGTCAGGAAAGAAAAATCAGAAAACAGACGTTTAACAGAAAATTACACAAACGCCTCAACTGAAAACTTCTCAACTAACATTTTGAGTATTTAGCGTTTCCACCTTTAGCCTTTATTACAACTTCCATTCTTTTTTGAAATACTTGAGAGTTTCATTCAAATAGGTCAGCCGGGATAAGTTTCCACACATACAGAGTTCAGTCTTAGATGTTGGTTTAATTTTGTGCTTCTGATGATCCAAATAACCCCAAACCTCTTTTCAGACTCGTAGTGTTGAGGTGTCTTCTCACAGTGGAAGGATGGACAGAAACACTTATGGAATTTTTGGATTTGAAGCAAAAGCTTGATTTTCTCAATTCTCTCAGATATGAAACCTTTAAGTAGTGTTTATCTGATGGGGTAGTGTTGGTGGTCTTTCTGGAGTTGCATAGTTGTCAGGGGCCCCATTTAATCCGTAACTTTTAATTATTTCTTGAACTCCAGTTTTGGAAACCCCTGTTTTACTTTGACTTTCCTGTTGCTTATGCAAGTGTATTATCTATTCCTAATTGCATCAGATATATTCCTGAAAAATGGATAGCTTGTACTTTATTACCGATTTGACTGGAAACTAAACAAATGAAGAGTCTCTGACTTGCACAGGCATTGTAGGTTTTGGGTAACATGGTATTTTAAAATTACGATGTAGAATCTAGCAGGTTTGAACTTTTAAGCAGATAAAGAGCATAAAAATATCTCGTAATTTAGTCATTACCAAGGTGGTAACTACAAACATGCTTACACAACATACAGCCCAAGTAGAAAGTAACAGGTACAGACTATGTAAGATTTGTATGTCTTTGTAAATCCTCTTTACCACATATTTACCTACCTGATACTCCAGTGTACTTTCATATGACATTACAGACAAATTCATTGTGAAGATGTTTGTACTTACCACCTTATTAGTCCGAATAACTATCCAAAAATGACATTTTACCATGTCCTAAATCTGATTAATAGCTGGAACCTGTTTGACACATCAATATAATCGATATAATCTTGGAACTCACCATTTTAGCCATTTTAGGCACCTGTAAAAGAAAGCATTATCCTACATTTAATCCCAATCAAAGTCCTAGGCCTGTAACACACAAGCAAAAAAAAACGGTGTCAGTGTGAAAATGGCACTGTCCATAGGCCTCATTTGATAATTCTGATGTTCCTCAGGGGTGAATACTGATATAGAATGGCTCCTGAGTCATTAGCGTAATTTATACACCACACACTCAGAATCACAACCACACGCACTCACACAAAAGGGAACATGCACCTTACTGCCACTGGGCACTAGCCTTTTTTTATCCATATAACGATTTAGCTCTGATGCTAACGCCTGTCCCTCAAAGGAAAATGCTAATGTAACATATGTGACAAGAATCTGTCTGAAGCCTTTATCTCCTGGTGTGGTATTGAAGACCAGCTCTCAAGCTCACAGCATGCGAGGCCACTTGTAGCTGTGACGATAACAGCGCCGGATGGGGAGGTTGTTAAACTTGGCTTGGAACCGGAGCTGTGTCACAATACACATGTCTTTTGACACTGGCAAAGCAAAAGCAATAGCGCTGGAGTTCTCTTTACGCAGAATAGCATTTTTGGAATGTGGCTCGGAGACTTGGATTACATTTCACTGGCCGCCGCCTGGCCGTGAACAGCTGAGACATGCGTTAATGGATTATGAGTGCTGTACTGTAGTTCCTCTCAATGTCAGGAACCATGATAATTAAGTAATCTTTTTTTTCTGTGCTGCAATCTGCCACACTTCATGGTACATCATTGAGGCTCATTCCATAGTCTTACACTACTTGCACTGTATATATACACTCCAGACAGAGGATTTACAAGAAGATTGTGACTTCACCATCAAAAAGTCTTGTGTTATTATAGGCCTAGTCAGTAATTTATGCAGTGTTAGCTGTTTCCAGCCAAAGGCTTCAAGAAGACATCCACTAAAACAAAAGCAGTGCTTTTGCCATCCTGGCTGTTGGCACACATGGTTGGGGTTTGGAAGTGTTCTTTGCCAAACCACGGCCTGAAAAATAAATAATAGGAATTGCTTATCTTCTAAGGACATTTCTACTAGAAGTCTGCCAATAAAACATGTACTGATAATTACTTAATGCTTTTTTTCCTGCAGTCTGCTGCACATTATACATCACTGTGGCCCATTCCATACTGACATGACCATGCTATAAATATGTCATGACAGATGCCATAATGTGTGATATCATGAAAGATTATGCCGCATGCAAGTGCGCATTAGTTAGCTGTCAGGACATCAAATATTATAATATATGTCATGACAATTGCCAATAATGGAAACACGACACCGTTATATTATTGGACATAATCTGTCATGGCAACTCCTGACTGGATTCGACTCTACCATTACATTTACGGCATTTGGCAGATGATCTTATCCAGAGCGACTTACATGATTTTACACAGGTAAGCGAAGGCAGTGTTAGGAGTCTTGCCCAAGGACTCTTATTGGTATAGTGTAGTATAGTAGTATAGTGCTTACTGAAGTGGGGATTGAACCCCAGTCTACAGCATAGAAGGCAGAGGTGTTGCCCACTACACTATACCAACTGACTCTACCATGAGATGTTTATGGCATGGTTATGTCAGCATTACATAGCAGGATTCATGTAAAGTGTTAGCCCATAGTCTTACACTTCTTGTGCTGTATACAGCTCAGAAAGAAGATGTACAAAGATGTAGAAATTTCACTGTGAAATTGTCTCATGTTGTTCTAGGCCTTGTCAGTAATCTGTGCAGTCTTAGTTGTTAATACTTTATACACAGGCACAAAAACTTTTGTTCACTAAAATAAAAGCATATTCTGAGCCAGTGTTAGGCATTGTTGTCTTTCACTAGGGTTTTGAATTGTTGTCTCATTGCTTGGAGAGGAATGAATCCTTAGCTTAAAAAGGCGATCATAACAATAGCTTATATTCTTACGGCATTCATACTCGGAGCCTTGCCAATAAAACATGTGCCAATAATTAAGTATTCTCTTTTTTCTATGCTGCAATCTGCTACACTCCATTGTTGCAGCTTGTTCTACATTGTCTTATACCATGTTTACTCAAGAGGAGAGATTTATAATGAGATTGTTATTTAAGAAAAAATATTGCACTATGAAAAACAGTCTCATGTCTCTCCAGGACTTTATAGTAATGTACGCAATCAGATGCGTTGATATCTAGTACAGTCACACTAAAACATTTGGCTGATTCGAGAAGGCATCTGGTGAAACCAAAGCACTTCTTTCCCCACACTGGCTGCTACCACATTCGGAGCCAGTGGTAGGCATTATTGTCCCTTGCTGGGGTTTGGAATTGTTGTCTTATTGCCTGGACAGGAATGAAAAGATGGCCTGAAAAAAAGGAATCATAACGATGGCTTATCTTCTGAGGGCATTTCTAGCAGAAGGCTGCCAATAAAATGCATGCCTAAGTACCAATGAATGAAAAAGCTCACAGTGACACTTCAAAGAGTCTGTCTGGAATGCACGAGCACACAGCCTTACCTTGGCCCGAAGAATTAAAGAGCTGTAATCACAAGCGCCAATAATTTCCAGGAGCATTTTCAAATTAATACGAGGTGTATAGAGAAAATGAATTTGCCTCGGAGGCCGTATTGATCTTACAGCCAAAGAATGAAATCATAAAATTAATTAATTTCATCAGTAAGTATAGAGCCTCATGCAGGCTTAGAAAGATTCAGCCACTGACTGACATCCTGCCACGTCCTGCCTTGTTTGCGCAATCACTGAGTCCATTGGTGAATGAATGACAACAAAGCGCATCTTGGTATGTGTCACTCACACATTTAGAGCCATTATTGTGGCCCGTAAGTGAGTCAGATAAGGTCAGAGGTTGTGGCCCTGAGGAGAGAACCTCCCGAGGAAGGGCTGCCAGGTCCGTTGCCGTGGCGTCAGAGCGTGAGAGGCATTTGGAGTGGAAATGAAACATTCAGAGAAAACAACCAGCAGAACACAATGCAGCCTGAAAAAGAAACAGACATTATGCTTATTCTGCCTTTCTCTCTGGGCTCCGGCTCTTTTTTCCTCTCTCAGCCTCCCTGTTTGCCTTCGCTCTCTCTGTCTCATCCACTTTGTGTTTGTCTAGAGGCAGAGCGTCAGCTCCATGGTTAATAAGCTGTGTCTTGGCCTTGTAAATCAGTTTTTTTTCCCCGAAGACCGGCTGGCACCAGTGCACCAGACTTGTATTTGCCTTTGGTCTTTTGAAAGGCTGCGATAGGAGCATAGTAGTCCGTCTGTTAATTGCTCACATTTGGTAGTTGGGGAGCAGCAAACACCTGTTAGTGTGAAGTGATGACAGGATGGTAAGTGTCTGTTTCATAGGACTGGCAGAAACATATAGTGTTGTTATTTGATTATTCCTACAGAGTAATACATTACATGAAATCACAGGGAATTGTAATACAGCAGCAACAGTTAGGGCCTTCAAATTTCACTGTTGGCACTATGTATTCTGTCATATTTGTCCATCAGACTGCCAGGTAGTGAAATGTGATTTATAAATCCAGGGAAAACGTTTTGACTTCTCCAGAGTCTGGTGGCTTGCTTTAGACCACTCCAGTTGACGCTTGGCATTGCACATTAAGATCTTGGGCTTATGTGCAGCTACTCGGCTATCGAAACCAATTTCATGAAGCTCCTGAAGCACAGCTATGGTGCTGCTGTTGCTTCCAGAGGCAGATTAGAACTAGATTTATGTGAATTATGTGCTTCGGCATTCGGCAACTGTGCTCTGGTGAGTTTTTGCGCAGACTACTGCTTGTGGCGAAGCTGATGATGCTCTTAAGTGCTTCTGTTTTACTGTATTAATACTCACAGTTAGAATGGGAGAAATAGCAGGACAGAAATTTCACAAACTGACTTTTGGCAAAAGTGGCATCCTCTGATCCCCATGTTTACAGTTACTGAGCTCTTTCTACGACTCATTCTACTGCCATTGTTTGTCTGTGGAGATTGGTGCTTGCTTAGCAAAGATTATGGTTGAAACTGGACTCAGTACTTAGGAGGAGCGTCCACATACTTTTATATGCGTCTACATACATAAACATGTATGGAGGATGAGACAGCCCTTTTTGAAAAATTGGGTGCATCCTCGAAGATCTTCATTTTAAATCCTAAATGTGTTGTTCTCTGAAGGCCTTTTATGAGCAGCAGTAGTCAATAAGATAGAAATTAATAAGTGTAGTGAGGAGCGATTTCCAGTCTATAATTATCTTTTACGAGGAAAACAGTGGTGGAAGCTGTGAAACAAATGCCCATCTGTATTCAGTTAAGATCCTGTAGTAATCACTCTGAGAGGTAGATCAACAAAAACAGTTCCACGCCACTGGGGTTGTCACTTGAGTAACAAAGTCTGCATCATTAATATGAATCATTACTAGTATGTTCGTTTTTTATAGTGCTGTGTTTGGATTTGTTCCAGACTGAGATTACACAGTCCTTCCCACTGTAATGGCCCAGGAATGCTTGTACTTTTTACACTTGAAATTGTATTATTCTTAGTATGGTTTAAAGGTGGGACAAGGTTTCGTCCTAAATGTCTTTTTATTATCAATGTTTGTGATTTGAGAGAAAGGTATTATATGTAATTTGATAATTATACTGACCTAGTAATTGTTTGCTGAGCAAACTGAAATTGTAAATGGTAAAAAATGTGTATAAAATATCACTTTTAATACTGCAAGAATTTTAAAACCACAAATACCTTAAGTGTGTAATGAATTCAGTCAGCTTCAAAGAATGGACTTTAAAACTGTATCACATGTTAAGATTTTGATATAAAGCCAAATGAATTGTTGTAGCATGCAATCGCTATCAATGTATCTATACACAATCAATACAATGAAGACATTTTAACACATAAAATGTTAAAATCAAATGGAATTTTGACCTCAGAATCAAAACATTTGTTGAACCTGAAAATGTATGTATGATTACACCAGATAATCAGCCAGTAATTACTGAGTTTTAGCTAAGACTGCCCTGAATTTACATGTAGATTTGACATCGAGCTGAAACCAACAGAAAAATACTGGTTTGGGTTTTAGAAGACCAAATAAAACTGATCAGATTCTGTTCAAATATAGACTGAAATATAACGAAAGTGCTTGCACCTCAACACAACATAAAGTGAAGTAATGTACATTACATGAAAACAGTAGTAACCACATGTAGCCTAACATTAACACAAGACGCTAGCTAAGTTTTGGTGGTAGCTAGTTAAGTATTATACAGTATTGCAGTTCTGTTAGTTTAAATAGCTTTATTTGCACACAAATGATACAGCTTGGGTTTCTTTGTGAAAGTGTTACTGGTATCAGCCAAGTGGTATCAGCTCTAGTTTCACCTTGAATTTTTCTTCTAGCAGTTGAAATTTTATTGGTGCTGTTTTTGGTCTTCTCTTCACAGCAGGTTTGGTACTTTTGAACCTTGGCCAACTTTTCTGCTGCTAAGTTCACTCTCTCGGTAGCACAGGTAACACTGGGTAATGAGGGAATGATTCACCCCTTAAACCCTTTTTCTCCCCAAAAAAAGGAAAACAGGTGTTTCTCATCACACCCATATATTGCATGCCGTCAGCTACTGGTGGAAGTGCTGCTTGCTTGCTTTGATGCGAGTGGCTGCTAACAACCAAAGGTGTGGGTGGCAGGTGTTAGTTGAGGTCAACTGTATCAGCTGACTTCAGCTCTGCCGTTGTAAAGAATGGGCCCCGGAGTCGTTTCGGGAGACAGCTAGCAAAACAAACACTTCACAAATGCTAAGTAAAACACACATCCGTCTCAATCATGGTTTGATTTAAGCTCGGGATCCACAAGGAAACAGTCATAAATGACTTCAGCTACTGGGTCACATGATCGATAGCAGGGGTGAAGAGTGGCTGATAAATTGTCCCCCAAGGACTATTTATTCACCGCAGTAGAGCGAGACACGGTTTGGGCTGTATTGATGTCACATATTTACTGAGCACATGCTGTCTATGTTTTATATTCGGTCTGTGTGACAAGCACTTAATTTCCGGTATTGAAACAAATAAGATGACAAAATCTCTTGGAACCATTGATGTTTTCTTGGCTGTGATCTCTTTTTTTTCTTTACAAGGAGAACCAAGAGACAAAAGGACATTTAAGAGGGAGTTATTTGCCCATTGTTTAAATCAAAATGGGTTCTTTCCATTTGTAATCATATCTAATCCCAGAGCCTAAAACGTATTAAAAGTTGGAATTCAACTTAGAGCCTAAATCCCATTAAAAGTTGGAGAGTAGTCTCGCCATGTGTTGTTTTTCTGGTTAATGCCCATTCATGCAGGCTGGTGTAGCAAAGCAAGCAATGTCAAATAATTCAAGCGGTAGAAGGGGTAGAATCCAACCCAAACCTTTCCTTATCCTCAAAGAAGACTTTCCACACTGCTGTGCCTTGGAAGCCGTTCAGGAACTTTTCAAATGTGACAGTTTCTCTTGCCTGTTTTGAGGCCACCTATTTTCTCGTGACACTTCCGCTGAAATCTGGTAGCTGCTTAAGGAACTCGGGCATCATTTGCCTCATCCAGACTAAACATACACACACTGATCCCTCCTTTATTATCTTGTTGTCTCGCAGCCAGCCTGTTTCCACACACATTTAATAACTTGCTTTTGTGCCTTCCCTCACAAGGCAGCCATCTGGGACTCGAGATGGAAGGAACTTTCGGACAAGCAGAATGGGCAAATGAAATTTGCATTTTGTGTATAGGAACTCACTTTGAGCCCAAAGAAATCGAGCGAGAACGTGGATGCTGTTTTAGTGCTAACAGTGGTTTGACAGTGCTGTTTTTGCTTCAGCCGTTGGTAAGTTCACTTAAGCTTTTATGCAGATGAATGATAACCTATATGCCCTGCTCACTGCTCCTCCTTTACTTGCTTTCATTCCACTCGTCAGCACAGCATGCGGTGTGCCTACTCACCCCGCTGCTCGTGTTATTGCTAATGTTCGTCTGTTGCTGAGTGGTCTTCGCCTCTGATGGACTATATGTCCTTGATTTCTGATTCTTCCACGGAGAGTGACTTCACCAGCTCTTGAAATGACAGCTAATTGAGCCTCGTTTTCTGGCAGAGTGCTGCTAGATGACGCCCTAAGATTCCTCCTTTCTGCCCGCCTGTGAAATTGTTCGGCATAATCAAAAGAAAATTGTAGAGCTGCGAGACAGGAGATGTCAAAAGAAACAGTGAGGCAGGCTAGGTCACTGACAGGCGCTTTACCTCGCTTGCTTGGCCACCCCCTGCTCCCCCCCACTACTTTTTCCCCTTTTCCTCAGGCTTTAGGGCTGAAGCAGACCATTTAAGTAGACAACGCAAAGAGAAAATTCAATGGAAGCTGAGAAGAAGGGCCAGAGGGGGCTTTGGGATTGAGAGGCATTCCGTGATCTTCATTTGGATTGGCTGACAGGGTCAGATAGGTGCATGACGGGTCATTCAATGATATTAATGTTTGCTTGTCAGCAAGTTGTCTACGGTATCTGCTGCTCTCACAGGAGAATAGGACTTTCTGTTTGTGCTCACAAGGTGATGGTCAGTCAAGTGTTTGTTTGAGATGTTGTAAGGTTATAAATGGCCTCATGTTCAAGCCTGCAGCGGAACATTGCTGGATAGTGCCCCTGAATTGCTGTCTGTTTGGACAAGCGATGGGAGTTTGGAAGATGTAGTTATGCCAGATGGAGATTAAGTGATTTTAGTATACTATATCTGCATTAGTGAGCTTCTGAAGTAGTGTTTTTCAATGTAGTCCCTGAGGGCTGCCAGATTTTTGCTCTTTTCCAGCTCCCAAAGTGCCTGTATCAAGCCATTAAGAACACTGAACTGAACCTAGTACAGGAGTGCTGGGAGCTAGGTTAGAGGAAAAATGTGGGATCTGGTGGGTCCCAAAAGCTGAGTTGAGAAACTCTGTTCACAATAGACTGTGACACAGGCTCTGTTCCTTTCATTTAGTCTTGAATCCAGTGTGAATTTTCATACCTTTCCAAACATATTTGTTATTGTATAGTTTGTGAGTTTGGCCCATACCTTCAACACATGATTGTAGAATGAGAAAAGACTGTAAGCTAAGGGCAGAGAGAACTCTGAGAGCTTGAGCTAGAGTTCTGGGCAGCTTCTGCTTTAACCTATAAGGCTTAAGCCCTTTTGATGAATAGAGGTCTACTCTAAGAGACGAAGAGTGAAGATAAGAACTTCACAGGAAGCAAAAGTTAGAAATCAGAAGTAGTAGGAGCTTTCCTTGTTGTTCCTGCTCCCAAAATGTAGTTATTTTTTAACTCTGTTTTCTGAATGCTAGGGACTAGAGATGGGGACTTGAGTTGCATTTTGACTGACTCGAAATTCAAGTAGGACTCGCCCTTGCTTGACTTTCAATTTGATTCAGACTTGAGACTTAAGGCTCATGAAATTTCAGCCTCTGTCATTACTTCAGTGTCGTCTTCCTGCATCTCACCACAGCATTAAGATGATGCTGTACTGAAGAATGCTTTAATGAAGCTCTACGTACATTAAATGCAGCATTTTAGCTGATGTTTTAGTAAGATGCAGATCTCATTTCTTAAAAACCTTAGCTAGATTAACTGTTGCATTAACAAAATAGCATCATTACTATACAAACTAGGGCCTAAACAGCCATTTCGGCTCCCGAGTGGCACAACAGTCTAAGCTTTGGCCCTATCATATTAAAAAAAACAACCATTTCAAGTTGTTTTCCCACACCTGGCAGGTTGTTAGTATGGATTTATTTTTGTACAATGAAATGCCTGCAACAAATAACAAGACTGAAGCCAGATTATCTACTAAAGACATGAGACTCGACCTACACTCGAACCTCACTGACTTGAGACTTGACTTGGGCTCGCATGAAGCCACTTGATAACATCTTTGTTTGATGAATTTGTGCTTTGTATCATTTGTGATCTTTCTGGAAAGCTGAGATGGAGGAAAGGATTTCACTATTACTAGGTTTAAAAGCACATAACGATACATTTTTATCCCACACACGGCTTGTGTTTCAGCTTATTCTCTTTTTATATGGACTTTATCTACAGCTTTGCATGTTACATTCAGGGATGAGTTAAGTGGGTTACTGTTGGCAGTTGATATAACAGAGTATGCATACTCCAAAGTGGGTAGACATTGATAATCACCCACTGATGTTAAGAATGTGAAATGTGTGATGCTATTTCTGTCATAGAAGAAAAGATGGTGAGTATGGAAGGGACTGAATAAGTGAAGGGAGTGCATGAATGAGTATCTACCTACTGTTGCAGTCTTACTTGGTTGCACTAATCACTCGAATAATCAGTAGAGTGTCAGGATGTTACAAGCAGCAACTGTTTCAGCCCAGTGGGTCACTGTGTTCCAGCTTACTTTCCTTTTTCAGGCAAAAAAGTGGAGCTGCTGCAGGGGTGATAGGGAGGGAAGATGGGGAGGAGGGACTTGGGGGCATAATGAACTGCATATTTGGCCGGAATAAAGGAACAAAGGAAAAGATGTTCCAGATTGGCGGCTTGGACGCTGGCCCAGCATGTGCATTGGCTCGGAGGAAATGGAGATCCGTGTCCGATGATGGGTTGCAATAAATGCGAAACGGCCCTTCCCTCCAAAATCGCTCTCCACCCTCCACAGCAAGTTATACATTCCATTGGCCCTCACTGCGCTCTAGCCAGCATGATCCGAGTGATCAAGTGGCTTTAGCTGCAATCAGCCAACCCACAAACACATTTACACTTCTGCTGGCATTATCCTAGCAGCGTGCTTCAGCATGGTTAACGTCACCGACAGAAGTGTTCTCTCAAACACTCTTAACATACATGAACGAAGCAAACATGGCTTGGCGCCCAGCTGCGTTGAGCCATTTCCTTTTCTTTCTTTTCTTTGAGGAGAGACGGGTTTGAGGGTGCATGTGTGCGTTATTTGAAATATAAGCTGCACACTTCATCACAAATTCTCTTAAATATGTCAGACTGAACAGCGTCAAAACCTTCTTATCTCTGCTGTGATGCACAGGATTTTTTCCCAAGGACTTTGCATTTTTAGCTTCCTCAGATTCACTTTCTCAAAGAATTTGGCTGACTGGGGTGATGGAGGGAAGGAGAGATGGAAGGAGAGAGGAGAAGAGATGGAATTGGAGAAAAATAAAATAAAAGCTTGGTTTTGTCTCTCGCCACTGACATTCAGAGAACCAAGTGGCTCCAGAAAAGGGGATGATGTCCAAGCAGAATAAGGCTTCAGAATTTCATGCCCCTTTCCCGAGTTCTGGGCACAATGTGGTACAGGGGATGAAAGGCTGGTGTAGTTAAATATTTGCATGGCCATCAGCTTTGTGGTGGAGAGAAAAAGAAACAGCGTGTTCTGGACAGTGGCAATGCCTTTCTGCTTTGAATTAGCGCCACATCTGAGAAAGGAAAGGCCACATGAAGACCTCCAGTGCAGTTTACACAAATCATTATCAAAAGGGAAGCTTGCCATCATCAGAGAAGAAGACACAGTGGTTTATATACTAAACATTTGATGACTTGATATATTTCAGAAAAAAAAGGCTCAGGACCTCAGTGTTTAATGGAAAAAGAAAAAAGCTCTGATTGTCTCTTGCAGAGGCCTTCAACTCCAGACATTAAAATCTAGTTTGGGGTCCTATACTTTGCAATCAGTGGTAGGCATGACTCTTGGTGGCCATTTAGTTACATCAACAGTTAGTTAACTGGAAGTGATTACAAAATCTAGCACTGGAAGCTGAATTCAAGGCCTGGATTCGAAGACCTTTGGTCTATTACAATACCCAAGTATTTCTGAATGGCACCAATTTCCTGGAAACTGTATGATAACAGTAGTTATGTGTTTGACATTTCACTGTGCAAGATGTTTCTTTGCCAAATTCCACAGCAGACTGTGGGCTATCATGTATGCTCACTTGTGCTACATGCAAGAATATGCAAAGATTTTCTGACAGTAGGTCGACTGTGCCAGAAAATGACTGCATTCTGCTAGTTGTCATCCATCAGCTTCACTTGCACTATCACCATTCCCAGTATCATCTTCCCATGATGTACTGCAATTGCAGCAGCACTCACATTTTAACCAGATATTGTAGGCACCTAAAAATACGACAGAGGGTTTGTCTTACTATTTGTATTCTCTGCATTTTGAAATGATTAAAAACTAGCAAATGACACATGAGGAATTCTTGTATTTTAGATTCTTCAAAATTGCCCCACTTTGCCTTGATGCAAAGGCAATGCCCAAAAATGTATGCTAACCATGCTAACTGTTAAGTTGTATGTGAACAGTTGCTAACAGTCAATAACAGTGATCGCTAACGATCTTGTCTTGCAGTGTCGACAGTGCCGGACAACGTGGTGTCCACAATGTTCCCCAGACGGACCACAACTACCATCAGCAGCACCACCAGCAGCACACATCGGGGCATGGCTGATGTGACAGTCACAGCGGACCCCAGGCAGGGCAAGGGGGTGGTGGATCCAGTGATGGAGCATCCTGGGACCATGGACCCCACCATTTCCAGCCTTCCCCCCTCCAGCAGACGATTCTGTGATAGCACAGAGATCAGGGACATCGTCTGGCCGCAGACACACAGGGGGATGACTGTGGAGCGACCATGTCCAAAAGGAACCAAAGGTGTGTATGTGTGTGTGAGAGACTTACGTAAGAGGAAATGTGAACTTTACTTGTTCTGTTATCACTTGAGGACACTATGTACCACCGAGGCTAGAACGAACTGTGCGGGTGTCCATTTAACACTGTAGGACTTTATTTAACACTAGTGATTTTACTGTGTTTTTGTCCAGGCTAAAGTGGGGGGTTTCTATGTTGCTGTGACAGCTTCTCAGTAGATTAAACTAGTGTTTTACTGCACACAATGCAGTTTTGTATTTTCCTGCACCTGTTCTTCGGTGGCCTAACTGTCTAAGGCAGAGGCCTTAAATTTCAGACCTTGAATCCAGTTTTCATTTCGAAATCACTCATAGTTAACTAAAATGTAGTTAATTGGCCACCTAGTGTCATGCCTACCAGTGAATACAAATTCCAGGAGCAGAAATTGGATCAGAAACTGGAACAGAAACCTCTGTTGTTACTGACCTTTTGGTTGGGAAACACTGGATTACATGCTGCACCCTTGACTGTTAATTTGATTCAGCTGGACATTTTTTTGGGATTGGCTTTGAAACAGTAGTTTAGAGGGTGGGTTTAGACAGTGATTGTGTTATTTTTGCTCCTCTTCACCCTCTCTCTCTCTCTCTCTCTCTCTCTCTCTCTCTCTCTGCTTCTTCATGGTCAGGTATTGCCTCATTCCTCTGCACAGCCTCAAGTGGCACCTGGAACTCAAAAGGGCCAGATCTCAGCAACTGCACTTCCCACTGGGTCACTCAAGTGGCACAAAAGGTCAGTAACAATTGATTGTGTGTGCATCTTTCAAGTGGTAATTTTTAAAATATGATTTTTAAGTTTTCAATGTCAAAAAAAGAACACAAATACTTTTTGAAAGAATTTTTTAAGAATTGAGCTACAAGTACAAAATCATAGCCAATTTTGTTATTGCTATTGGGTTCTAGGGCTAAACCTCGCCAACGCACATTGAGCATTCCTCTAACCACAGCATTCTTATCAAACTGTTGTTTAGGTAATGATGTAGACTGTGGAATCTACACTCTATAATGCACAGTTCATACGGACATATAACCTACATGTAGACATGTTCATATAAAATTACAGTCTGCTTTAACAACCAATGAATTGAAAAATGTATATGGATTTGATGTTGCCTATAATGACATATGTACTAAAAATATTATGTATATTCATGTGTAAAACAGCAAGTTTTTAATGCAACAGCCTTTTAAAAACATTTAATTCATGCACACTGAATGGGAGGCACAACCTTGTTCCGTTATTTGACGCCAACAAGTGTTTATTTAACCTTCAGGCTGTTACACACCAGAGACTTACTCCTCAGGCCAATTTTCTGTTGCAAATTGTCACAAAGTTTATCAACATGGCTTCCCACTTCCCCCATTCCAAACCCCCTCATTTACCCAACCTGTAATTTGTGTCCCCGTAATCACACATTTGGTTCTAAATTGGGTCAGATCCGGAGTGGAGAGAATGCGGCGAATCTGGCCAATGAACTGGCCCGACACACACAGGGCCCCGTGTTCGCGGGAGATGTCAGCTCTTCTGTCCGGCTCATGGAGCAGCTGGTGGACATTCTGGATGCTCAGCTTCAAGAGCTCCGGCCCAGCGAGAAGGACTCGGCCGGACGCAGCTTTAACAAGGTACACAAACACAATCGCAACAAAACAACCAGCAGCTTATGAGCTTTATAAATAAGTGGAAATGCATTGCATTGTCCTACAGTAATGTTTAAGGGTATCTAGTCATATTATGACAATATTATTTCCCATATTTCAGCCTCTCTTAGTATTACTTATAGATGCATTTCATTTTTTTTTTTTTTTTTTTTTTTTACAGTGTTCAAAAGTTTTTTGGTCATTGACGATGGACCTTATGTTAACATTTAGAAGAATTTCAGTTTGACAGTCAAAAGTTTGGGGACAACTTGCTTTCTTAAACGACTGATAGAAATGAGAAATTTTTTTTTTCAGTGTGCAAAAATCTAAGTTATATATCACACATGTAAATATCTGTGGTAATTATAGTGACAGTACTACTTTGGGAATAATGCCAAGCCTTGTTTGTTTTATGCCCTCATTGTGACGTCAGCACTCATCAGTACTCAAACCTTCCAGGTTTTGGGCCATATTTGGGCTACTTTTAACAACAGTTTGGAAAAGAAAGCTGTAAAATCATTATTTTGGGAAAAATACTAAGCAAGAGTATACCCAAAGGATTAGCGCATAGCTGTTATATGTTGATAAATCCTTCTCGATTCAACAGGATTCAGGTGAATCCAATTGAAAAGTCAAATTTAAATCAAATTTGTACGTGTCAAAAGACTACATTGGCTCCCCTTGCGCGTCTGCCTGGTAGCATGATGTTTGGGTGCAGACAGTTCCTGCTTGCCTCTGTGTTGCTAAGCCCCATTCACAACACCTACCAACCTTTATGGAACCCTGGAGCCCTCTACAATTTGGAATTTGTGGATTTCCTGATCCCAATTGCCCCTGCAGTTCCCAAAGCTCATTTTCCTGCCACTGTGGAATTCAGCCAGACCACATGGATTCCCTGAACAATGACCCAACCCATGCGTGTTTGACTTTTTCAGAAAAAAGCAGAATCCCTTTTCTTCTCTCTCTTTTGAGAAGGCTTTCTTTCTCTTTCCACTGGGGAAGACCACTCCTTCTTGCCTGCCTCTGCCTGTAGGAATTATTGCAGGCTTCTGTGGCCCCAGGGCTTCTTCTTCTTCTTCAAGCCCCCCACCAATTCTGCTTCAGCTCACCTCCCCTGTAATTATAGCGTTAGCGCATCCGACTCACCTGCTGCTGCAGATGTAAAAAGCTGCCTGCTAATGGCCAGGAACCGTCTTAAAAAAAAAGCAGAGGGAAGGAGCTGCGGCCCCTTCATGAGCGTAATTGCCCTCCTAGACGCGGCTCTGGCCGGGCCGTGTGGCGGAGGGAGATATTTTCACAGGAGAATCTCTACAGGAGCCCAAGAGGCCACAGATATCCAACATGAAGGATTGGATGGTGGTGGGCTTAGCAGAGAATGGTAAAAAAAAAAAGACTGACTCATATGGCCTCAAGACCGGCTCTCAGTGCTCCACGCTCACTGCTGAAAGCGCCGGTCTGGAGTAAAGGAAATGAAGTAGGTGTAATTTTGCGATGGAATTTTTTTTTCAAAGGCAGGGCAGATTTTCCTTTCTTCTTCTGCACACCTATGCAGGATTGGTCTGGAGTGAACCTATTAGCCAGTGAATGTCCTTATACTTGCAAAATGTATAGAAAGAAAGAGAGACAGAAAGACAGAGAGAAAGAGAGAGAGAGAGAGAGAGAGAGAGAGAGAGAGAGAGAGAGAGGGAGGAAAAAGGAGAAGGGCACTTTGTTTTGATGGAGCGAGTCCGAAAACGATCATATCGCCAGATAGCACAATTATCCTGACCATCAAATACAAATGACCTCCTCCAGCTCAATGGATTGAGTTTAATGGATTTTCGGGCTTCATTTGAATGCACGGTCCACTACTTGCATCTCCGTGTTTTTTTCCTCGCTCTCTCTCTCCGTGTGCGATTCAGCAGTGCTGGTGTTTTAGTTATGTAAGCTGGTGATGTATTCCAAAGACACTTTTAATTGAAGCGGGGGAAATGGGCTGGCTGGGCTTCTTCCATTTCTGCTCGGCTTCGGCCGGCCGTGCTGATGCTCTGATTACACACTCCAAACCACACGAGTGTGTGCCGGAATGTGGCACCTTGATGTTCCTTTGATGATGCAGCCGCCAGTTTCATATGCTCTTATGTCTTATAACTGTGGGTGTGTATGTGAGGAAGGGCGGTATGTATGTATGTATGTGTGTGTTTGTGTGCGTATTATTCTTGGTCTTTTCTGTTTCTCTGTACTTGTTTGTGTGCGTGTGGGCTTTTATCTTTGTATCTAAGCATCAAAACATGAGAAAAGATGCCCTGTGCCTATATGAACCCTTCTAACTCAGTCTGTGTATGCATGTGTGCTTTTGTTTTTCTAAACAAGTGTCAAAAGAAAGGAAACACATGCCGGACCTGTATAAACTCTACTAACCTCTAATTTCTAACCTTGTGTGTCTGTGTGTGAAGACATCATACGATTTTATATAAGGGCCTTTTTGCTGGTCCTCACTTGGGCATGTGCTGTTTTTACCATGAATTCATTTTTGTAAAAAAAGGAGCACAACGACTCCCTTTTGAAGAATGAGGTTAAGGTTAGGTTTTAGGTGTTGTAGTATTTCTCGGCTACAGTTGTACAAAAATCAATGGAAGTCCTCACATGTAATGCAAGACAAACTTGTGTGTATGTGTGTGTGGATGAGTGTGAACGTCAGGGCCTAATAGGAAAATGATGCTGCCAGTACTGATATTCAGGAGCTAAAACGTCTGAAAACCGATAATAACAGCCATATCATATTTAAAAATAAAACAGACATTAGTTTCTAGGGAAGCACTGAAATTTCAACTGATGGGATGTTTTTGCCAAAAATGGTCAAAAGTGTTATGAAAAAGAAAAACAGCTGAAAATTTGGACCAAAGAACAAAATTTGTAGTAATGAAAATGAGAAATAGTGATTCAAAATGCTGTTGGTTTCTTTCCTTCTTGCATTTAGCAAACAGTTTGAGCAGCAGCAGATCAACAGGGAGGTTCTTGTGTAGTACTGTTTGTGCATATATATGAAGAATTGATCAGCCAAACCAGTTACTACACGATAACTACAGTTAATACTGGGCTTATGGAAAGCTATTTTTGTAGGTTAACAGTGACTTATTATTCTGAAAGTTCCTTTACTTTTTACTGTGTTTTTAGAAGTTTAACTGAAACATCCCTGGCTCCATTCAGCTAGCCAGGCTAAACTAGCATATGTCGCACTGTTTGATTGTTGCAGTATCTGTGCTAATTTCGAACATGCCGGTTATGACCATTTATGACCACAAATTTCAATAGGATATATATGATGAACTGGTATACCATGAAATAAGTTCAAATATAACTGTTAAAGTCACACTTATTAAAAAGCAGACGCTCTCAAAGTATTAAAACACATAATTATGAGGGCTCCCGAGTGGTGCAGCCATCTAAGTGTTGACCCGGTCATCAGGAGATCAGCGAGTTTGATCCCTGGTGATGTTACAGCCGTCCATAGCCGGGGGTCCAAGAGAGCACAACTGGCCTCGCTCTCTCTGGGTGGGTAGGATGGCCCTCCCTTCGCCCCCCATCACTCAACACAATGCTAGTCAGTGCAGGCGTCTTGTTAGCTGACGTAACAGATCTGGCAGTTGACGCTTTCCTCCGAGTGCGTTCGGCTGTCCAGTGACGTTGCGTGAGTGGCAGTTCGAAAAGATGTGGTGGTTGGTTTCACAGGTCTCGGGGGAAACCTGTGCTAGCCCCACCCTCCTAGCATTGGTAGTATCGTATGATTGGGGGGTGGAATTGGAAACGACTAAATTGCAGAGAAAACTGGGGGAAAAAATAAAAACAAAATAAAAACTTATTATATCTTAGAAGGTGGAGCTTCTCATAATTCTTTATTTATTAATTCTAATTAATTAATTGTTAATTAGCTCTGTTAGTTTCTCATCTTTGATTAGGTCTTTTCACATAAAGGTACTTACATTATGTCTTGTGACATGCAGTCATAGTTTCGTTGTTAACCATGATGTTGAATTATGTTCAGATTAATCCGTTTAGCCTGTAGTTGTAACTAAAGTAAGCCACCGCCAAACTATCTATAGAGAGTCAAAAGTTTGGGCACCCATGTTCAAATGATGTTATGTTCATTTTCTAAGTGAAAATAAGTCACACATCATATTCAGAGAATGTAATAAAATGTGATCTGTGCAAATAGTTATGGTACATTTTATGTTTTATGTTTAATTCTTTCTAAATATTCAAGGAATTTCTGCACTAAAACTTTCAGAAAATGTTTAGGTTTGTTCCTTGATAAAGATGTTCCACCGTTTGCATATAACATTACAGGCGTCTTTCCAGTACAATATAAAACTGTGCTGCATGATTCGGCAATATTGATAAATCCATGGCCAGTTTTAGTGTCCAGCGATGTATCTGTCGGGCCTCAGAGTGCATCCTGACCTTTCCTCTTTCTCTGTGTGTGTGTACTCTTATTTCTTTAAATAAGCGTCAAAAGCGAGAGAAGACGTGCAGGGCCTATATGAAGGTACATACACGCTGCATCCTGCTTCCCCTGACCCCGCTTCGCTGCATGCGGCTTCTCTGTCTGTCTGGCTGTCTGTCTGGCCGGCTGTGTGTCTGTCTGTGTTTCTGTCTGCGTGTCTGCGGGACGCTCTCTGCTGGATTCTGACTAATTCTTTAGGCACTTGTTAGCGTCTCTGCCTTTGTCTGCCTGGCTGCTGCTCTCTTCTTTTCCCTTTCCCCACTGCCTCTCTCTCTCTCTCTCTCTCTCTCTCTCTCTGTCTACTCCCTTGCATGCTCTTCCTCCTTTACCTTTCATCTCTTTCCCCTCCCCCTCATGCCTCCGTGCTCTCCTCCCCACTTCATAACTCTGGCTCTTTCTTCACTCTCTCTCTCCTCTCGCTCTGTCTCTCTCTGTATTTCTCGCCGTCTTGCTTCTCTTCCAGTCTCCCTAATTTCCTATATTTCCTCGCTCACTCTGTGCTTACCTGTTTTTCTTCTTTCTTTCTCATGCATTCTCCTCCTTTTCTTGCTCCCTCTCCTCCTTTTTGCCTCCTTTTCTCATACTTTGAACCTCCTCCGTCCCTCAGCACTTGAGTATTGTATGAGTAATTGCCTTTCCTACAGATATAATTGCACCCCGCCTTTAGAGTGCCAGTGGTGTGATCAAAGTGGCTCACTTTTTCACCTTCGTCAACTTCCACCAGTCCTACCTTCTGGATGCTGGAGGTCACACGCCATCGTGTGATGAAGTCATTTTCTTCATTGGTGCATTTGTGTTGATATCTGATATGTCCCTCCTTCAAATACCTGGGTTTTTTTTGTTTTTTTTGCACCAGGGTGCATTCTTTTCACTGAAAAGCACTAAAACACACTCTGCTGGAACACTCCCAGCCTGCTGCCACGTGAGGCTCTTTTTGACTGGGGTTTATTTATGTGATAAAGCGTTTTTTTTTACCCCCTCCTTTTTGTCTGCCAAGAGAAATAGGCCAACGTCGGGCTGTTCGCGTGCCAACTTCCTCGAGTGTGCGCTGTGATCCGCCTTTTTCAAAGTCCCTCTCCATTCAAACGCCTGTTTTAGCGTTGACAAAACCAGTATCAAATTAAGAACGCCCCGAGCGCTCCGTTCTCACGCTGTAAATCCAGTTCGTCTGCCACAGGTTTGCTTAAATTCAGAGTGGTCTTAAATGACCTCTGCCCAGAATTTGAACCCTTAGGGCTGTAGAATTATTGTCAGTTTGCTATACATTACATTTATATCATATCACCTCTTTATATGTTACACTTTATATGGATAGCCCTCTGTAGATGCTTAGTAGATGCTTACCTCGCCTTTAACTCGCCTCAACACGGAACCTAGCCCTAACCCTAAGCCTGGTCCTAAACTTAACCCTAACCCTAACACTTTTTGTCATCATCTGTTGAGCATTTATGGGGACTATTCAAATAAAATAGGACCAAATGAATTGACATTATTGTTTAATTATTTAATTAAATAATAACACAGAAATGCATAATAAATACTTATTAAATAATAATACACAAATACTCCCGTAATAAATTACATTGACATTCAAGTCACATTCTTTATCAGTAGTTTTTGCTTGTTTTGATGCCAAGAAATGGCAAAAAATATAAAAAACATGTAAAACATATATATATCTATATATATATATATATATATATATATATATATATATATATATATATATATATAAAACTAAATATTTTCCTCCCACATAAACTGTACACAGCAGTAACTTTTCATCAGACTGAAGTCATAATAAAATGTCTTTGTCTGCTTAAAGACAAAAGTTTATAATCTGTCCACTTGTTTCAGTGAGAAATAGTTAATATAAGATTACACCATACTTTTTGTTACTGCCAGCCATTGATCTTTGACCTGAGAGCACTGATCTGAGCACACATTAAAAATGTAGATGAGTCTAGATGTGCTCCATGTAGTCTAATCAACAGCTAGATTGGTCATGCCCGCCACTACCAAAATAAACAAAGCCATGGCTGGGTCTAGAGTGCAGAGTCGATGGATTGTATTGTTTTACCAGGTGATACTAAAACACAGTTAGCTCATTATCGCTGTGGCTACTGTTACATTGCGCTGACAGTATAAAAGTGCTGGTGTGACTTTTTGTTTGTCAACAGTGCCGTTGTTGCTGTGCAGTACAGGTTGTTTTCTGGTGCAGATCTAGGGCATAGAGTATCAAACTGCACAGCAGAGGTCCTTTAAGTGTTTCTCCCAGCTTTGACATACTTGGTTCAAGCCATAAAGGGCTCAAAGATGAACTAATGTGAAAGAGTTACAGAGCCACTTAAAGGTCTGAACACACTATGAAGGGGTTTTCTATATTTTTATTATTACCACACATAGTATAACAGAGAAATCATCAGATATGGAATAACACATATGAAATTATCTAGGGACCAGTTTGCCCTGTTTGCCTTAATGCAGCTTTACATGAGTGAGGAACCATGACTGTAAATGACATTCAAACCTACACATGTTGCATTTTTACAGTGACTCTTTCAGTAAAGAGCCCTACTATACAGCTCTCACAACTGATTGGAGCCTGGTTAAAGTGCAGCTCGCATTCTCCATCAGTAAGAAATTCATTCTTTCATTTTCTTAAAGAAATGAATCCCACCCTTTCCAAATCAGTATGTGATTGTTTGATTCCACTGTCAGTTCCTAATTATGTCAGTAGTTGATCTAACCTGTAAGGTCTTCTGTCCAGATCCTGAAGTCCAGTAGGAGAGCTTTCTTGACTGTCTGCCTAGATAAAACAGTTGTAAAAAGAAAATCTGACTGGGCAGATCTGACTGGCCATTTCAATATCTTAATCCTTTTCTTTCCCACCAAAGATTAATAATGAAATAAAAATAATACCAAGATAAATACAAGCATGAAGATTCTATAAAATCAGAATGAACTAAAAATGACATGTATTATTTCATTCTTAGGATTGAGTAGGCCTTTTCTGGAGGCCTTGAAAGTGCTAAGAGTTCCCCACTGCTTGAGATTCTTTCAGAAGTTCCACAAACATTGAGAGCTTGTTGACTAGGTTTTGTCTTAGAAACAAAGCTTTACATGTCTTTAAGGTTATGAAAAACAGTTATCTAATCAGATGTCAAAACTTTTGACTGATATTGTATTCCAGAGAAAGCCCTAAAGTGCTCAGATCAGTGGCTTAAGGTTAATCTGAGTCATCTCTAGGTTATAGTGGGCACACTGCAGCTGAGAGCGGAAATAAAAAGCGGTAAAGTGGCAAACGTTATTGCGCTTATTGGCAGTGACAGAGCAGTAGAAGAGCTTGCTGTCACCATGACATAGCTAATCTTGACTCGTGTGTATCTCAATTCTGTTTTATCTCCAGTAAATCGAGGCCCACTCGGTTGAAACTCGGCAGGCTATCTTCTTTTCCTCTTTAATAGCGAGTCTGGAGTGACACCGTGCAATAAGGACCCACTATATGGTGTAGTGAGCTGGTCTACAGTGTTTAAATAAGGTTGGGAATGGCCCTGGAACTGTTTAATTCAGTTAGCACTCGCTCCAGGCCTCAGGAAATGAAAGGATTGTGATTAGGAGCGAGAAAGGGAACGTGAACGTCTCCGTCTTTTTTTTCCCCCCTGTAGTTCGACGGGCTTCTGCGAACAGATCCCGCCGCCCGATAAGCCGTTTCCCCCTCGCAGGAAAAGGCATGCATTCTGAGGGCATTGCGGCCAGATCCTGTTATGGAATGTAATCATAATTGTTCCTTGGAAAACAGGCCGCTTTGTAGGAATAGGACCACTTTGGACTAGTGAATGACAGAAGAATGCCCCATTTATTTGGAAAAGTATCGGGCTGGTTTCCTGCTGCAATTTGCAATAACAATCCCTGTGATGGTTAAATGACAAAGGTAACACACAACACACACACATACACAAACACACGTGCAATTCCAGGCACAAAACCAGGCTCAGTTTGGGCCAAAGACCCACTCTTCAAACCCCCTCCCCCCTTTCTGACCCCCAATCATGGTTTTACTCGCTTGTCATGACTTTCATTTGCTCTCGTTACCCCCTCATGTGCCTCATGTATGAAGTCTTTTTCCTTTTTTCTTTTTTTGATCTCCACAAAGGGAAACGGCAAATATCAAGTGCCTGTCATTTCTCTTGTTTCCACGGTTACAGGCCATCGTGGACACGGTGGACAACCTCCTGAGGCCGGAAGCCCTGAAGTCCTGGCAAGACATGAATTCCACAGAGCAAACGCACGCTGCCACCATGTTACTGGATACCCTGGAGGAAGGGGCCTTTGTCCTCGCAGACAACCTGATTGAGCCCGCCGTGGTCAAAGTGCCCGCCGATAACATAAGTGAGTCATTTCATCAGGCAAACTGAACAGAAAAAAGTCAGTGACAAGGCTTTATGTGTGAGATTTGAGCCACCTATCAAAGTCTAATAGCTATTTTACATACGGGTTGCTCTGTTCTCTCTGGAGCTCATTTCAAAAGAACACAAAACCAAAACAGATTTGGCCGTTTAACCCTTTAGTGCCAAGGCAAATCTTTTTTAATCTACTTTTCTTACTTCATTAGTAAGAGGAGTCTCCAATGCTGTTGTTGCATTTATTTACAAAGAAATAGACATAGCCTTATAGGTTTTTGGTTTTGTTTGTGTCATAAACCAACATTTTGAACTTTCAAATGAAAACTTCAGTCAGATTTTGAGATGCACAAAACTAAAAATCAATGCCACTCTTTTTTTGAATGAAGCCCTTTTCCATAGTAGCCATAAAATTCAATTCTCAGCATTCGTTTTTGCACTGTTGCATTTTTTTTCCTTTAATAAAGTGGATGAAGTATGTCTTATTGCCAATTTATAAAGCTGAATTGAACTAGATATTCAACTTTATAGTTGAGTAACCAACATTAAGAAATGTATGTCATTGTGGATAAACACTGTTTTTATGGTGTCAGGTATTGCAGGACTGTTTGATATGAGGAAATCAGTTGTGTCATACGTTTTATCTCATGTTAACTATCTTTGTGGCAAGGTATGAATTGTTTTCACAGCAAGGGGTTCTCGCTCGCAGCTCAACACAACATTTCATTCAGATGAGCCAACAGCGGCCAGTCCGTTTCACTATGTTAATCAAAAATTTCCAAGTGAATTTCCATTCCACCAGTGAAGTGGCCACTATGGGACTGCAGAAAGAGGTTAAAAAGGTTTTATTAGATGGTGGCTATGGATAAAAGATAAAACATTTTATTGTTGCTGTGATTAACGTCAGTAAGAAGCATTTCCACGGAGTGTGTGTGCACGCTCTCTTAGAAACTAACACAGTACATCCAACAATAAAAGCAGCATGAAGCTTCTTGGTACAGTTCTAGAAAACATAGTACCACAAATGCTCTAATTCCATAGCTTTTACCAAATATGGAAGAGATTACCTTAAAGGTGAATGCACAGTTTGCTCAGTGCTGAGTAATGAGTTACTTACTGGCTCTATTAGCCTCATAGCTCCAGTGCAAAACTAAAGAAGTAACCTTCAGACAGCGAACATGTCTTAGCTGATCGACTACTCGGGTTAAAAGGAAAATTGTGTAAATTTGTTTGTCGGCTGAACCACCACTTAATATTCACGGCCTCTCTTTGAGAAGGCCGTGACCCTTTGGACTCTTGTTCTGACACACCATTGCATCTCAGATGTTGTAGATGTTCATTAAAAGTCTGCTGTCAAAGTGCATAAACCCAAATATGACCCTTTCAGAAAGTTCCACGGAATCAGAGGAGGGAGCAAATGATGTTTGCGCCTGTTTTGCAGCTGCCTGTGATGTGAACAGCAGATTTCTCCCGAGTGGTCCAGTGCCTCCAGCTTCCAAATTAGCTGGCTTCAT
Source organism: Pygocentrus nattereri (assembly GCF_015220715.1). Classification (NCBI taxonomy): domain Eukaryota; kingdom Metazoa; phylum Chordata; class Actinopteri; order Characiformes; family Serrasalmidae; genus Pygocentrus; species Pygocentrus nattereri. The sequence goes on from NC_051212.1 coordinate 13,380,641, forward strand.
TTCATAGTGTCTCTCTTTGAATTTGACTTTGAAGTTAACCTCAAGACAGGCTTCTAATCTAGTGTAAACATTTCTCTCTATTACAAATTCAAATAGTGTTTTGTCATCATTTGACGCATTCGCAAGTCTGTAGGAGGAGGCGTTCAACGTTGGTGGCAAAATGACAAAGACAATTGTTCAGTCTGCAAAGATCTGCACTGTTTAGAGACTGTAGTCCTGCTGCTGAGAGCAGGCCGACATTTCTCGAGAGATGCCACACTAGTCATACTAGAGTGGTGGTCACTATTGATTATATTTTAGTGATAGTTAAGCAATTGTTTTACCTCTTAATTGAGTAATCAAGAGTGTTTAAAATAGGCCAAACAATGTAAGCAGACTCAAGTAAACAATACAGAAACATGCAGAGAGGGTGCTTTGTCCAGTGCTCATTCAAACTGACCCATATAAAAACAAACCTAACACACAGTTCTAGATGTAGTACATTTTCCACCCACTTGAGAGACAGCTGGAACCATCACAGTAACTGTGAGGACGTTTGGTCATTTTATGTTGCTCTATTGTGTCTATTTTGGCTCGGTAGTCTGGCTTATTGGCTTACATGACATGATATACTGCACTGTTCTTCACACAAATGCTAACAAAAATCTTTACAGTCATCCGGAATAATGCAAAGTTTATATTCTCCTCTGCCGGATGTGAAAACGAGCAGCAACAGTCATTCTGTCAAGGCTGTAGCATACATGCGATTGACGTTAGCGATAGCTTCCCATCTTATATTATCTTAGCAAAGTCTTTGCAAAGCAATATTTCTGAAAATAGCAACTGATCCATCAACACACCACTCTAGTTTACATTCCTGCGCATGCATGGTTGTGTTATAGTGGTTGGTGGCTTTATCTTCACCTGGAAGAGTGAGGAATTGGCTAAATTGTTGGCTTCAGCCTTTAATGAGTATCATTAAGTCTTGACTGTTAAAACTTTACGCGACTGAAAATCATAAAACTGAAACTTTCAGTACTGGATGATGGCCACTGGGAACAGGACAGTTCCAGCTTTCTGATGTCTGAGATTCCGGTACTTTCCACAGTGGAGAAGCATCCAAAGATTTCAAAATATTTTGCTGGGAAAAGAAAAAGTAAGAAGTCTTTAAAAGACTTCCTTTAAAGCACAACGTGGCAAAACATGCATATAAATGAATATGTCCGTCACATTCTTACTGTAAAGAGACTTTTATAAGAGTCTTTAAAATGCTAATATGTTTGTTTTTTCCATTGTGCATGAAGTCAGAAGGCATTTAGGCACTCATGTGGCATAAATAATGTAATATGTGAAAGGTGTATTTTCTTTGCTGTAGTGTTTTATGGAGCATACTAGCTTGATTCTGGATATGGGAATAATGGTGATTTTCAGTAAATGACAATTGAAGAGTATAAAAAAATGTACTGGATGTTTAGGAAGAAAACTTGGGAGAGCAAGTATTTATCTGGATGTCGTCAGCTTTGCTAGCAGTTTGGAGATTTGAATTTTTTTTTTTCAAGCAGTAAAATAATCACGCGTGTTAAAGTGATTAGCCTGGCAAATGTTTCTTGCAAATATCACTCTCTTTTTTGTTTTGTTTCCTCAGAGAGAGAGAAAAAACATTTAGTCAAACCTTTTTGCAGAAGTTAAACCAACATAAAACTGAGTATTCATACATGCAGGGCTGAGAGTGTGATGTCTGTTTAGTTTCAGTCGTCACTAATACATCTGAGTGAGCTGAGAGCAGACTGGAGGGTGAAGGAAGCTGCACAGCAGTTGTTTTATGGATGTGCTGAAAAAAAAGGAATCTTTTCGGAGGAGGGTTTATTCAGGAGAGGGAGTGAGAGAGAGAGGGGGAGAGAGGGAGCGAGGGGGGGGGGGGGCGGGATTTTGAAAGAGAGCGGATTTGCCCGATCCTCAGCGCGCCGGCGGTTTGATTTCTCTACCCCGTTCAGAGAAAAGCCGACACAGGCCTGTGCCAGTAGACTTTATTAGTGATGTGAGCTCATTCATATTAGTCAGCTTTGCGCACTCGACTGTCATTTTGCTGCACAGGCCTTTGGGTTGCCATGGTTCTTCCTTCAACCTTTTCCCTCAATGGCCTTCCAGCCCTTTGATTCCAGAGTCAGCTGCGTGGAAACTCTCATCAAACTGGCATTGAGATCGTGCACCTGTTTTACCCTGGTTTCAATCAGGTCTTTTGAGTCGCGATGGAATATTAAAGCAAGGATAGGGCTAGTAGATATCAGAATTTCAAAACCAGATGCAGACGCTCTATTTGAAAAGCAGATGTGAGGAAAGAGTTACTATCCTCTCGAGTAACATAGAAGTGGATTATCAAAAATCTCTTTGTACTTTTTTTTTTAGCTCAAGTATCTCCATATTTTATAATTTATGTGAAATATTTCTCTGAAATACATTTTATATATTTATATACATTTTATATACATTTTATATATTTATATATATATATATATATATATATATATATATATATATATATATATAAATCATTGCATTAATAAGTTTTTAAATGCTGTTTATCTTTTAAAAAATTTAATTGCATTTGTTTTAAATGTATGTATATTTTTGTATATTTTATTTATTATCTTAAAATTAATTCTATTTTCATTATTTAATATAAAATAAATTATATTTATTATGATTATTTTACAATCAGATTTTTAAAATATTATGTTTTTAAACATGTAAATTGAATTCATATTTATTTTAGTTTTACTTAGTTAGCAAGTTGTATATTTTATTTATTATTTTAAAAGTAAACAAATGATATTTATTTTAGTTCTTTAAGGGTCTAAACACGGTACAAACTTCAGTCCCTCGTATAGCTGTTTATCATAGCTTTATAGTCTTTCATAATTCATAGTAGTATATAATAAGTATAATAAGCTGAATAATAAGTCTTAGGATTTATACCAGCATAGTACATCTAGGATCTTAGAGTTTGTTCATTTAATACATTTGCGTTGTTTTTAGATTTTGTCGTCAAAACAATGAAGCTATATGACTTGGTCACTTGGTTTTTACAGATGACTCATAGCTTTTTGGGTTTATTACACATTGTAAAATTCAAACACCCCCAATCAAACTACATACTTTGGCTGATTTTCCAAGTAAAATAAATTAACACGTCCTCTACAGTGAACTGAGCAAACTGTATGTTTTACTCATTTTATTTCATTGGGGTGTGTTTACTTGTTTTCACTTACAAAATCAACAAAACATGTAATTAGAGCAGGAGCACCAAGACTTTCATACAACTGCATCTACATTCCAGTGTGTGAGTGTAGTACAGTACATGTTTTTGTTGTAACCGAACAAAACCCCACACCTGATTCAACTACAAAACAATAATTAGACCTTAAATAGAGATGAATCACATGTGCCTCTTGGCAGGAATACAAAAAGAACCTACATCAGTGCATCTGCTCAGGGACAGGAGTCAGGAAACACTTGTTAGATAATAGAACAACTGTTTTGTAACATGCAGTGTACTTTAATGGTGCACTGCTTTATTGTCCAGCCAAGTGCCTGTATTCGTTCCTCCTAATGACGCACCCTTATTGATGGTCTAAATTTTAAGGACCTGTCTAGACAAACTCTTTAATGTTGAGACAAAAGAGGTGGCCTTTTAATCTGCTCTTCCCCTCAGAAGTGGGCAGTAACTAGTTTCTCTTTGCTGGAGTTTGACTCTTGATGGATTTGAACTTTCCTAAGTTTGATACTTTCACTTTCACACTTTAAGACTGATATATGTAAACTAACTCTTTTTTGATTGGCTACCCTACACACTTAAGAAGGATGGTTCTTCAAGGGTTGTTTGGGAAAAACAAAGGTTGTGTATAGAACCATGAAAATTCAGAGAACACGGCATGATTGAAGGGTTCTTAACATTATGACTCTTCTTCCTTTTCTACTCACTTTTTCTGCCTCCACCTTCACCCATCCATGTCCCTCCATTCCACACACACCTCAAACGCATACCACACACTCTTACTTGGCTTTTCTGTCTCTCTCCACTTCTTCATTTGAGGAGTGTAAGATGTGGTTACAATGCAGGCTGGTGCCCGCTGGCTGTACGACTGACAGAATGTGCCCTGGAGCGCATTAGGGAGCTTTTTCTTTTTTCCCAAGCCATCCACTCTCTCTCTCTCTTTTTTTCTTTCCTTCCTTCTTTCTTTCTTTCTTTTTCGTTTTACTCTCCCCCGATCTCTCTCCTTCCCTTCTTCCCTCATTTTTATTTTTTCTGTATCTCTCAATGGCAATTAGCATAATTTAGCTCCAACCACAACACAAGGTAAGTGCTCAAGGGCTGACTGAAGTGGGTGCCTGAAGAGAAGCGAGAGTGAAGAAGCAAAAGGCAGAAAAGTCCCTTATTTCTAACTGCCAGAAAATAGCAGGCTGGAGAGAGACAGAGAGAGAGAGAGAGAGAGAGAGAGAGAGAGAGCAACAGCAAGTGTGAACTGTCTGGAGGAGAGAGGAGGGAGCTAGCGCTAATGCTAGCGCCTGACCTCGCTGTATTTTCATACATCAAAGGGAGAGTGAAGTGTGAATGGTCTGGAGCGGCACTCCGTCTGGGCCTCAATCAGCTCAGGCTCAAGCCACAAACTTATCGGCAGCCACAGGGGAAGCGCAGTAAAAGTGTAGTGATAGGTTTGATCTCGGCTATATTTGACATTCACACGCTAGCAGGTACTCTGGGTATACGTTTGGGTGTGTGAATGTGTGTGTATGTTTTCTTCCAGCGGCTACTCTCCCTGGATAAGTAAACGCTCTGTATCTTTCTTTTCAGCAGACACTGGTGGATGCAGTTATATCCGAGTAATGCTTTGCAGAGATTGCGAATGAAAGAGAGAGTAGGTCAACATCCAAACCTTTCAGGATTGCATTAACAGAAATGTCATAAATAGATCATTTTTTCAACGTTCTTGTGACCACGGGACCTCGAATACAGCAAGGGGCAGCTGTCAGGGCAGAGATTAAGCCTACAAGTGATTTTCAATGGAGAATCCTCACTCACTGTAAACTCACATGTGTGTTTACAACCTTAAAATGGATCGATGTTTTCAGTGCTTGTCAGTAAACAAGTAGTAAATGTGATTTGTATTTAAATGGTGAAACATGAAGCTATATATATATATATATATATATATATATATATATATATATATATATATATATATATATCCATCCATCCATCCATCCATTTTCGAAGCCGCTTCTCCGTCAGGGTCGCGGGGGGGTGCTGGAGCCTATCCCAGCAGTCTTCGGGCGGTAGGCAGGATACACCCTGGACAGGTCGCCAGTCCATCGCAGGGCAGACAGACAGACACAGACAGTCACTCAGACACTCACACCCAGGGGCAATTTAACATGTCCAATTGGCCTGACTGCATGTCTTTGGACTGTGGGAGGAAACCAGAGAACCCGGAGGAAACCCACGCAGACACGCAGACATATATATATTACAATGGAAAATACACTCACTTTCACAATAATGCCCGTTTCTGCTTGTGCACCTATTGGCATTTCTAGTAGTATGTTAGTACTAAGCCAATGCAATGCACATAAACATTTTTGGCTGTCTAGATTAGACATTCCAAGCCTGTAGAAGACATTTCATGTCATACTCCAGGCTTGTAACAGACTCTAACATATATTTTACCTTCTATCTTTCAGTGAAGCACCCTGTCATAGCCTACTCACTCAAAACAGCTGACTGAAACCTGGCTGGTGTCTACAACTTAGTGACGTTTTTTCCTAATGTAATTGGTCTCACCCATTGTATATCAAATGTGTTTGGTTGACTCCTAATTATGATGGTATTACATTAAACCTTCAGGTCAGCTCCTGATGTCTTAATCAGTGAGAGAGATAGCTCAAGGCACCACATAATGTTTCTATTCAAGAAAAATAAGCAAAAAAATATATAGACATATATTTTTTAGTTCCCAGAAATCATTGGACCTTTTCTAAAAGTCTAGAAGACCCTACAGGGTTCCCTTCTAGTAAACATCATAAAATATGTATCTTAGGTTGTCACGGTCATTAGTAAATAAATAACAACCAGGTGCTGTTTGAGAGTTCGCTTCCCCACAAACTTACTTTGCACCAAATATCAGTGCTCCACTTTAAATTGCCTGCAGTTCCAAACCAGTAAATAAAAACAATTGTTTTGTTTCACAAAATAAAAATGTATGAATATTAAACATAGGTTTGTTTTTCAGTTAGTAAGCCTAAGATGTATTATTGGGTATTGATTAGAATAGTATGTATTCTATGTAAAGTATATAGTTAAGAATAGGGACTGAGGTATGGACTTGAGATCTGCACTATTCTGAAAATGCACATCCAGCTATAGGACCTAAACCTGACCAAGCCTGGCTGGTCCTGCTTAATATGAAACCCGAGGCCCTCCCAAATCTGCTGGCACTGCTGCTAGTGTGTCACTGAAGAGATGACATGCCAGTCCTCATGCTATCATAGGTCAAAATACCGTATTGCAAGCACTGTCTTGTACCCGTCTAGTGTGCTTTTTATCTGATGACCAGGTCATAATGATTCCACAATGAAGACGTCCCTGGCTAACAGTTCCTCTTAGGCACGCTTTCTTTTTGTTTCTACCATGGAAAAAGCTCAGCAGCACTTTGCTCATATAGGCAATACTGAAGAGAGAGAGAAGCACGCAGGAGAGAGTGAGCTGAATTTATGTAGGCATTTCTTTCAAATAACACTGTATCTACCATATAATACAGCCATTCATTACAAAATGAACCCAAGTCTGACCTAAGCACGATGTTGGACGCTAAAACATCAGCCCGAACCTGGCCTGAATCCCAGATTTTGTCAGGCCCCTTTGGGCTTAGCTCATGTAAATGGCCTCTAATGTGAGCTCTTAGAGTCTAATGGGTTAAACAACATTTAAAAATAACCTCAATATCAACACCCTATCAGTGCCGTGGTTCTGCATCCGTGTCTACTAATCAGTTTTCCTGGTAAATACTGTAACTTTTGACCTCACTTGATGAGCTTGCTTGTCTCTCCTTTATTCCTCCACTTCAGTGTTGGACGTGTACGTGCTGAGCACCGATGGCCACGTTCAGGACTTCAGGTTCCCACAGAGCAGCAAAGGAGGAGCCACTATCCAGCTCTCAGCCAACACCGTCAAACTCAACAGCAAGAATGGTGAGTGAGGGAATAATGAGGTTTCAGAAGCTTAGTGAAAGGGCCTTTTGAAAGGCAACAACTGGTTTAACATGAACTTCAGCTCCCAGGATTAGGGGGTGATGCTGTAGCCTACGCCTTTGTCTTCATCTTTTGTGTTTTAAGTTCCATCCCACAGAGTAGGGATTATGTATTTGCTTTTTCTTGATATCTTAAAAAACAATAATATCTCAGCAGCTGTAACTTTACAGGAGAAGGAAAAAAGACTCAACAGACTCAATTTCAGTGTACAGTCAAGATGAATTCCATTAGTTCAGCAAAATGTCAGCATAATTCACGTGTTAAAATGTACATAAAGTCATGCAGAGTGGTTTGAAGTGAAATGTTCCATTATAGAGACCCTTACAGACTCAATTGTGGTGATAGGAACCAGACATCTAAAGCCCTTAATCCTTTTAAAAGCTTCACCACAGAAAGTTATTACATGAAATGATGATGGATGATGAAGACATTGTTTTGCAATAGCTTTGAGAAGCTTTTTGGCATAAAATGTTAAATATATTCATGGCGGAGAAGCACTTGCAAGGTGTTGTAAGGTAAAATAGTCCCCAAAGAAAGTTTGTTTTTTAACATCATCAACATATACAATCTCAAAAGGCATGATTAGGTTCACTGGTGGTTTTGGATAGTAAATAAAATGACTGTATTTGTGCTGGAGGCATCACAACCCCTGATTCCCATCAACACTGCAGAGAAACCATTGTGAAGATGTGGAATTCCCCGTTAATGTATTTAGATTTTATTCCACATTTTTATTACTTTTTTTTTGGGCCGATTCAATATGAAAGTTCACATAACATAAAGGGCAGTTAGCATTTTTCAAATAGAAATGGACTTGTTTTCACATGACAGTAACAGTTGTTTGTGAACATTTCTTAAAAAAAAAAAACACAGCTGCACAAGATTGTCTGAAATTTCACACCTATGACAAGCAGCTCGGGGGCTGTGAGTGCTTTACTGCTCAATTAACTCGACCAAAGTACAACCAGTCTCGGCGCTTTCTTTAAGACCATGATTTACATGCATGACCCTGCAGTGCTTGTAGTATTAGTGGGCATTAAAGTGGATTAAGATCCTTTCAGTGAAAAGACCCCTTTGCTCTCACGGATCATCTATATGTTCATTGAGCCTCTGTCTTTTCTTTCTGATTGGTGGTTTCCTCTTGCTGCGTCACAGGTGTTGCGAAGCTGGTCTTTGTGTTGTATAAGCACCTTGGCCACTTCTTGACGACGGAGAACGCCACCCTGAGGCTGGTGGGGGAGGGCGGGGTCAGGAACCACACCCTGACAGTCAACTCCCATATCCTGTCCGCCTCCATCAACAAAGAGTCCAGCCGCGTCTTTGTGTCCGAGCCGGTCGTCTTCACCCTGGAACATCTTGATGTAAGTGTGAAAGTGGTGCTGTAGTCATGCTGCTGATACTTGTGTTACTGCTGACAGTTAGGGATGGGATGGTCAACAGCTTTAACGGCTTATTTAAATGTGACCAAATTTTAGTAATCCTGACAATCACGTACAGCATGTACTATATTTTTAAAAAAGTCACCAAGGAAGTATGAAGCCTAGAGGCTGCTACAGACTCCCAGTGAGTAATAAACATTGTAGTGCTGGTAATAATTTCATATGTATTTAATTGTGGTTGGGTTTTGGTGTTATTTTTTTATATTAAATTGATTCAATAAAAGTTGTATCAATACAATACTTGTGGTGAAATGATTTTACTATGTTATTTGAGCAATTTCAGTTTATAATACTTAAACGATGATAGGGACTTTGATTTTTTAAACATTTTTTATGACATTTCCTAATTTAAATGACCAAAGCCATATTCATAAACAGTGTTTTTCCTCAGCTTTTCTTTTTCTTATAATCTGTATATGTTTGACATTTACACACAATGACAGCCGGTATTTTAAATACACAGAAATGCTAATGTTCAGTTACCTCAGCTAATGTTACAGCCTTTTTTTCACCTTGCATGTTTCAGATTGAGTTTGTGAAGAGGTAGTCAACTGATTCACGGCATACGAAATGATGATGAAAGTTTTATTTCATGAAATGTGTCCTAGTCGAGTTCAGAAGCTTCAGTAGCTCTCTACTACATGATGCTGCATGACTTTGTATGACAAGATGCGACGCAGTGCATCTGCTGAGCATCCGCTGTGTGGTGCTCTTAATGGTGCCCACTGAGACACTGAAAATGAAACTTATCAGGCTCTGTGACCTCTCAGGAGAAGCATTATTAAAAAGAGTAGCTCTGTACAGTAAAACAACAAAGACCCTAATGTGTTTACCGCCTGCTGCTCATCAGACAGCAAAACCACCACCACAGTCATGGATCTTTTTCTCAGTCTTCATCCCTGCACTTTTTTAAAATGTTATGCCCATATTTACAGTTATACTAAGCTGATTTAAGCCTCACTCAAGCACCTATGCTCTATGCGTCATTGGGGATAAAGAAGAAATACAGGGGCAGAACAAGGACAGCGTTCATTAGAGATATACATGCATTGACATGAATGTTGCACAATCAAATTGAGTAAGAATGTGAGGAAATCTCTGGTTAAGCACGAATCAATTCACGTACTGCTGTGATGGTGTAAAAACCCAGGGCATTTTGTTGCCTTGTGATTATGGATGCCGGTACTCATTAATTACCATAGCTTGACTTTTTACCTGAGGCTATAGAGGCAGCTGTGACTGAAAACTCAGGCACATCAAGATTTTATTGTGTGGTACCAGGCATAAACTGTGTGCACTAAAAAATATATATGTGCAGTCTGATCATGGTCACATTTACCCGTTATGCTACTGTTAGAAGCATATTTGAGGTCTGATTTGGTGTCTTTAGATTTAAAATAGCTTTAAGGATTATGTAATTAACAAGTCATAGAAATGCATTTCAACCAACACTGTGCAAATTGCATAACACACCTGCTTCACATCACATTGAGTTGCTTATGCTTATATGGTTTCTGACATTGTGTGATACACTATTATCAATAAACATGACCAAAATTCAATATGACTGCTGCTTCTTTTCGTAGCTCTACAGTGCACGTTTGTCTCTTACTGATAAAAAGTTCCTCTGATTGATTTTCAGACGGAGAAATATTTTAACCCAAACTGCTCCTTCTGGAACTACTCTGAGAGGAGTATGATGGGATACTGGTCCACTCAGGGCTGCAAACTGCTGGGCACGAATAAAACTCACACCACCTGCTCCTGCAGTCACCTCACCAACTTTGCCATCCTCATGGCCCACCGAGGACACGTGGTGAGCAACCTTTGCTTTACCTAGTTACTTACCTAGTTCACCTAGTTAACAAGCATCATGCAACGTATGAGCGAGTCTTCTTCTAGGTAGTGTACACTACATTAAGAGGGCTCATTCAAGGGTCCTTTAGCAAATTTAGGTGACGAAATATAGAACCTAAATGATAGAACCCTGTTGTATAAATGGTTGTTTAAGCAACCATTTAAAAATGGTTCTGCATAGTACCAAAAAGGGTTAGATCCTTTATGGTGCTATATAGAATGAAGTATTGTTGTTCTGCAATCCTTTTTTTTAATCAATTTTTTAGTTAATTACATTGTAATAAACTGAATTACATTTACATTTGAATTTCATTCTGTTTAAAAGGCTCAGTTCTGCATTTCTAATATTTTGTTTTTTTTTTCCAAAGTCAAGAAATGACAAATGCATGGCAAAAATTGTGCATGCTTTATGCTGCAAAACAAGCCAATGAAGAGTAATAACTAAATCATAATAACATATTGTCTCTCCTACTACAAACCCAAATATGGTACTAATCAAATGTGTAGGCTCTGGACATTGAACAGAGTTTCACCACTTATTTCAAAGAGCTATGAGTAAGAAATAAATAATACAACATCACCTCGTGCTTTTGTACTGCTGATCATAACTGCATCTTTTAAGCGTTTTCTCAACTGCTTCCATCCCAAGGGTCATGTCAGACTCTCCAAATGTTCATAATGATCAGATTATCAACAACAAGCTGATGAAGGCGGTTCAGCCAGATGACTTTCAGCAGAGTCTAAAGATTTTTAAATGAAATGGGCAATAGGTAACATTAAAAACTAATTGAAACAAGTTGTGTTTAGAGCTTGTGGCTGAAAGCCAGCAAGGACACATGTTCCTGAACATGAAACTCATGCAGTGAACAGCAACATACATAGCTATTCAACCCAGACTTGGCTAAGTACGTCGGGGACTGCGTTTATGAGAGCAATACAATTACGGCACGATTACATGATTAATATCATAAGCAGCTAGCATTTAGCAAGTAATGAATGTGGAAACATGGGGTTTGTGGTGAAGGTAATTATATGTCTTGCCCCATGAACTCTACCCCATCCATCGCTTGATGCTAGCAGTAACATTAACCACAATTATAATCCTGCCTTTTGAAAGCATGGGCCGCAAACACATCACCCCTGTGCTGACCTCAGAACTGCTCTGGCTTGTCATGACACAAATTTAATCAAAGAGTAAAAGCCAGATTTGTGTTTCAGCTCGAGTCTGCACTGTGCGGTAATTCCAGAATGAAATAAGCTGGAATAAAATCAGCTTTGAGTAATGAATTAACTCGGCTCATAAAATTCTGGACCCTTCTTCAGATGCTTTGAAACTTGAGTTTTGCATTGTAATAATTGCCTTCTCTACTATTGTGCTCAGTTTTTCCTTTGTACTATTTCCACCACAGTATCTGTTTCAACTAAAGTCACTACACTTATTCAATTGAGCAATTTAGTTGCTGCATTCTGGCAACGTGACTTTTTCAACTTGAAAAGAATGTTGAGTCAGTCTTTGCTGGTCACCGGGTAGTTTGATCACGTCATGGTGAATGAACATCACTGATGGTGGATAATTGTAAAAGACTGAAAACAGCAGTCTGGGCCGTCATGCTAAATTCTCAACTATATTCACCCATAATGTCCTGACTGGTGCTTGGAAAGTGAGTGCTAGGAGTGATGTGGTGGAATCGGGATATTAATCCTTAGAAGTCTAGACTTATTATTGGCATTTTTCTGTGCAGCATAAATGTAATTACACTACTGCTCAAAAGTTTGGAATCAGTGTTTTCAGTATTAAAAGTTTGCTAAGTTTGTTATTGTACATAAAATAACAAAAGTCATTAATATAAACATGTTTCCAAACTTTTAAATAGTAGATAATACATAATTATCTAACTGCCTAGGCATTTTTGTGATGAATTACATTCAAATTTGATGCACACGTTATTGACAGGTTCAAGACTGCACATCTGACTGTGTTTTGCTCGGATGTCAAAAAATGAGAGAAAAGAGAACAGAATCTTTTCACAAAAATGTGAAAGATGTTTTGTCTTTTAACAACAATAACTCATTATAAAATGTCTCCTCTTATGCTTGCAAGAATCTGTGCTTCAAACATAATTTAGCTGCTTTTTTCAATAAGTTACAAATAAGAAATAAGAAATACTTCACATGAAATGTGACAGAGGCTTCTAAGGGTTAACAGTTTCAGCACAGAATTTCGATGTTAGCAGTGAAAGAGTGTAATATGGGCGATAGCATTGATGCTAATGGTGGGGTTGAATGTGGCTGTTTGCAGTGAAGAGTCATTAGCTGACTGTTAGCACTGAAGGAGTATGTGTGTGTGTGTGTGTGTGTGTGTGTGTGTGTGTGTGTGTGTGTGTGTGTGTGTGTGTGTGTGTGTATGAAAGGAAACATGTACCTGTAAATGCTGATAGCACAGCTAGTGTTAGTGTTGAGCCTGTACCAGTATTAATGTGGTCTGGTGCAGGATTCAGGGACATTAGTGATGACAGTGCAGAGAATGTCACAGTGAATGTAGGGCAATGGAGCACTGAGGCAGTGAGTGTGCACTTTAGTAGTGGTTGTGAATATAGTGCAGTCTGGAAATGAACTGATGTCTATAGATTGCACAATTACTATTTGTCATATATATATATATATACATCCCTGGCCAGGAGTCAGGAGTTATCATACTGAACAATGACACGACTTAACAGGCTATGTATGAAAAAGGCTGTGACTTCTAGTTTCCACTAGAGTTTTTCCTATCCATAGTGAATACATATCTAGGACATTATGCCATAAACAAAACATGGTCAATTAAAACCGTGCTTTATTTTAAATTACTCAAAGTGGCCCCTTCTCTGTATTTCTCTCCAGCAGCTTCATAAGGAGCCTGAGAAGTTTTCCCAACAGATTTGAAAAGTTTCACACATGCTGAAACCTTGCAGAATACCGAAACCTACATGTTAAAAAGTTCAAGCACTTAAGCACAAGTCTTTAGATCTAAATGTCAAGTTTATGAGAGGCACACATACAATAAGTTGCCTAGAATCTTTTGACTGGAACTGTGGATGTGAATGACCTGGAATTAAAGCCGACATTTTGAACTTTAATGAAAAAAAGAATAGAAAAGTGCTTTTCCTGAAGAGAATGCAGAGTGACTGAGCAGATTAAGCAGGTGGTCACTAGGGTGTTGTCAAAAGGTTAGTGTGGTATTTTAGGTCATTGCTGTGGTGTGTCAGGTGGTTCTTAGGGTGTTGCTAGATAGTTGCAATGGTCTTGCTAGGTAGCTTCTAAGGTCTTGCTTGGTGATTGAATTGTTCTCCAGTGTGGCTGCTAGGGTGTCAGTAGGTAGTTGCTGTGGTGTTCCAGGGAGTTGCTAGGATGTTACCAGGTAGTATAGTGTCTCTGGTTGTTTCCAGGTTGTTGCTAAGATGTCTCTATTGGTTTCTATGATGTCTCTGATGGTTGCCATGGTGTTCTAGGTGGTTGCTTTGGTGTTCAAAGTGGTTTCGGTAGTATCTTAGGTGGTGGCTGCAGTATCCCAGGTGGTTGCTAGACTAGTACTAGGCAATTGCTATGGTATCTCAGGTGGTTGCTAAGGTATAAGGGTTACCATGCTTTACCATGCTTTCCTAATACCCAAAGGAATAAAAATGAAAGAGCACGCAAGAATAACCAGATAATGCAAAAACAAATGACCAGACATATCAGCAGGTCAGTTTGCATGCAATAGCATTGTGAGAGTGAGTCTGCAATGTGAGCGTTCATGATGATATTTGCGATGTGTGTGTTTCAGGGTGTCGTAAGTGTCCATGAGCTGCTGCTGAATGTGATCAAGCGGATGGGCATCGCTGTCTCCCTCGTCTGCCTGGCCATTAGCATCTTCACCTTCTGCTTCTTCCGTGGCTTGCAGTGCGATCGCAACACCATCCACAAGAACCTCTGTATTAACCTCTTCATTGCTGAGCTCTTCTTCCTCGTGGGCATTGACATGACTGGAGCTCCGGTAGGCATTCAATTTGTGCAGGACATAAAAACGAACAAGAAAGAAACATGTTTCATATTGTTGCTGTCTAAAGGAAAATGTGTATCTTTATTTATTTATTTTTTTAGGCTCAGCAGCTTCACCATGATGTGAAAATTTCATGAGGAATGAATCAATAGAAATGTTCCAAAAATCACTTGGAATCTCTTTACATTAACTTACAACTTAAGTCAGGAACAGTTTGTCCTTTTCTTGTAAAGGTACTGTTTTGAAGATGTTTTTCTTTGGACAGCAACAAGATTTTGAACAAATTGTAGACATAACAGATGCCATAAATCTGAATGAACAGGACTTCACACCTGCAAAGTCTTAGAAGTTATTATTATTATTATTATTATAAGTATTGCACATTAACAGGTTTGGTGGTCTAGAACATTCTCAGAAATACACTATATGTCCAAACATTTTTAGACACCTGCTTATCCAGTGTTTCTTCTGAAATTAAGGGCGCTAGGTGTGAGAATTTGATTGCATGCAGTCACAAGAGCATTACTGAGGTCAGGTACTGATGTTAGATGATTAGTTCTCGATCACAAACGCCATTCCAAAGATATTGGATAGAGCTCTATCATTCCAGAGAAAGTGGTTTCACTGTTCCACAGCCGACTGCTGGGGGCTTTATACCCCTCTAGCTGACATTTGGCATTGGGCGTGGTGACCATAGGCTTGTGTGTAACTTCTCCAGGTGTCCCATTCTATTGGCATTGCCTTTTCTGGAGACTACACAAGCTGTGTATACACAATTGAACGCCCATGTCAGCAGGCACCTTAAAGTAGCTGAATTGACTAATCAGAAGCGGTGTCTGGATGCTTTTGTATAGTGTATCCATAAAAATGAATAACTTGTACTTGATGGCTCTTTTAACTTAATTAACTAAATTAAACAAATGACTTCTGCACAGTACCATACATTAATAAAATTATAGAAGAGCATATCTTTCTAAGATACAAGCAGTTGTTCAGTGTTCTACAGTTATTGAATTTATGAGGATAACCATAAAATATTCATCAGTAATGCTTCATTTGAAATCTACATACATAAGGACTTTATTACACATGAATAAGCATTGAATAATGTACTTATAAACCAAGACATGAATATTTATGAACAGCTAATGTTATCAATCACAAGATGACACGTTTTATGAAGTAAATGACATTGTGCTGACATAAGGGGCTTTAAATTAAATTGATGGACAGTTTGTTTCATTTATAACGCTGTTATAACTGATTTAGCTTATATAAGGCTATGCGGAGGCTTAAATAAAAACACTGTATAAGTACATGTAGCCTTAAAATTGTGTTACCAAATATTCTATAGTATACATCGCTGTATATAATGGTCACTATGCATGACGTTCTTTTTTCATAATCTGACAACATCTATGAATGTTGATGTTAACATTCATCTGAGTTGAGAAGGTCAGCTCATTGAAATCCAAACACATTGACAGTGTTTTGAATGGAAATCACAGGAAAGAAGAAAAACTACATTGATAATGAACACAAATCTAGGCAAAAACTCTTGTGGATAGATTCACTGTCCAACTATGCAAATTGAAGCAGTATGTTATGAAAATGTGGACATGTGTCTTTGTGATAAACTCCTTGGAACAGCGCTGGCTTTCTGTAACTGATGTTTTTCCTTTCCTTTTTTTGTTTAACAATATTTCTGCCTGTCATTCTTGTTTTCTCTCTCTGTGCAAGCAGATTGTGTGTTCGGTCGTTGCTGGAGTACTGCATTTCTTTTTCCTGGCGGCGTTCACTTGGTTGTGTCTGGAGAGTGTGCAGCTCTACCTCATGCTGGTGGAAGTGTTTGAGAGTGAGTTCTCACGCAGGAAGTATTACTACGCCTCCGGATATCTCTTCCCAGCCCTGGTGGTGGGCATTTCGACAGCCATCGACTACCGGAGCTACGGGACCGCCACAGCGTGAGTGACCTTTTCCTCACTGTTCATGCGGTCTTTCGCATTAGGGGTGCAAATCTGTGACATCAGACTGCTTCAGTTCAGAATCACTTAAGAAACTGTCCAGTGCATTACGAAAACTTCACTACAATTCAATATAAATTTGGTACATTCTACGTTGATTTTATCAGCTCCACTTACCGTGTAGGTGCACTTTGTGGTCCTACAAGTACAGACCATAGTCCATCTGATTCTGTGCATGTTTGTTAACCCCCTTTCACTCAGTTCTTGAATGGTCAGGACCCCTGGAGCTATTAAACACTCCACTGAGAGTGCATTCACTCTCCACTCTATTAGACACTCCTACCTTGTTGGTCCACCTTGTAGGTGTAAAGTCAGAGGCGACAGCTCATCTGCTGCAGCACAGTTTGTGTTGGTCATCCTCTAGTCCTTCATCAGTGGTCACAGGACGCTGGCCACAGGACGCTGTGGGCAAAAACAATTTTGTTTCAATTTAAATTTTGAATTTAACTTTAATTAAAATACTACTACTACTACTACTGCTACTACTAATAATAATAATAATAATAAAATACAGAATAAAATTTGGCTGTGTGCAAAAGTTTGGGCACATGCAACATTTTTCCAGCATGATAAATGATGATGTACGAATATTTGCAAAACAATGTTATATTTACAATTGATTATGTGCATGAATACTTTCACATACAGTGCAGGACAATACAGGGCAGACAATCAGAAACAGATCAGAGTTTATTCACATATGTCTTAAAAACCTTAAAAAAGGCACATTGTTTTACAAAAACAGCCTCTTTAATTGTAAGGGATAAAGAGAGTTTGGAAAATAATCAATATCTTTGGTACATAAACCTGCACAAAGATTATAAGTGGAAAAATAAGATACAATGATAATTGTAGGATTTAGGCCCTTTAGAGAATAAAATAATTGGTCATGTTTAATTGGATTATGTGGTATGAAAAACATTGAATAGAAATCATTGTATTTCTAGATTTTCTTTATTATTATTGTGACACCACTGGTTCTTTTTTGTCTGTTCCAGCTTCAATCAAATATCACCCACCCTACTCACCCACTATTTGTAGTTAGTGAATAATTCATAGCAGCACATGCATAATATGTTTTAAAATTAATATCTTTTTAATAAGCTCAGAGTTTAAGGGAGTAAATACGCTATTTGTTACATCTGAGGGGCATCCAGAGTAATGAGGCTCCAGCTGCTTTTCTAATTCCATTTTTTGGATGCTAAACCTTTTTATACCGGGGCTTTTATAAGGGCACCGGTATAAAAGCTAAGCCACTGGCTGAGAAGAAACGGTTTCTCAAACCTCAAACCTGTGTACGTGTGTTAATGAGACAGACAGAGCATATTTTGTCGCTCCCTCCTGGCAAATCTCCACTCCGACGCGGGGAAGAGAAACAAGCTCTAAGCAAACTGTGACTGTAATGATTTTGCGTGCCGACTCAGCTCCTTTCCAAAGGCACCTGATTGAGATCGGGTTCTAAATTGCTTTACTTGTTCATCTCTTTTTTGCTGAAAGAATCTCTTGTGATGTACAGTTTCGCATCAGACTGGATTCAAATGCAGATAGCATCTGTAATACACACATAAATCATTCCTTACTCGGTATGAATTCTTAATCAGAGTTGCATAGGTGCGTATATGAAGCAGGCACTGCGAGCTCGGCTCAGTCTCTGAAGAAGAGTGAAGGCGAAGAAAGGGATTCGTGTTGATGTGGGTTTTGTTCTTTTGCTTTCACTTGCCTGTTATCAAATATGCTGTCTTTTTTTTTTTTGTTAGAGTAAATGTTAGGAGAAAGTTCTGAAGTTGAAGTGCATCAGCAATGTCTGATTTGCATCTATTGTTTTGCAGCTGTTGGCTGAGGGTTGATAACCACTTCATTTGGAGCTTCGTCGGCCCTGTAGCATTCATTATAATGGTAAGTGTTTCTAACCACCAAACACTGTGTTATTTGCCTTTGCCAGGAATTGTGGTCATAATTCAGAACAGAGGTCATGTCACAGATCATGTCCAAATCCAAAAATAAGAAGGTTATAGAGGTCAAAACCAGGAGCGCCTATAAAAACAATACAAGGAAATAGAAGCTACTAACTAGGGATGCAATGAAGTCAACACACAGCCAGAACAAAACTAGCGCGTTTTATACATACAGAACTAACAAGACACAGGTGACTACAATGATCTATGGGCAGAGCTAGAAAGCCATGACCGTTTCGGTGACTTACATTATAAGAGAAAATTCATTGCATGTTTGAGAAAATACACAAAGATCATCTGTCCCAGCATGTCAGACACTGTCTGAGAAACGCAGTAAAGTTGAGCTCAACTCAACTTTATATGAATAAGCAGTGACGTAGTACAGTGATAACCAGTACCAGAAGATGTTCTCCAGTCCCAGTGCTACATTGACCATGGTTCTTTGATTTCTATGACGAACATGATACTGACATTTTTACCTCACTAGCAAACTGGTAGCATTGCCTAACCGTGAGCTATAGCTGTGGGCTATAGGCTAATTGTTTTTCATCAATGCATTGATGATGCAATATGTGGGCTCCCGAATGGCGCAACCATCTAAGTGTTGGCCCTATCATCAGGAGATCATGAGTTGGATCCCTGTTGATGCTATAGCTGTCCCTGGCTGGAAGTCCAGGAGGGCGCAACTGGCCTTGCTCTGTCTGGGTGGGTAGGATGGCCCCCTGTCTTCCCCAATCACTCAGCGCAATGCTAGCCAGCACAGGCATCTGTTAGCTATCATAACAGAACTGGCAGTTGGCACTTTCTTTCAAGAACATTCAGCCGCCCATGATGTTGCAATAGCGGCAGCTTGGAAAGATGTGGCAGTGCTTCACATCTCTCAGAGGAAGCCTGTGCTAGCTTTCGCCCTCGTAGCACTGGTGTTATCGTGTGATGGGGGGAGTCCTAACTAGTAGGTGGAATTGAATGCGTCTAAATTGGGGAAAAAACTGGGAAAAACAGGTAATGCAGTACGTGTGGAAAATGTTTTATCGAGAGATAAGATCAATATTATGAATTTGTGTCATGTGGTGAATGAATATAGCCTGTGTAGGCTCACGGCTAGTTTATAGCGTTCCTGTTCCTTTAAAGTATCTACTAAAACCTAATTTTCATTCAGTCAGACTTGCTGCCTACATGAGCTTGGTGTGGAAAGCCCACCAGCAACCAATGGCTTGCTGGACAGGCATTGCCAAGTTATTGAATTAGTAGTGGTGTGCATGCAGAGTAAAATTACAGTTGAATCAAAACTGTACATGTTCAAATCCTACCTAGATTTATTCAACTGAACCATGTTATATTCTGGTGCAGTCATATCAGCAAATAATCACATGCTGATAATGTGTTTGACCTTTAAGACTGAACATGGCTGACATTCATGACTAATTTTCTTAAACCATTTCACAAATTACCCCATTTTAAAATCTCTTTTCAACTAGAGAAGCTGAGCTTTCATTGATACAAGTCATGCTATGACCTTTCCGTGAAAGACCTACATTTTCATGTTTATAATTGCGTTCAGAATTACATGACACCTGAGAATTCTTAAAAGTTGGTGATAAATCAGAGCATATCACTCATCTGATGATATATCATCAGGTTCGTCCAACTTTATGCCAGTTTTTAATGTAGGCTTAATGGGTTAAACTAATACATCTGAGCAGGAAAATGTGAAAAACATTGAGTATTTCCCCTTCTGTGCTCATATCAGAAGATTCTTTGGGTAGCGATGTATGCTGTGAATGCCATGTCCCTTTATGAAAGTCTCCTATGGCTGTATGATGATTCAGAGGGAGTTCAAAGAAGACTTCATGTCCCCGTAGACTGCAGCAGGGGCAACACAACAAGCTAGAGAGAGAGAGAGAGAGAGAGAGGGAGAGAGAGAGAGAGAGAGAGGGGGGGGAGAGACTGGCCGTTTCTCTGACTCATGCCTGAATGTCACTCTATCCCATAAGAGAGAGAAATTGGGGGGAGGAGGAGGGGTGTAAAGGTAAAAGGAGAGATACGCGACCATTAGCAGAGAGACTCTGCAGCTCAACGACAGGAGCTGAGACTGACACTATTGTGTGAACTCGCCGTCTGAGACTGAGCACATTTCTGACACACACACACACACACACACACACACACACACACACACACACACACAATTATACAGCACTGCACGTAGGTCAGAGACTGCCTATTATTTATTTAATTTTCCAGGCAAAACAACCATTAATTAGAAGTTATTAATTTTTCACTGAATAAAAGAAAAGGTATATTTAACAGAAAAATACAACTAAACATAACGTCATATTTTATTCATATATTTTTGAAAGGCATCTTTAGCTTTAGTACTTTTCTGTTCTTTTCAGCAGAATTGATTCTAGTTTTTCATGAGGTCTGCAGGGATATTTTAACAACTCAAATGCTGGGTCTTAAGCCCTACTCGAGCTGGGTTAGTTCTCCCAGAGGAGCCCTGATAATGTAATTTGTGCATGATTTGACAGGCCACATCATCACTGATCTGTGTAATTTCCCCAAATAATATATATTTTTTCTATAAAGCACCAAAAAGCATTCTTCTGTCGTTACGTCAAGCTTGTAATAATACAAGGTTATCACAGAAAGGTTCTGTATAGAACCATCCATAGCACATTCTTCATCAGTCTGAAGAACCTTTTCAGCCATGCAAAGGGTTCTTTCAGTGTTCATGGTTCATGGTATTGATTCATCTGTTAAAAATGAACCATGTAGCTGGATTTCAGAGGATTTCTGACTAACTCATGCACATAAACACCTGCAACCCACGCACAGACAAACGTACCAATGCACATATGCACTCAGATATAGCAGTTAACTTTTTTAAGTCGCTCTGGATAAGGATGTAAATAGGTATATTATATATGTATAAGTCAGGTTATATTTAATTATCAGTTCTCATCACAGTCATGTGTTAAATGAGGAACGGGCAAAAACATGGTGCTACATTTATCATGAGTCATGTCATGTCAAGTTTATTTATGAAACACGTTTCAAAACAAGCATTAGTCCAAATGAGTTCAGTGACTTATATAAAATGCAAAGAACATAATAATCAGCAGCTAAAGCAGCGCAAAAATAAAAAATACAAATGAATAAAAGAATCAAAAAGAGGTCTGCACAAATCAGACAACACATCATTTTATTTGAGACAACACAGACCTTAGACGGAAGCCAAGAAGAATTTCAAGCTGAATTTAAAATATTGAGCGTAGAGGAGGACCTGATAGAAAGGGGCAAACTGTTCCACACTGTAGGGGCCAAAACAGAGAAGGCCTCAATCTCAATAGGCCATGGAATATTTAAGACCTCTGTCTCCACTGTGGAATATTTAAAAGAAACTGCTTAGAGGATGTAAGAGATGTAAAGCCACAGGAGGCCTGAATTATAGTGAGGTGCCAAACCATGTAGAGCTTTAAAGTTCCCATATATAGCGAAAAGGTTTGATGCGGTATATAAACACTGTGACCATTTCAAAACATACTGTTCACTCTCCTGTCTATGCAGCACATCTCTGAAAACAAAGCTGCTTTACTGCAACAATACACCAGCTTGAACACTTTTACAGGTATCCACAGATTCAGGCTGCAGAAGTTTAGCCTCACCCATTCAAGCTGAAGTTATAAGGAGTGTTTTTTGAATACAGTACAATGCACGACAAACTAAAATCAGAGAATATTTACATGTTTTACTTTTAAAGGCACAGTAACAAAAACAGCTTATTCTTTTCTAAACAGAGGGCATCTAAGGGATAAACAGAGAGTGGAAAACTAGTATTAATTATTAATAACTATTATTATGAACTATTATTAATACATTTTGTCTGTTTTTTGGTACATAAACCTGTACAAACATTATAAGTAGACCTCAAAAAATAAAGCACAAGAAAGATATAGAATATATATAAAATGAGGTATGAAGGAAGAAACACACTGTATGTTAAATATAAGTCAATGGAACCAATTCAAAGGAATTTTGGGTCATTTCTGTTGGTCCAGTCATCATAAAGTTTACACACACTGATGCTCGGTCTGCACTTCAGCAAGTTGTCTTGACCACCTCTACATGCATAAATGCATTGAGTTGCGGCCGTGTAATTGGCTGATTAGCTATTTGTGTTAACAAGCAACTGAACAGGTGTATCTAATAAAGTGGCCGGTGAGTGTGTGTGTGTGTGTGTGTGTGTGTGTGTGTGTGTGTGTGTGTGTCTTGGGGAAATACTTGTTCGTCTTCCTGGTCAGTAAGGACCCCAGCAGCTGCATTCAGATCTAGTCAGAGATGAGAAATTTATGACGGATTTTTATGAAAAGCAGTTAATATGTACAGATACAACAGAATGTCAGCTATACACTGTACTGTAAACCATATCACAGCAACTACAGGAGAGTAAACAATAACACAGAGCAAATATACAGTCCTTTCTACATTGCTCAACAGTGTAAACATAATTCTTAGCTGCTGTTAACACTGACGAGTAGAAACAATAGGAGGCCTGATCATATGACGGCAAATGTAATATCTATTCATGCGTGCTGTTACATATATTCATTTCATATATGCAGTACTATTCACAGAAAGCTGCATTTATAGAAATGGATTTCACACTAACCTCTGCGCTCACACAGAGGAGAAACGCTCTGCCAGAACACTCTGCTGGCTCACTTTGAATGTCCTCTCTGCCCAGCCGTTTTTTTTTGCCCCAGACTGTTTTTGATGTTACTGTACTGTTTGGTGGGGGTTCTATTTTTGGCAGGTGAGGGGTGATTCGGGGGAGAGAAGAGGAGGGAGGGGTGTGTATATGTGTGTGTGGTGTGTGTGTGTGTGTCGTGCCTAGTCCAGCCTGGCTGTCTCATCAGATCTGTGTCATCACTCCAGCTGTGTTAAGTGCATTTCCAGCCTCTGCTCCCACACTGGCCCCGGTGGCTCAGACTAAACTCAACAGCACTGCAATCTCTGATCTAAAAGCTCTCTCTCTCTCTGACTCTGCCTCTACATCTCTCTCTCTCTCTCTCTCTCTCTCTCCACTGTTCTCTCTGACTCTGCCTCTACATCTCTCTCTCTCTCTCTCTCTCTCTCTCTCTCTCTCTCTACTGTTCTGTCTATACCTCTCTCTACCTCTCTCTAATTCTACCTCCTCTCTCCCTACTTGCCATCTCTCTCTACCACTATCTTTCTCTCTATTGAACTACCTTCCTTCTCTCTTTCTTTCTTTTTTTCTTTCTTTCTTTCTTACTTTCTTTCTTTCTTTCATGCATCTTTTCACGGTTTTGGTTAATCTCCCTCCATCCTTCCCCCTCTCCCTCACTCCTTCTCTTTTTCTCTCTGTATCTCTCTGTCTCCCCTTGTTGCTGTCGATCTCTCCCCTCTCTTTCTCTCTGTCTCTTTCTTTCTCTCTCGCAGACCTTTCTTTATCATCCTTTTTAGAGTATCTTTATGTTCCTTTCTTTTTTCTTTATTTCTTTCTTTCTTTCTCCCATGCATTTTTTCACACGTTTTGTTACTGTCCCTCTCCCTTTTCCCTTTTCCCCCGCTCCCTCACTCCCTCTGTCTCACTCCCTCTCTTATTCTCTCTGTATCTCCTTGTATCTCTGTATCGCTCTCTCTCTCTCTCTCTCTCTCTCTCTCTTTCCGTATCTCCCTGTATCTCTGCGTGTCTCTCTCTCGCTCTCTCTGTCTCTCCCCATATCTCCCCATATTTCTCTCTCTCTGTATCTCTGTGTATCTCTCTCTCTCTCTCTCTCTCTCTCTCTCCGCATTTCCCCATCTATCTCTCTCTCTCTCTCTCTCTCTCTCCTCATTTCCCTGTATCTCTCTCTGTCCCCGTATCTCCCCGTATCTCTCTCTCTCTCTCTCTCTCTCTCTCTTTCTCTCTCTCTGGCTCTCTCTGCTCCGTGTCTTGTTGGAGAGGTGGTTAGGTTGAACCCATGTTGCTGATCGATGAAGCAAAGAATCCATTTGGTTTCTTTTCTGTTTTCTTTTCAAAGACCATTGACTCACTATTCTCTTCACCCACACCGGGGCTTTTTTTTCCCGGAGGTCCAGATGAGTTTTTGTGTTCTTTGTTGTGCATGGAATTGATACGATTTTAATTAACAACTCCTGCTTCACTCTGTATGTTTTCTCTTTCTGAGCGTAAGCCAGTGAAAATATACCATGTTAACAACTACAGACATGGTTACGCTCATATTGTTTGCATGTCAATGTGTGTTGCACATTTTACCAAACGAAGATTTGTTTTTTTGGATTGTTTTTTATCGGCGGGCCAAAAACACATGAATCAATCTCATTTCCAAAAGCTGACGGACAAGCGTTCTAAGAAAAAAAAGCTGGTACTGAAATAGTTGTGTTTTTTCATGCGGCCTTTCAAGCAGACTTGACTTGTTTGCTTCAGACTCCATTTACTGGGCCTGTGTTTTGCTTTGTGCCTGTTCCAGAAAGGCAGAGGGGTATTGATGTTGCAGATCAGCTCCAGATTGCTCCGCGGCCGGGCTGCTTTCATAACTTTCGGCCGCTGTGATATTATTTCCGATAACCCCCCCATCCAGGCTCAATGTTTTACTTATGGAGTACTTCTTCTTCTGGCAGGAAAACGGCCGCTGTGTTAGGGAAGGTTTTTCCATTTATTTCTGGGCCCCACTGAGAATTAGATGGGTGGCAGATTATGAAGAGCGAGCCTTTTAATAACATTTAGATCAGGATATTGATCCTCCAGTGTTATGGAAGGACCTTTTTCAGGGCAGAATGCAGTTGGCTGAGAGCCAGAGTGACAGATCTTTACTTTCACTCCATCCTCAGCCTCTTTCAGAGTTACTTTGTATGTCACTGTTTTCAGAACAAAACCTCGTTTCTCCAAAATGAGAACTTTAAAGGAAAAGGAACAAACTTACTTTACTCTGAATGGAAGTCAATGGAACCCAACATATTTCCAATGGACCATTTCTTTTGGCCCATTCATCATGAAATGTTCAAACAGGGTGAAAGGCAAAAGGTATTTTTACATTATGTCAAAAACTGAAAAATGGAGAGACGAGGTTTTGTTCCAACGGCAGTGATATGTAATAGTGTACAGGCAATGGCTTTGACTGAAGTGGATCCCTAGTTGAGTTTTAGGGCACTGTTGCATGTTGGCTGGTTTTCTCTTAGCATCTGAATCATAAAATGGAATTCCAGCTTGGCTTTGACAGCGCTGTTGTTTTCACAGCAGGGGCTTCTCTACTTCTCTTTCTTTTACCTCTCATTGCTCACTAGCACCACTTTTTCACAGACAGATCCAGTAATGCAGTTATTTAATATAAATAAAAAATATTTTGTTTGAATATATCTGAATATCCAATATCAGAAATATTCAAGTCAATGCCTGTTCTGCCAGGGGAGTAGCCACTAAGAGGGCCGGCAGAGAGAAGCTACTGTTGTTGATTTTTAAGATGTTTATTTTGAACTTTTCCCTTTATCCTGCATCAATTTTGGTATCACTTTATTATGATGGTACACTTTGGATGTTTTGTAGGTAAAGAACTTTTAAATTACATTCAACTAAATATTTAATCTACTAAAATTTTCTTTAACCCAAATCCTAACCCCAGTCCTCACCCTTCTCCTAGCCCTAATCCTGGTCCAGGTCCTAACCCTAATCTCAGAACCAACTGAATTTCAACAGATAGTTTGTTTATAATGTGAACATCTGAAGATAATCTGTCAGGACTATAGTAGACTATCCAAATAAACTGAGACCCATTTTTATTGAAATCTACACATCCTACAGGCTTGAAACCTGACCACATTCATATACTGTGCAATCATGTCAGCAAATAATTGTGGTCTGATAACATAAACTGATCATGTAAAAGATAGATCTGCTTTTTAATGATCACCAAACTATTAACAAGCAATTAACAATACAAATTATAAACATTATTTATATTAGATAACTAAAGTGGAACTTATTTATTCTTTATAAGCATTACCTTACCCTTAATAAATATGTGTAAACAATATGACTATGACCTGTTTAAAAATAGACATTAACTCCCAGTCTTTATTGCAAAATTAAGTGAAATACTGTAATTAAATATAAAAAACCTTCTTGTTCTCAGTTGTGTTGTTACTGTAAAAATACATTATTCAGGCATCTGTGATTCATTTACTGGCATTCACCACTACATGTTCAGTCACTGTGAGTTAATTAACTATTAATAAGCAGACATTAAAATAGTGTTACCAAAAATGTATGAATACATTTTCAAAATGAATAAAAACGAGTAAAAGGCTCCCCAAAACATAGAAAACTGTATTTGAGTCCTGCTGAAAAAATTCAGAAATTGAGCCAAAGTGACAAATCTCCCGTTTCATTCTGTCCTCAGTCTATTATTCTCTTCCAGAAACGTCTTGTTCTCATGTAAATGTTAGATTTTTCCTGAACAGTTGAAATAGTGGTCAGTTTTTTTTCCCTGGCCCTCATGTGCATTTCAACAGCTATCGCACAATCTAGCGATCAGTTTGGCCGTTCCGTTGAAGTTATTTGTTTTTTAATTGGCGCTGTTGTTTTAGAGCCGTGTCCCAGTAGCCCTGTTCCGCCTCACTAGGATTTACTGTACGTTCCCATGTTTCGGGCGGCGAAGAAAAACACAAGCTCTTGGCAGCGAGCAGGCTTCTCCACGGCCCGTGTTCATGACTTACAGTCTGGGAAGGTGTCCGCGAGGCAGTACGTCTCAAAACAGCTCCTGAACCTCAAATCAAGACCAACTGGTAGCACTTCAGGCTGTGGATGATAATTTGTGTGATCTTTCTCACTATTGGCTGGAGAAAAGGGTTTACTTTAAGGCGTATGCATTGGATCCCATTACGTATAATAAAATGGTATCATGGATGGGATCGGGATTTAAGACTTGGACCCCCGTTCCATTAATCACATTAAGAGTTTGTGAATATTTCAAATGCAGGATACTGTTAGGATATTTGATCGTTGCTTGTGTAGAAAGAGAGGCTCTTGTCTTCCCCAGTCGAGAAACATGACTAAGTTCTTGGGAGTTTCCAACAGATGTGATCCATTGCAGCGCTTTGACATGGCGACGTTAGCAGTCGCTCTCTGCGGAATGAGTTATTGAAAGCGTTTCATTTTAGAACGTAACACGCCACGGCCAACATAAACCATTTTTAGAGCACCGTGGTCCAACGGCTGAACTAATAGTGCAGTAATCATAGGGCTGTGAGTTCAAATCCCAGGTGGGACCCGTTGCCGCTTTGACCTCCGTCTCTTTTCCGCGGCTTGCCTGAGAAAACACCCTTGTGTAAAAGCATCAGTCTTTGGAATATGAAATGTGTCTGTTGCCTTCGATAAACATGTCATACCAGTGATTGAATGCAAATGTGGGGATTCCAGGAAATTAAAGGCAAAGCTGTGTGGTCCGCTCACCGTGCTCTGAATGTTTTGACAGCTCAATCTGGTCTTCCTGGTTGTGACCATGTACAAGATGGTGAAACACTCCACCTCGGTGAAGCCCGACTCCAGCCGCTTGGAAAGCATCAGGTGAGTTTGCTTCTTTTACGTTTGTGCTGTTCTTTCTTTTGTGCACCTAACTAGTCACCCTTCTTATTTGTTCCGAGATACATTTAGGCCCCCTTTTTTATTCCACACCATTTTCCATTTTGTTCCACTGCACTTTGATTGCCATCTTAATTGCTTTTGCATGCGACGTTCCGTATGGTCACGCTTTATGCCAAATGTCCACAATTGTAATAATTACAACGTGACAATTACTTTATATTAACTCAAATTAGTTTTATGGAAATGGATGTGTAATTTATGTCAAAAGTACGCAAGGCAGCATTCCGGGTCAAAGGCTGAGGACGGGCTAAAGGTTGCATTCAAGCCAAATGTTAGCAGAGCTGCTAATTTGACTTTACGGCTATAATTAGGAAAACCATTAACCTTTGCACAGAGCGGTTAAGTTGTTCGCTCGTTTTAGCGTCACACGAGTGGTGTCGCAGCCTCTTGTAAACACTGTCCTTGAAAAGCGTGAACATATTTTAGAACCGTCACTGCATTACGGCTCCCGTTAAAACAGAGACGTTTTATAGGACACGCAGTCATAACTGTGCACCGAGTAACAGGAGACGGACTCAAATGAAAACCCTTCCCATGTCATGTAGCTGTAGCAGGCCACCATCCGTCCTGTCTAGCAAATGTGTCATTCGATCCATGTGAAGAGTTCCGGGAATCTCTGGAGAGAGAGGGAGAAAAAGTGCAGCATGCAGACTCTCTCAAAACCCAGCCAGAGCGGAGTGAAATTCTGTCATCTAGAAATGCTCTCTGGGCATTCTTATCAAATTTCTCAGCCTGGGTTCCGAGTGGATTTGTGTCTGTGTTATTTATGGATCTTCTCAGGGCATTTAGCTATTGTGCTAATAAAACACAGACTGAAGCATGATTGCTGCAGAACTGCTTGTTTTTTGTGCTGCCAGTTTATGGCAATAGAGCTTCATTCCTGCATTCATTCTGTTATCCAGGCAAATTGTTTTCTTCTCGTGTTTATATCAGACTCATTGTTTTTATAACATCTTCTTACATAGTAATAAATATATTAATTACCAAAAATAGAATAAATCATAAAGATTTACATCCCACACGTTTACTCTCCCTGTCAAGATGTTAAGGACATCTCACCTTCTTAGCTGTCAGCTTCTTCTCTCATTTATTCCAGAGTTCTTATTTTATAACATGTTCTTACATAGTAATAAATGTGGTAATTGTGGTAAATGTAATAAACCATTGTCATAGTCATAAATGTAGTAAGCGTAGTAATCATTGAGCTTTGCTCTTTGTCTCAAAGGTTTAGCAATATTGTTTTTTCACCTATTATTTACTGCAAGGTTCTTTTTTTTTGTAATATGTTCTTACATAGTAATAAATGTGGTAATTATGCAAAATGTAATGAATCATTGAAATTTACATTCTTACTTTATCAGCATTTTAAGGATGTCTTGTCATCTTAGCAGGCAACTTCTATCATTTATTCCATATTTATTCCAGAGTTGTTCCTTTTTTATGTTAATACGTAGTAATAACTGTCGTAATTGTAGGAAACGTTGATAATCAATTGCATTATGCAGTTTTACTCCATCTGTCCAAGATTATGGACACATTGCCTCTTTAGAAATGTACATTTTCTTGTCGTCACTTTTCAATTAAGTAAGAACAAATACCTGCAAAGAAATGAACATAAAATGACTAATTTGCTTATCCTTTGGTTTGGTATTCATGTTCGTCTCATTGTCATCTTTGGTGTTAAACCTTTGCTAAAAGCACACACTGAGCCCCATTTTGCCCAAATGTTATGAAGACATTATTCCCATTACAAACAGCACCATCACATATATTCATGTGTGGTGTTATTTTCCTGTAGACTCTCAATAAATCTGCCTGTGCTTTAGTATGTTGCTGCAAACCATGTTCATGTAATAGATGTCTCCGGCTCTTTCTCAGGTCCTGGGTGCTGGGTGCGTTCGCCCTGCTGTGTCTTCTCGGTCTGACGTGGTCATTTGGGTTGTTCTTCCTGAACGAGTCGTCTATGATGGCCTACCTCTTTGCCATCTTCAACACCCTGCAAGGGCTGTTCATCTTTATCTTCCACTGCCTGCTGCAGAAAAAGGTAAAGACACACTCACCACTTTCCAGAGCTTCAAATGTCTGTCCAAAACAAATAGGACCACACTGTCTATGTCTCGTCTGAACCGGTTCACTTTTTCTTTCTTGAATATTAATCCAGGCTTGGGTCAGGTTTAAATTTCACATTCAGATTTTACAATTCTATCTCCCAGGTTTAAGCAGTCCTCAAATACATTTAATGGAGGTGTAAATATTTGACCTCATTTAAACTATAAATGATCAGCAATAACCTAAATATTTTACACAAGCTTTTTTACTTTTACTTGTGAATTTAGCCTGAAAATGTTATTCTGGGCAAAAAATAAAGCTCACTTTATACAGAATGTTTCCTAAAAGTTTTCCCAAATTTCCTAAATTGATGCCACTGACTCATCACCTTCGTCAATGAATAAAAGTGATGAATAAAATTTGTTAAAGAGGAATTTAAAGTAATTTACCAACAATTTGATGATGACTGTCATTGTCACTACTTGAACTAATTGAACTATCTTTAGGAATGTCCAGTTAAATTCAGGTGGTGGTTGAGTGGGCACAATTTTGGAGGATGCTGTCATGTTCGGATAAAAAAATTCAGGCCCCAGTTAAAAGTCTACTCCTTTGTGAAACTTGTGCCACTCAGTTTGGTCCCATTTCATGCAGACATTTAGGACGGGGGTCTGCTAATGCAGCTAAATGATCACCGCAGTCCGGGGTGCTGTTTTCTGGCTTTATTGTTTATTTGTCTAATTAAATTAAGTTGCAATCAAGCTTATGGCTGGTGATTAGCTGTCTTGATTGGGGAAATAACATTAGCCTCTGGGGACTATTAGAGAGTCGCTTAAATATAATGATCAAGCGCTAACGTCAGTGGTGCGTGGGGTGTGTTTTCACATTTAAAGGCATTTCTTGCGCTATCTGTGAAGCTGAACTTTGATATGTACTTCCAGATTATTTACCAGGCAGTATGAATAAAAGAAACTTGACAATACAATGACTGCCGTGTTGCCGTCGGTGATGTATAAATTAGCCGAGATCCGCCTGGGGGGAAACTTTACGTCACCATTACTCAGTGTTATCCTTTCCTCTGTTTAATGTTTCAATTCATCAATGGTGTCAAAACAAGTGTTTGCCTGTCTGCTCCATTAGCTGTGTCCTCTCGAGGGTGAAATGAGTGTTTTTTGATGCTGGGCTGATATTGCACGGCTCCCTGAAAGAAGCACCCTCTGGTAAGCGTTCAAGAAATGTCTGTGATCGCCTACAACCTTCGCCACACTCGCTTTCTGTCTGTTGTCAGAAAGCGAAAGAAACATCAGAGCAGAACAATAATCATATTCTCTAGTCTCTCGGTATCGCTGGCCATTATCATGAGCTCTTGTCATAACCACAATGCTGCGTCTTGTCCCACACGAATGTAAACTCCTTGTTTATAATATCCTGCAATGTCCTCATAAAGAATAGTGCGCTTCCCATCGAATGAACACAATGCAATCATGTGAGATGAGTTGTTCTCCTAAAAGGCCATTGTGTTCCAAAGAACTGACGTGCGGTTTGTCTCTGCAGGTACGGAAAGAGTACAGCAAGTGTTTCCGCCAATCCCAGTGCTGCGGGGGTCTACCATCCGAGGGGTCTCACAGCACAGGCAAAACTTCCGCATCCCGCTCCACCGCGCGATACTCATCTGCTACTCAGGTGACACATATAACATTGTCATCATTTATCTGTTATTACAGTCATTTTGGTATGCTGTCAAGTTGCATTACATTGTTATTCAAATGTAATTACATAATTATACATAATGAATACAATTTGCATTCAGTTTACATGCTGTATTGTACACTTTCTGGTTATTGTGATGGAAAAAAATGACAAACACATGAAGGATGTATTTCATTCTGCAAAACCAACACTGCACAACTGTAACTTTTCATCAAATTGAAATCACAATAAAATATAGACTGAGAGTATAGAATCTGTACATTCTGCAGAATATCTCGTCTTGCTTAACTGAGCCATAAGTGAGAGATAAGTCATTTAAAATCGACAGCATGCTTTTGTTATTGCTGGCTATAGCTATGGCTTAAAAAAGAATTACAACATACATACATTTGTAGTCTTTTTCTTTCAGTCATGTCTGTTTTGACAAATATCAACATCTTTAGGCATAACATTTATTTAGATAACATGACTGTGCACTTCAGCAAAGGCACCTTTGGGCAGGGTTTAATAAAGGGTTGCCTGGCATATTATCACTCACAGAGGTGAACAAACACTTATAATCAAAAAGAGCTTATTGCATGGAGCTGATGTACAGAATCCTCACTTAAGAAAAAATAAATAAGGTGAAAAAGAAAAAACACTTCACAGCAGGTGCTTAGTAATGCATTATTAACATGAAGTACTACATGAATAAATCGTAGCTAATGTTATGTGAACAAGTAACAAGTGCAGTCATTAATGTTTTCACATTAACTGTTGACTAACAAAGATTAACGAATGTGTTTTAACGTTAATTGCACATGTAATTCTAATAATAATGGTCAGCTAATATTAAGCACATATAACAATCACATTAATTGCATTAGTGCATATTATTTTCACGTCTTTGTTGACATACTACACAAATAAATTAGCATTCAACAAGCAGCTTTATTGGCTGTAATAACACTAAAGCCAAAGTGGGTTGTAACTCCTCAGTTAAATGTACTCAAGTTACTCACTGCAGTGAAATAATGACTGCAGTAAAAGCAGCTTATAGAAGTACAAGCATATACAACTTACAGAACTGCAATGGAACCTCTTAGAACACCCAGAATCCATCAGTATAGGTGGTTTAGGGTTCGGTTCTAGCTCGTTTATGGATCCTTTGGTCTAAAATAAAATGCTGGAGCTCCAAAGTGAGAGGTGTGATCAACAGTACACACAGAAAAGGAGCTGAACCATTAAGACAGCATGAAATTAAGCCCAGAAATTTTACTTGAGCACATGAAAGTAGTTACAACCCGCAGCTGTGTAAGTGTTGTGAAAGTCACTAAAGCTACTGTTCATCGAGTCTTAATTCATCTATGCAGCATTCAAGGCCCAGCATGAATTATTGGAATTGTTTACATAATATTTGCTAACCAATATTAACAAAGTATCTCATGGTTTTAATGTTAACAAATAAATGAATATTAGTTATTCAGTGCAATGTGAACACATTAACTCATGGTCTTTTTACTTGTTTACTGACTACTAGCTGACCATTATTAAGTCAATATTTTGTGTTTAACAAATGCATTAGTTAGTGTTAGTCAACAGTTATTGTAACGTGATACTCAAAATACTATTCAGAGTGAAGTACATCAGTTTTATTAATACAGATCCATATACTGGCTATTGATAGATGTGTTCAAGCAGACATTATGCCACATGAAAATTCTTCATTTCTGATATAAGAGAGAGATTTTGGGCCCAGTCTTGGACTAATCCATGCAATGCCAATGGTGAATCACCATTGGAAACCCTTTTTATTCTAGGGTTAGGCTTAATTTGGATCTGGGAAAACTTTCAAGCCAAGGTTTTTTTTGCAAATGTCTGCAGAAGACACTGTTTATTTATGCTCTTCATTATTTGCACTCACAGTTTCAGCTCATGCCAGAGCTCTTCTCACGGATGCAATTCAGTGAACCCAAATTCTGGATTAAATTTAATTTCTCATCCAGATTAGATCTGATTTTGTCTGCACAACTGGCATGTCGTAGTACAAACAGTGAAATCTGCTATTTAAATGAGATGGGGTGCAGCTGCTATCATGTACATAATTGTGGTTAGTGGGTTGCCAGCAACAGTAAATCAATTGCAAAAGTGGAATTTATTTTTTATCTGCAGACGCTAAATGAACTGCTCTGAATGGCACTCTTAGGGAATCAGGGCCTCTTTGTCATGGTTGGAATATCAGTGTCATCGGTGTGAATCCACTTCACAGCTGTAGTTCTCTTACTGCAGTTAATTAGCAGCACCATCATTTTAAAACCCAACGTGAAAAAAAAGTTTCCTGTCAAACCTCAGATTCTGCCGAATATAGCCCAGCATGTTTCGCATTACAGTGCATTATTAATATCTTCTCATCCTCAGTAATGACACTATAAAGCGAATATTGTTATTGCTTTTTGCCAAAGTAGCGCTTCTAGCAATTACTCGTTACCACAGATGTTAATAAGGCAACGCCATGCTCCGAATATCATCCATAAATATGAATATGAATATGAATTTTTGTAATTCTTTGTGTGTAGTTGGGTTGCGTGTTGAGTTGGAGATGTTATGATAATGGTAATGATAGATTTTACCTTCCACTGCATGTCACATTATTAGTATGTGCATTTAACATGCTGCGTGCAGCGCTAGCTAATGGGGTGTGTGCACTGATGTGTGTGTGTATGTGTGTGTGTGTGTGTGTGTGTGTGTGTGTGCGTGTGTGTCTTGCCGCAGAGCCGCATCAGGAGGATGTGGAACGACACGGTGAGGAAACAGTCTGAGTCGTCCTTCATCTCCGGAGATATCAACAGCACATCCACGTTAAACCAAGGTGAGGCTGGCGCACTACAGCAAATACAGAGACAAAGCAAGTGAAATGAGTGTAATGATGAGGTTCTTATGCTCTTTAATGTGGGGATAATATTGTGCCTCCTCATCGTCCCATTGTCAAATGAATACGTGGAAATTGTTACATGAATAAAAGACAGTGATTAAATACATACTTATGGCTCTTAACCCTTAAAGGCATTGGTCAGGTTGCTAGAAACCTATGAGCTTATTCTCCCCACCGTTTCAGTTTTTAAGATAAAAAATTTAAAATGAAAAAAGAAAAACATGTATTTCATGTATCAGTTTTAGATTATATATATATATATATATACACACACACACATGCAAAAGACAATGGCCACTCTTTTGTTTCATAACAGCCCTTAAGAGCAAGATATTTTTGTCAGTGTTGGAAAAAACATTCTTTCCATATTTCTTCTTTGAGAGACAATAAAGCTCTACAGTTCTATACTATGTGCTTGAGACCTAATGAAAAGCTCTTACTGAGAAAAGGAATTAGACAAAAAAAGAAACTAGAACATCACACTGGACATCTAGGATGCAGAATAAGATTTTATGGACTGATGAGTCTAAATTTGTACTTAGGTTTGCTAGAGTTGAGCGTGAGAAACAGAAAGTACAACCAGCTTTTAAGACTGAAAAAAATCTACCTACAGATTTCTTTAAAAACCTGAAGTTCAAGTCTCCTGAACAGATTGGAAGCTGTACTAAAGGTAACAAGTGCACACAATAAATCCTGTAAAATGTGCAGTTGTTGAGGCTTCTGAGTAGTTTTCTGTACATTTTCTTGCTTTTTTCAAACACTGAAAAAGAAATAACTTGTACTTCATGACGGATTTGACTCGGAATTAAATAAATGAAGGGTGGTGTCTGAATTTTACACAGTACTGTACGGTACTTTCATATGAAAATGTCATAACATTTATTTTTATTTATTTTTAATTTATAGTTATTAGTTATTTATTATTTAACTGTTAATCACAATTCAATTGTGGTTCCACCTACTAGATAGGTCTCCGCTATCACATCATGCTACCAAGCTGGGAGGCTGAAGATTAGGATGTGCCTCCTCAGAATCATGTGAAGGGCAGTGGCATCCTTTCAAATTGCCGCTAATACAGCATCACTGGACAGCTAAACATGCTTAGAGGAGAAGCCTAACTGGTAATTCTGATAGATCAGCTAACAGATGCTTGCATTAATTAGCATCATGCTGAGTGATGGTGGGGTGAAGTAGGGCCAGCCTACTTGCCCCCCAGTGACTGTGACCAATTAGTTATATGAAAATTACCACCTGCCCCTCACTTGTAAATAATGTTTGATGAATGGAACAAAAGAAATTGTAAAATTACTGTAAATTAACCATTTCAGATACAAAATTTGAGACAGGTTGCTAATAACCTGCTGTCTCTATGAATGATTGGCATACATGCAGGCATTTATGGGTTAAATGCATAAATAAATATCTATTGTGTTGGTCAGTGATTGCTCCAGTGATGTAACCTAGAGACATTCACATGACAGCTACACGTGTTAATCTCGTTCTGTTATCTGATCTGTATTTTCATGCTTTCATGTCATGTTCTGTGTCTCCTGGCTCAGTTCTGCTCCGAAACTCTGTGTATGATTTTTCA
This sequence comes from Pygocentrus nattereri, assembly GCF_015220715.1. Classification (NCBI taxonomy): domain Eukaryota; kingdom Metazoa; phylum Chordata; class Actinopteri; order Characiformes; family Serrasalmidae; genus Pygocentrus; species Pygocentrus nattereri. The sequence goes on from NC_051212.1 coordinate 13,417,146, forward strand.
GAATGAGCTCTGGAAAATGTATTTTCGCAACCTAACCTTGTAACCTAACAACGTCGAAACATGCCAGAAAGCGTGAAAAGCTCAAAAGCCTCAACGAACGCTGGAGACAAAACTCCTCATCTGATCAGTCTGGCATTCGCAGCGCTGCTTTCAGTTCCCCCGCTGAAAAAGCCCCACTACCACCTGTCAGATTTTAAAAATGGACTGATCAATTATTTACACTGAGCAAGAGTGTTGCTGATGAGAAGATGATGTTCAACTCTGCGCGACCCCCCGGCTCGCAGCCCACTGCTAGCAGAACCCCTGAGTCACACACTGGCCCTAAAAACGGCCCACCAGGTATCGCTCACGCACGGCTGACGGCAAAAGTTTGTCAGGCCCTTTCAAAAGTTCGGGCAGATCTGACGGCTGCTCCCTCGACAGAAGCTGAGAGTGTTTGCGTAATCGCTCCCTCAATCACTCGAAGGCGTTCGGAAGCACACAAAATGTCACAAGAAGAATGAGGTTGTGGAGCGTGAGAAGCAGTGCTGTAAACGCCGTGTGGAAAGATATTCTATCATGTTTTATGCAAATTGAACTTTGACGGGTGAATGTCAAGCATTTTGCCTGACGTCACTGAATGCTCCACACTGATTGGCCAGTATTTCTTATTTTTCCATTTCTTCTTCTTATTTTTTATTCTTATTCTTATTATTTCAGGACCTCTGAATAATGACCTCTGAAGAACAGCTTATCTTTTCAAATTACTGTGAATCTAGTTACACGAAAATGTGGCCCACTGAGTTTTTACGATTGCTCATTGTTTGCAAATTAACGCAAAGTTGAAGGTAGCCTGCGTTAGCCGTCTGTCAAACTTAGTAATGCCATATTCAGAGATTACATAATAAGAGATTAGAGTTTAAGAGATTAATCATGTTGACACCACCTTGACAATGTTAGTGCATGCAAAAACAAACAAACTAATCTTTTGTCCGTCCATTTAAAATGATCATTTATATTAAACGTTTTTGAAATAAAAGAGTACACTCTTAGCAAAATAAAGGAGAAAGGTTCTTTGAATCTTAACCATAGTGGAACCTTCTTTGGTTCTACCTAGAATTGTTTGTAGGGGTTCTTTAAAGAACCAAGATGCAAAGAACCATTTATGTGTTCAAAAAAATGTTTAGTGCACATATAGAACCATTGCCTTTACTAAAGGATCCTAGAAGAACCAGCTTTTTAAGAATGTATTTTGTTGGTGTCAAAAAACAGACAAACAAACAAACAAACAAAAAAACATTTGTGGATTTTTGGCGATTTTTAGTTTTGTACTGAATTTGACTTCAGCGGCTGCTCAATACATTGTGTTAAAAAGTAATTATGTATGAACCAATAGAAAAGCTGCTTAATTGCTTGTAATAATTGTATGTAACATTAATTTACTTTAATTTGCCGTCTCCTGTAAAGTTATTTTTGAGAAACTTGTTTTGGACAGTGATGATATATAGATGTAATATAACATTCATAATTTGAAATTATGTCCGTGTGTTGAAACTCAGCAGCAAAAACAGTTTGTTTTGAATTTTGTGATGTCATGAAAAACCTGTTAAGCCTAAGCAATTCAAACCCGACCCTTTATGTAAAAGTCATGAAGAGTGCTTTTTCAATATATGACACAGAGCAGCCAATTACAGCAGAGGTCATTTACATAATTTAGTCCAAAAGGCACAGTGATAAAAACAGCCTGTTAAATTCTAAGGGATAAAGAGAGGTTGGAAAACGATCATGTGAAAATGATTTATGACTGTTTTTGGTACATGAGCCTAAACAAAACAAAAATGTACGATATGCAGCCTTTAAATCACAATTATGATAGATTGTGTCCTCGCCTCCAAGCCAAGAATCGCCGCAATTGGCAGAGTTTTTGAATTCAGCTTTTTAATAATGCTTAAACACGTTGCAAATGTAGCAGTAATGTGCGTATTTATCACAGTCTCTGAGACAGCTGTGCTGCTATTGGCTCTGTTTCTGATCGGGCCTTGAAGCCATTCTGCTTAAACGTTGCCATTCCTTTATAGAGGACATGTTTTCTCAATAGCAGGTGTTTATCACTGTAAGCGTGTGAAGAACAGGAACATGGTCATCATCATCTGCGGTCAATTTACTTTACTTACATCAACAGGATCCCATCATGAACATGTATTCCCTCTGTGTTGACCTTGACATACTTGAAGCTCTAAAAATAATGCACAAATATATCAGTGAAAACAACACAATGGGTCAGAAGTACGAGACCAAGCCCACCGCAGAAATGTGCGTTTACAATATTCGTTCACAATGCAGCTGAATTTAATGTTCAAACTGCGCAAAGCCCCGCCCACTCACTACATTTTAAGGTTTTGTGGCTACATATTTTGTGCTGCGTCTTCTCACGTATTTACATCTAGTCCTTAGAGCTTAAACAGTGTTATTTTGAAGGTAAACACTGGCTCAGCTTGTGTTTCAGGCGTGCGCCTGCATCTAACCATTGTGTGTGCAGCTGTTGTTAAATGAAGACAGTTAAATAAAGAAAAACGCATCTTTTGACACCCTAATGCAAATTTACGTTTGCTTTTAAAAAGCAGATGAAAATTAAAACAAAACCAGCCAGTTGCTCAAATGTTTGTGCGGCCTTCCCTCATGTATATGCGTGGAAACATAAAGGGCATTTTCGTTTTTCCACACTAAAAAAAAGCAGTAGGAGCGGCAGACAAAACCCGTTAGTGGTGGCAAAAATCTGTAAAATTACAGTCATTCTATTTCTATTGAAATACTGTCTTTTACTATAATTCCACAGTTTCATTAATTCATCTAGTCATTCTGATAGGGTGTTTTACCTTAATAACAACAATAAAAACTATGAAAATAAACACATCTGTGAAATAAAGGTGATCATTTGTTTTTATGATTTTGCATCTATGGCTCCTAATTAACAACAGCATTACTAAAAAAACAGCATATGTGTGGTTTATTTACATGCATTTAAACTATAAAAACATTGACCAATGGTGTTTACCATTACATTTTACAGTACTTTGACAGTGTTTTGTTTGTTTTTTTCTTTATACTGCATGCACACAACCTGTAAACTGAATGTTTAGGCTCATGCACCAGTTTCCTTGAATCTTGACGCTTTCTGGTGTGAAATGACGATGCTTGCCAGGCTGGTTGAACCAACGTGAGCATTTTGTAATCCTTAATGTTTAAGATTTATGACACATCATGAGCGTTACATCACTGTGATACACAAAATCAGCTGTTATAACGTATGACATTTGACCCCAAAAATGCCATGACACAACCCAATGTTGATGTCACTCAACATAGGTTTCATGTCACATTGACATCAACGCTGACAAAAGCAGTCTTTATAGCGAACGACCCCTGTAGGAATCAGAAATGCTAATGTGGGTTCATGTCTGTTGTCATGATGAGCTTATGTAAGTGTCATGTAGCCTGCACACTGTGCACAACACTGAAATTTGTATTGATAGTCTGCAGTAGTCTGTGGTTCAACATTCATGTGTGCCTGTTTATTCTAGTCATCATTTTATTCTTGGTAGATCAAATATAATCCTGCTTTATAATTAGATGTTGGCAGGAAAACACTTTTGGAATTGCTGTTTAATCCTGACTGCGTGGGCGGACGGGCACTTTATATTGCTATCTAAGAATTCCTTCCCTTTTATAATTCCTTCTCTTTTTTCCCACCTTTCTCTTTTCGTCCTCCTCCCTCCCTCTCCTCCTCTTTCTTTCTTCCTGCAGGAATGACTGGCAACTATCTGTTAACTAACCCCCTCCTCCGAGCACACGACACTAATAACCCCTATAATAACCTCCTGGCTGAAACCATCGTGTGTAACACACCCTCCCCGCCCGTCTTCCACTCACCAGGTGCCCCACGCTCTCCTCTTTCTGCATGGAAGCGATGCTGTCGTGCTGTGTGTATGCGTGTTAAGGGGGTCTGGGTGGGGTTCTTTGTGGCTTCCTGCTTATGTGGGGTTGGAACAAAACTCTTGGCTTTCTCAACTGAACTGTACTGGGTTTTATTTTGTTTTTGCTTTATTTATTTTTTTCTTGTGGATCATGAACAGCATTGCAGGTTTTGTTGCAGGAGTTTTTTTTTTTTTGCCTTCCTCTTCATCATCTTGTGTTTGCTTCCTTTGAAGTTTATCTTTGGAGGCTGGTAGAATTTTTATTTTAGGAAAATGATGCATGGGCCCCATTCCACAGTCCCATTTCCTCACGTTCTTTTGTTTGTCCTCTAGTTCTTGGAAAAAAAATAGTTATAATGCTTAAGGTTATAAATGAGTAATTAATCTGTAACTACCATGTAATATGCAAAAAAAACAAAAAAATTGACAAAAATTTTAACACTGCATATATATATATATATATGCAGTGTTAAAATTTTTGTCAATTTCTTTGTTTTTTTGCATATTATATGGTAGTTACAGATTATATATAATCTATATAAAAAATTATATAATATATATATTGCAATACAGTGCAATAAATGCAAAAGACTTAGAAATAAATACAAAACATAACACAGTAAGTAACATACTATGACATATTAGCATTTAGCCTAGCATCTATGAGTATAACAGTCACTGAAGTAGCAATCAGAACAACTGCAAGGAGATACAGTATTTGGTTGATGCACAATTCTAGCAGCTACTATTGTTTAAGAAAGAAATGGGATATATTTACATATATAAAGTGAAACGTTCAGTTTTGCTTTGATCATCCCGCCGTGATTCTGAACTGCAGTCACTTTTTCTTTTTTCATGTCGTGCTGCAATTGCCACTCCATGCTCATGCTAATGCACAGATGGGCTGTTATTTTTCTCTTGCCGCCTTGCATTGTTCCCGTGGCCGTAGCGGAGCCGTGACTGGCATTCACCTGGGGGAGGGGGGGTTCTGCATAGAGCTCGGCCTTCCCTCAAAAACCCAGCAGAAAGAAACAGCTTTAACTGACGCTGAAATGTTCCATCAGCCGACGCTAACCTGACAGTCGCATCTGGCGGCGTCTCAGGATGAAATGATGGAGGGAGAGAGAAATGAAGAGATAGATGGGAGGAAAGTAAAGGAGGTCATATGGAGAGAATGGATGTTAGTGAGTCCTGACAGACGGCGATTATGTGGCGGGCGTTTCAGAGTTTTTCGGACATGCGGAATGTTGCGTATTTGTAATTAAGAGCACTCCTCTGGGCTCTTTGCATTTAGATTGCAAACAGAAAGGACACATGAAAGGAAAAAAGAAGAAAGAGACAAAAGAAGCAGGATGCATCTGTGTACGTTTCATAAAACACTTTCCATCACGTCACTTGTCACGGACAGGCATGAAGCTAATCACCGCTCTGAAAATAAGATATGCATATAGGCTGGCATGAATTTTTCTCACAAGGACAGACAGGGCTATTTTTCACCGTGTGATGGAGCGTTCACGCTGCTCAATGGCTGCTGTCACTCACTTCAGTCTTTAATGCACTCCCAGGGGACGAAAAACAAGCATGCTAAAGCCTACCAAATTAACTTTGTGCCTTTATTTCAGATGAGTTCATGCCATGACAGAATTATTTAGTCTGCATGCCATCAACATGCTCTATGCTGTCTGATCTATGAAAAATTGACTGCAGGGATCAGGAGGATGCTAGTGGCTCTCTGTCTGCTGAGATTTTGTTTAATCCTTTAGGTGCATCATCTAATGTTTATTTATCATTATTATATATATATATATATATATATATATAAAACTGCTTAGATCAATATTTGCAAGATGACATGATGACATACTTTAATATATTAAGGAAGAAGGAATAAAGAACATAGACTGCCATTAAAGTTATTATCAGTTTTATATACAATAATAACAGTGAACAGTGCATTTTTAAATGTTGCACACTATTCACCATAAAGCAGTTTTTTTACAGATTCTTATGAACTGTTTGTGCTAAACTAACATATTAGATTCACTTTATTCACTTGTCAGCCACCAAATCAACCTCAATATTTTGAAGAGTAATTCCAAACTTCCAAACCGATCAGAAACCATCGCCAGCACTGTCACAAATACTTTCACATGTGAGAACAAACTTCCCTCGCCTTTGATATGTTGCGGCAATCCAAAGAAAGCATGGTAGCCGTGTATTACAACGATCTGCGAAACATGGGTGTCCCCAAACTTTTGACTTACAGCCGTGTACACAGGGCACTTAGGCAGTAGACGTCGCAAAGGAGCACATCCAGCCTCACCGCGTTCTTCTGAACGTCACCGACGACACACAAGAAATGAGCAATAGTCCTCGAACGCTCGTGTTAGCTCAGTATGGGGCCCGAGCAATTTCGGCAGTTCAGCGGTCCCAGAGAGGAATCACAGGCAGAGATAAGAGGGGCTCGCCCTGTCAGAGAAACTAGCAGGTGGCAAAGCGCTGCTGCTGTTAGTGTGCTAATCAGACAAGAGTTTCATTCACTATGTTTGAGTCACTCATTATATTTGATTAAACCACTTTCATGTTATTTCAAGTCATTTCAAATGCAGGCTGCAAAATAAATAGGTGCCTTTGACTTTCAAATCTTTGATCTCGAAACACTCCAGAAAGAAAAAGCTGAACGCCTTCTTGCAATAATCTAACAGTTGGCCTCTCAGCTCAACATCACAGATTTTTGAAGCATATTGTGTCCAGTGATCATTGTGCAAATATTTGAATGCTGATGTGTTGTTGGTCCATTCTCATGAACTCAAGACAGACCCCAGTATTTCATGCCTGAGCGAACACTTTGTGTCGGTATGTGTGTTTAAGCTGCCTGCTAACCAGTTATCATAGCCCGCAGTGCTTAAGGAGTAACGCAAGCACTTCAAGGTTTTTTTGTGCGGCAGAGTATGTGAGGGTGGGGGAGAGGGGCTGCTGTTGGAATTCCAGCCACATCTCCCCAGAGCTTGTACTCAAAGCAACCTGAGGAAGGCTTCCACGCATGCGTGCTCAAAGCCCAACTCGCTAGCACGTTAATGGCCTCTGCAGTAGCTCACAGAGGCCTGAACAAAATGGAAATGTAGCATTTACCCACTGCACTCATGCACTAGACTCCAGAGTGTGAAGGGTGTGGTCACAATAAAACGGTACATAACAATTGAATAAATTGCTTTATCTGAAGCCTCAACCTGTTCACTATATAATGCACTATTTTGATAGGCTGCCACTTTATAGTAGTGCATTAAATTAGAAGTCACTTACTTTACAATAGCAAACTGCTTTTAAAGACTGCTGCTTTACAATAAGTCAAGTGAAAGTTTACTTGTACAGCACTTTTTACAACCGACATTGAAGCAACTTTAGAGAGAAAAAAAATCTGGGTCCACGCTCCAATGTGCAAGCCAATGACGACAACAGTGAGCTATTTTTAAAGCATACTTGTTTACAATAGCAGCTGATTTTGAAATCTACAACTTTTCAATAGTACACTATATTTGAAATCCATCACTTTACAGTAGAACATTACTTTGAACTCAGCCACTTTACAGTAGAAGACTGCTTTAGAAATCCGTCTCTTTATAGAAATACACTACTTTTGATATCCACTACTTTACAGTCGTACACTACTTTTGAAGTCTGGCACTTTACAATATACAGTAGCAAACTACTTTTAAAGACTACTATTTTACAATATATCAAGTCAAAGTTTATTTATACAGCAATTTTTATAACCAGCATTGTTACAAAGCAGCTTTACAGAAAAAAATCCAAGTCCAAGCCCCCGTGTGCAAGCAAATGGTGACAACAGTGAACTATTTTTGAAGTTTACCACTTTACAATAGAAAACCTTTTTTTTTTTGAAGTCTGACATATCACAATAGTGCACTATTTTGGAAGTCCACTACTTTACAATAGTGCACTTTTTCTAAAGTCAGCTATTTTGCAAGTGCATTATTTTGGAAAACCTCTACTTTTCAAAAAATGCACTTTGTTTGAAATCCACCACTTTACAAGAGTACAGTACGTTTTGTAATTTGTCAGTTTACGATAGTTAACTATGTTTGAAGTCTACCACTTTACAATAGTCCACCATTTTTGAAGCCTGCAGCTTTACAATATGGTGTTAGGATGCCACTGTTTTATACTCTTGTTGAGAAGCATGCTGGAGAACCTCTACTTCTCTACATTTTACCCTGCTCCACTCTCATCCAAATAAAGTAGATTAGCAGGCACAGCATAACTGTAATTAATTGTGGGGACAATACTGCGCCTGTACACATCTGATATGTCCACTGAGAGTCTTACATATAGACTGTGCTAAATGCAATATATTTAGCTAATAGGCCAATAACCTTGTATAGTCTGGTCTATAAGTTGATGATGGCTAGCACATCAGAGCCCTCGTCTGTGAGTAGTTGTCCTTTTCAGAGGATTGTCAGCAGCCGTATCAGAGTAAATAAAGCCACTAATTAAACCCTTTAAATGGTCAAGGTGATTAGCAGGAGGTTTTCAATTGTGTTTAGGTGTAGGAATCTGACACCCCTCACAGAATGATGAATAAACCATTTAGTGAAGGAAACTCTTCATTTAAATCATGACACATTCTGTTCCCTATATTAGTGTGCCACATTTCTCCAATGTAGCGAACAGAGAGCACGGTGCTATTTCGAAAATAATGGTCATACAAAAGGCATTTCAATGCTATTTTTCAAAGCCAAAGGAGAAGCAGTCTCAGTCACTGGAACTTTTATGTAAACATGCAAAACAAGTACTGTGAACAGCAACAGATGTGCTAAGCTGCCACCAGTTACTGATAACTAGTCGATTATATCCTAGTTTGAGGTTGGGTTATGTTGTTGCAAGAGGTTGTTGATTCTGTAGGTGCAACCCTGCAGGTGGATGAAGGCCAAGCAAAATAGCCAGAATTGCCATGAAAAAGACAAAAAGATGAGCGGAAACTTAAATGTAGTCTCCAGAAAATGCTACAGGGAGATGTTTAGCTTGATTAATCAAATAAATCAAGGGAGTATACCTAAATATTCTGGCTATTGTGCATTAAAAATGAGTTTAAAAGTGTTAAGTATTCCAAAGAAATGTGTTTTACAGCATTTAATCGATCATTTATGGCTTTGATAACTGGCGCTGTGTTGCCGAATGAACTTGAAGTTGCCTACCAAATGCTGGCCTACCAAAATACTACAAATTGTTGTGGCTTGCTTAACGTGCGATAGATATCAGACTCTACAGTAAACATGTAGACAGAGCATCTGAGGCTGACATTAGGTGGTATTTATTAAGCCGCAGATTCATTATGCATGTTGGCATAGCAACATCACTTCCTTTTAGGACAAAACGGTGCAGTATTTCAATATTTTGCCCAGTAGCCAGGCTCAATCTTGCATTATTAAGATGAGCACACTGCGTATGCTTGATCATGTTTAGTATTTATTAACTGGGACACGGCGAAGGCCTCTTGTGCAGTGACGCAGTGCTAGCGTGGCATGAGCGGTAGGAAGTGACACGTCCACTTGCGTTCTACACACATCCGTTATGCTCTCCAGACAATACCTGTCTGGATTAGAACGATTGCTGAAGCATAAACAAGTGCAAAATAATCCTGGCAGTAGCCATGTTTCACTGCCCCCACCCTCCTTCCTCACTCTTAGCCCTTTACCCCATCCCTCCCTCAGCTGAACTCATTTGATGTCTGTTTTTAGTTTCTTCTCACCATCTACAAAGGAGACGTCTCTTATCTCGACTGCGGCGTGTCACACTACAACACAGATGGATTTTTTTGTTTTTGCTTCTTTCCTCCCACCCCCACCCCTCCTTGCTGCAATCTCACACCCATTTCTGTTCAAATTAGAGCGACTTAAATCCTATCCTATGCGGGGCGTGAAGTGGAGCAGGCAGTCGATACAGCGTGTGGCTTTCTCATCCTGCGCCTCGCTCACCCTTTCAGCTTTCCTCCCTCTCTCTCCCTCTCCCTCTCTCTCTCTCTCTCTCTCTCTCCTCCTCTCATCTTCTCCTGCTTTTTTTCCCTTCCATACGTTGCTTTTTCATTCTCCATCACACAGACATGAGGGTCCATAAATAAGACACTTTGAAATTCAATCTTTTTGAAAACACTGCTTTGTGTGCTTTGTAATTGTTACCTGACTTTGGGTCAATTTCTCGCACGTGGATTAAGCCTAGGGTTGGGTTGAATTATGATGTTGGTGATGTTACATTGTTAACCTTAGAAGTCTGGCTAACACTTTACTGAAGGGCAGCTTTCATTAGGCTATACGGCACCTCTATAAGCCTTTTATGCCAGCAGCTAAAATGGACAAGGCAGCCTTTATGACAGCCTTTACAAAGGTTTATGTAGGTTTAGGTCAATTTAATGTAATGCTTACGTAGGTGTCCAATAGCCTTATTAATTCTATCTATCTATCTATCTATCTATCTATCTATCTATCTATCTATCTATCTATCTATCTATCTATCTATCTATCTATCTATCTATCTATCTATCCGTCTGTCCATCCGTCTGTCCATCCGTCTGTCCATCTATCTATCTATCTATCTATCTATCTATCTATCTATCTATCTATCTATCTATCTATCTATCTATCTATCTATCCATCTGTCCATCCGTCTGTCCATCTATCTATCTATCTATCTATCTATCTATCTATCTATCTATCTATCTATCTATCTAGGTGCATTCACATGCAAAAGTTTGGGCATCTCTGGTCAAATGACATTTTCTTGGTGTTCTAAGTGAAAATAAAGACACATTTTACTGCACAATTACAGTTTATTTGCTCTAATACATTGGGGAAAATATGGCAAATTTTATGCTTAATTTTATAAAATATGTTAAACTAAATAGAAATTATTACCTAAACTTGACCTAAATACACAGACAGATACGTAGAGGATTAGAAGGAATGATCTGATGACATATTTCATAACATTTATAGTGATAATCTAATTTTCTATGTTTATCTCTTAATGAGTGTTTAATAAAAAAGACTAAAGGTAATTTCTTCTTCTTTTTTTTCTTTCTTTAAAGTTAATTTACACATACTAATAAAAACTGTCTACTTAATAAGTACTACTTTAGAATGATACCATGTGTGGGTAATTAAGTGTTAATGAAGTGTTAATACTGTTATTTTTGCCGTAATACATTGATTTTTATAATGTAATGAGATCATTGAATACACCTTAGTTATATAATGAATTAATTTCACATTGTCATTCAAAAGTTCATTTGTCATATTAATAATTATAGGTGTTGCACTTGTAGTTGCACTTATATGTAAATTAAATGTAGTATTTGTACATTGTACTATTCAATGTTATACTTTTATTATGACTTTATAAACACATAAAATAGTACAGTTACTATATATATATATATATATATATATATATATATATATATATATATATATGTCTTCAGCAAATTTGCTTTGCATAATTGAAAACAATAAATTTGATTCAGCTTTTTTTCAGTTTATTTCAGTATCAAGCAATAACAAACATTCCCCTCCATCCAAACAAAAACAAACAAACAAAAAATAAAACGACATGAAATGACAAACTGCTGAAATGACGAAGTAACTGGGACTTCTAAGGTATAAAATTCTACTCGGTCCTGGTCTAGGCTTAATGTGGGTCTGAGAAAGTGGTCCTAGATGTTGAAACACCCACCCAGACTGTTAGGGGGGCTGTTATAGACAGAGAGAGAGAGAGAGAGAGAGAGAGGCTGCGACTGCCTGCTGCTGTAGCCTTACACACGCCACATCCTGAATTCAGCCATCCGGCGCTCGTTAATTAAATGAACTAAGTGATGAGTAATGAAGGAAGTAATAATTACGGCACTGAAAGGGGGCTGCTCCACTCGGCTCCATATGGATCCATGTTTTATTGATCGTACTCTTCTCCATTCATTTGTTATGGGACGTGAGGGAGCAAATTATTTGGATTTAAATGTGTTATTTATATTTAAGATTTGTGTCATTTATCCAGAAAATGTATTTTGTGTCCAGGAGGCCCTTTAGGAATAGAATAATTTCATGTACATGTACAGAAATAACCTTTTTAAAAATAAAAAGCAGCAGATAAAAACAGATGCAGTAAACAAATATGGTGAACTGCTACTCCAGCCAAGAGCTCACACGTGGGCACAGACTTTAGATTCTCACTGTGAGATCCGCATGAATTACATGTTTTATAGTACTTCTACAAATCATAGAATCATATAGAAACTAAATGGAAATTCTGACTGATACATTTTTATCATTTCCTATTTTAAGTTCTTATTTTATCTTTATTACTAGGAAGGTTTCAAGGGGTTTAAGAAGGGTGGAAAAAAACATAAGATTTTGACTGTTGGTTGTTTCAGTGTGTAAAGGCATAAAATTGAAAGCATCAGTGAACTGGATGGACTGAATTCAGGGCCATAGAGTTTGAAAGCTTTCTTTTTGCTGTTTCTCACTTGTTTATCATTGCTGCGATTTTAAAAACGCCGTTGTTTCACTTTTCTTTTGGCACGGCCGGCAGTTCTCAGGCCAGCTAGCCTGAGCAGACACACATAATGTGAGTGGTGGCAAAGTGAGTTGTTGCACCTCACCTCACCCGCCCGCACCCCGCATGCCTGCCTGCCTGAGAGTGTGTATGTGTGTGTGTGTGTGTGTGTGTGTGTGTGTGTGTGTGTGTGTGTGTGTGTCTGTGTGTATATTTAAGCCTGTATGTATGTGTGTATATGTGCGTGTGTGTGGTCTGGGTTGACTGGAGTCCCTGGGCTGAGATGGCTGTGAGTGCATCATGACAACGCTTTCATTTCTTCTCTGGGTGGTTCATGAGCCATTTGCATTCTTCTTTGCCTCTTGTATTTTTTTCTTTCCTGTCTGATGTTCATTTACAGTGGCAGCTTGCTTTTACATGTGACTACATGCATTATGTGTGTGCATTTTGAAGGTTTAATGGCTGCTCTTTTTCCCATTTACATACTGTTAAGGACATTATAGAAAAGTAACAGTCAATAGCTGCAGGCCCGGCGTCAGGAGAGCGATGCCCCAACAGCTCTGTTTTCATAGCCAACTACGCTCTGAAAAATAAAGGTGCCTCAACGGGTTCTTTGAGCAATGCCATGGAGCAGAGGTTCCCAATCCCAGTTCTGACAACCCCATATTCTGCACATTATTGTGTTTCCTGCTCTATGCAACTGACCCAGGTCATGAGGAGCTTGTTCATTAGTTAATGGGTTAATTCAGGTTTTTTAAATGAGACAAAGAATAAAAATGTGCATAGTGTGGAGTCGCCAGGACTGGGATTGGTAACTGTTGCTATAACCATTTTTTGTTCCCTGAAGCAGCAGTTTTCTTTTGTCAGAGACCCCCAGACAGCCCAAACATAGGAACAAGGCAAGAACGTGGACTGTTTGGGGGCTCCTGATGTCTGATTTTAGAATCACTGCCATATCAAACCATGTTCAGAAAAGAAATTTGTGAGTGTGAAAAAATGTTTAAACATGTTAAGAGCCTTCACATAGTGTAATATAGTTACAAATATTGTTATTATTATTATTATTATTATTATTATTATTATTATTATTGTGTGCTTTCAATGAACTGTAAATATCTCTAAAACATTATTTATGGCCAATTCGATGCAAGTTTATTATGCAGCTTATACAGGTTCTGTGAGTAGCACTAGCTTTACCAGAGAGAGAATAACAGGGTTCTTTAGGTCAAGTCTACAGTTTTGTAGATTCTCCTGCTTAAATGCATCTACATTCTTAAAACCAGGAGCCATAAAGGGCTCTTTGAGTGATGCCTAAGGAGAACCACTTTTTGTTCACTTAAGAACCGTGGTTGAAAAGAGATCCGTGAGTGTGAAGAACCTCCGTAATTTAAGGGTTCTTTCTAGAACCATTACATTATATTATTGTTCTTAAGAAAACATTCTTTAAAAAAAGGTTCTTTTTATTTAAACAGTCTCTTTTGAAAGGTTTTTTAGCAGCTTTAAGTTTAGTCACTCTATGGCAGGGGTGTCCAGTCTTATCCACAAAGGGCTGGTGTGGCTTCAAGTTTTGACTCAAAACAAGCTGGAACACACAACTACTTTGTTGGAATGAAAACCTACAGCCACACCGGCCCTCTGTACATCAGATTGGACACCCCATTCAAGACCCTTTTCAGCACCTTTATTTTTACATCAACCTGCCAATTAACAGATGAGTTAGTGTTTTCAAGGAGAGAAATCATTAAACCATGCCAGACACTGGCCCTCCAGGACCAGAACTGAAGAACCCCAAAATAAGATAACTTCCCATAAGCACCACTAATGTGTGACACTATATATTTGAGAACATCATCATGGAGACCTAAAAGTATTAGAAAAGTCAGCTGGATTAGCACAGCGTGGTGTGGCATTGCTGCTGTACAGATATACAGTCATTTATAGTATGTTTTTATTTTTCTCTATGGATGCGCTGCCCCTGTTTTCATAATTTAGTTCTGATGCCGGGCCTGGTTATTCATATTTGCCACTGGGGTGATAATAAATTTGGTGCATAAATAAGAAATTGCTGATTGTTTTTTGCAACTCTATATCATCATAGATGTCAGAGATAGGAGGAAAAAGTACATTATATGTCCTCAACAGTGCTCCATGCTTTTATTTACTTGTTTCTGATTTAAATGTGCATATTGCTTATGTTTTTTGTTGTTGTTGTTTTTGTTTGCAGTAGTAGTTTTGTGGGTCTTGACCATCTTTTTTGTGCCTTGTTTGCAGGCCAGCACTCTTTGAGCAACAGCCGGGACGTCAGCGCCATGGACACGCTGCCGCTCAATGGCAACTTCAACAACAGCTACTCTCTGCGGGACGAGGAATGTGATGATCCTGTGCTGCGCTGTCCAGCCGAGTGCGCTCTGGGCCTGGACGACGCTGCTTTTGAGAAGATGATCATTTCTGAGCTGGTGCACAACAACCTGCGGCCGCGGGGTGGGGGCGGGGCAGGGGGGCAGCCTCATCCTCCCCGGGGGCGGGACAGGGGGGTTCTGGTGGCAGCCCCTCGCCATGCTGTCCGGGGCAGTGGCGGGAGCAGCGGGAGTGAGGACGATGCCATCGTGGCCGACGCCCCTGCCCTGCCCACATCCGCTACCGCTGACCACTCGACCCCGCTAGAGCTTCTTTTGCACCCGCACCACCGGGACGTCCTGGAGGCCCCGCTGCTGCCCCAGCGGACTCACTCGCTGCTGTATGGCAACAGGCAGGCCGCCCGCAGGCCCACCGGTTGCCACAGCGACCGAGGGGATCGAGGAGAGGAGGAGGAAAAAGAGGGGGGGCAAAAGGTGGGGCTAGAGGAGAGCGCGCAGTCGCCCAGTAATAACAGAGACTCGCTGTACACCAGCATGCCCAACCTCAGAGACTCGTCTGCGGAGGACGAGCGCTCGCCTGTGTACCCGCCAGAAGGATCGGAGGATGAGGAGGATGAATGTTTACCCTCCTCTTCCTCCAGCCACAGCGAGGCTAATGATGAGCTGTGCCACAAAAGCATGCCGGACCTTGGTGACGGTGCCCAGCCGCTGTCCTATTACCACATTGGCAGGAGAGGCACTAGCGAGGGCTGCATCGGCCCAGGGACACCCGAGGCCTGCCAGACAGCCGAGGCCGAGCCAGCCCATGATGGACAGATGCAGCTTATCACCAGCCTCTGAGCAATCCTTCTCTCCTTCCTTCCCTCTCTCAGCCCAGGAAGTCAGGGGCACCATGACTTTTGTTTCACGCACCGGATTGAAAGCCCCACATTCACCCTTGAAGGAATACTGCCATGATTTCCCCAACATGTCTTTCTGCTGCATGTGTAGCATATGGTCAGTTACTATGGACAACAATGTAGAACATTTAGTGAAGAAGTAGGAAAATTGTTGACTTGAAACAAAGCTCCAGCTCCTGTCCAATAACTTCCATTATGAGTGTGTTTTAAGTGTTTTTTCT